>NC_034599.1:11573814-11582077 GCF_900095145.1 Mus pahari | reverse complement strand
TGAGGGAGGGAGGGAGGCAGGGGAAGGAGGGGAGGGAGGGAAGGGAGGGAGGAAGAAAATCACTGTGGTGAGACTCTATTGGTTAAAACTCCTCAACCTTTGGTAACAAGGAATGGAAAATGAAGCTTCTCTCATACAGAAGCTCCTCTGTTGGGTAGACTTTGTGGTACTGAAAGGTGCTACCTGGGGTGAAATACATCAGCCTTACCCAGCTGTGAATCCTTTGCACTGGATCCATCCTCACAAGATCTATCCACAGGTGCAGCAATAAGATGAGCATTGTGGGGTAATCCATCCCGACAGCTAGCGTTGTAGGTTCGTTATCCCTGCCGTGTTAGTTGTTAGCTGATTGCTTCGAGCGAGTGGTGGGGAAGTCAGTTGGCTTTGGGGTGCTCTCCTTGGCTTTGCTGCAGTGGAAGGCCCATATTTATGTGCATGCAACAGCACTAACTGGACTCCATGAGTTACAAAGGAAAAAAGAGGACATGAGGTTAGAAGTTGAGAAGATGGGTAACTGAGGCCAGTTAGAGCTGGGGAACAAAGACTTGAATGACTAAGGTACAATGTATACCTGTATGGAATGCTTGAAATAAAGAAAAATGCTAAGTTACACAAGAAAAACGTCAAAGACAAACAAGAGGATTGTTTCCCTCCTTACAGTTGAATTTTCTGATATCGTATTCCAACCAGACACTCTCAGGGTTCAGGCGGGACTGGAACATGCTGAGAACTATGGATGCTCAGAATAGCAGCCCCATCGGGCTCCAGACAGGGCTCGTGATTCACGTTGACCTTATCCTGCTGGTTTTCTCCACTATTGAATGTTTTTATAATTCACTACAGCCTCTGAGTAGTTCCCCTCGTGACACATAGTTGGTAGATGTCGATTCTTGGGTCTATTCCAAAAAGTAAAATAAGTAGACAAACTTTCAGAGCTATTGAGCAAATAGAATCAGGTCAGTAGAGTGGGTTGCTCTACTCCTAGTCCATTTATTGTGAGTTTTGCCAGGTAATAGTCCCAGAATAGAAAATTGTCATGCCAGCAGCTTCTACTTGCTTTTCAACTATTTTTTTCAAGGTCTGTCTATGTAGAACATTTATTCAGCAAAGAGGTTCTTACTTTCAGTACATGTCTTGTGAGACAAGGTAATGATTAGTCATGTAACCCAAGATAATTAGAATACATGGGATAGTGGATTTTTTTTTAAATGTATATTTTCTTTATTTATATTTCAAATGTTTTCCCCTTTCCAGGTCTCCCCTTCAGAAACCCCTAACCCATCCCCCTCCACCTCTGTGAGTGTGCTTCCCAACCTACCCACCCATTCCTTTCTCCCACCCCTCTCCTGCATTCCCCTACACTGGGGCATGGAACACTGTCAGGCCCAAGGGCCTCTCCTCCCACTGATGTCCAACAAGGCCATCCTCTGCCACATATATGGCCAACGCCATGAGTCCCTCCATGTGTATTCTTTGGTTGGTGTTCCAGTCCCTGAAAGCTCCAGGGGATCTGGCCTGTTGACTTTGTTGCTCCCTCCATGGGGCTGCAAATCCCCTCAGCTCATTCAGTCTCTTCTCTAACTCCTCCATCCAGGACCCCCACACTCAGTCCAATGGTAAGCATTTGCCTCTGTATTCATCAGCCTCTGGTAGAGCCTCTCAGGAGACAGCCATATCAAGCTCCCATCAGCAAGCACTTCCTGGCATTCACAATAACATCCGGGTTTGGTGGCTGTATATGTATCGGTTGGAATTTGATCAGTAAGTCCTGGACTTTGGTAAGATTTGTTTGTGTCCAACTTGTTAGGCAGACTTTCAGGCTCTTGCAAGTTCCTTGCTCTGGAAGGTTGAGTCCCATGAGAGCTGATTCTTCCCTGTGATGGTCTGGGGTCCCTATTTCTTAGGGCCATGCATCATAGAGTGGCTTCTACTTCCTTTGTATATAGAGTAGTTACAAAGAAGCCGAAATCCTGCACCACAAGAATAAGAAGCAGGAGCTGTGAGGTTCTCAGGCTGGGCTGCTTGCTCAAATCAAAGGTCGTGTACTTTCACTACAGTCTCTTGAATAGAATGGCACCAAGGTCTTGGAATCTCCACATTTCTACATTTCTAATAAACAAATCCCGAAGAGATCATTGGGTGTTTGGTTATGTGTCTTCATGTCTTCCTGTCTTTGCTAACATCTGCTCCTGCACCATTCATTTCTAGACAGGCACAGCCTCTTGAGAATCCACTTCCTACAGCAGCAGTCTTCTACAGCAAACAGTAAAAGATTGTTTTAATGATTTTTTTAAAGCAAATGTTAATATATGTGGACTAATTTGCCAGGTAGAGCTTGTTTTCTTCACTTTTATTAAGAATTTGTGCTTAGGGAAGGTAGAATAACCTTATAAACTTAATGATATTTAATTACTCTTTAATAACTTGTCTCTGTAGTGGAAAGCTGGGAGATCTGAAGGAAGAGTGGCCCAGGGATTATTTTTTCTCAGAGGACGGGACTGCCGTCCAGCCTGGGGATGCTCCAGTCTGATCACAGTCCCTGAGATTTGATGAGTACAGACTGTCACAAGCAGAGACTTTGCTTCCTCTATTGAATTTTGTGTATTGACACTACTGTATCCTCTTCATCCGCTCACTCTCCTCTCAGCAGTGGACCCCAAGACAACTGTTGTGCCCTTCTTATCCTCCTTGGTGTATGACACCCATACTCTCCTGAGCCAAGCATCCTATTCACTGTTCTTCCGTTGAGGATTAAAGGGATGGATTTGGGGTTAAATAGATCATGTTTGTAGGAGGGCTCTACTAGATATTATCAAACACCCATGAACAAATGCTGTAACTCTTTGAATTTGGTCTTCTTCATCTGTGGATGGAATCCCTCCTATGCTTTGTCTATAGAGATGCAATTAAGATCAATTAAGATCAAGATGTTACTACTCTAAACGCAATAGTATTCTGGCACAGGTGTCAGTGTGTGACAATCAAAGTGACCCCATCTTTGTTCTTCCTTCTCTGATGACCCAGTCAGCACAAGGGTTTTTTTTCCCCCTGCCCATGAATCTGCCACCCATCACATACCAAGATACATGGATGTTTGTCGTCTCAATCCCTAACAATTGCATACTTACGAACAACAAGTACCTGGCAAACACTGGCACCTGCCCCATCCATAAGAATCCGTCCTCTTTTCACTAAAGACAGAGATTGACAGGCCAGTCTCAGGGGAAGAAGGAATTGAGAAGACTCCAGTGAGTGACAAGGTTGCTAGGATTTCTGAGCAGGCTGGACAGTGTCACACTAAAGGCACTTAGCAGACTCCGATGCATAAGACAGACACATCCCAGCCAGGAAATCAGGTGGCATCAGGTATCTCATGTGACATCATGTGAGGAACAAATCTTGAAATAAATACACACATCATGGGATAATGAGGACAATGAGAGTGTTATAGGAGAAAGAGAAAAGAGAAGGAAGAAAAAACAGATAATCCCATTTAGTTTATAATTTGTCCTCACCAAATACAAACGGCATCATAATGATTAAAATAGCTTACATACCACCCTGGGTATTCTTCTATACTTCTCAAAATCAAAGCTCATCAAAATTAACCTCAAAGTCATATAACAAAATAGTTATGATTTCAAGGCCTTGTGTCACATGCCTGTAATGGGACCACTTTAGGAGGTTGAGTCAGGGGGATTTCATAGACTAGAGAGCACAGGCAGACTATGTCACAAGAATCCAAAATAATAAAAAAGAAAAAAAAGGGAAAAATAAAAGGCTAGCTCATATTGCTTGCCTAGCAGAAATGAGAAAGCAAAACTGCAAATATCTGACAAACGTCCTAATCTACCCCTGTGAGTGTCAGAGTTTGGACCCTTGCCAAGAGGTTTTGCAACCTTTTACTCAGGTGAGAGACAAATCTGTGACAGTCTCTGCTAGCGCCTCTTTTGCCAGATGGCTTCCACATATGAATTTTCAAAGGGAGCTGAGCCATGGAAATACTTCTATGGGATAGACAGTGGATACAGAATGCCATCCTTTTACCCAACACCTCATGGTCCCTCCTGCTTTACAAGATGAATGAGCTAGTAGTGTGGTACAGCTTCTGTTTCCCCCCTCAGTAGACCCCCACAACAGGTGGCAAAATTACATCCCTTGCTTCCTGTAGTCCTCTTCCTGTGTTGTCAAGAAAGCACCCCTGTGACCTTTCCTCTAGAGGCCAGAGATTTCTGTTGCAATATTTATTGCTCATAATTCTTACCCAATAGTTTACTAAGGTACCCATCTATCCTCTATCTATCTATCTATCTATCTATCTATCTATCTATCTATCTATCTATCTATCATCTATTGTCATATTTCCACTTATATCAATTGTTTCATTATTTTAATTACTAGACACACATTCTATTCTATTCTAGTCTAGTCTAGTCTAGTCTAGTCTATTCCATTCTATTCCATTTCATTCCATTCCATTTGAGTCCATTTCATTCCATTTTTGTTTGAGAGAAAAAAACCATATTAGCATTTCCCGCTGTACCTGGGCGGTAAACATCCCTCTTTTCTTGGAGAAGCAAGCTGCATGTGCACCTTTCTTCAGGAATGGATTGCAGATTAGGTAAGTGATCTGGTGCTCCAAAGCTACCAAAACTGCTAATTGAATTCCAGATTTCAAAGTGAAGACTTTTGCCAACAGTACAGAAATGAAGAGAGGCCTTAGGGGAGAAACCCCCTACTTCTCGCTCCAGTGACTTAGGAGGTCTGCTCCTCTGTTCCACTTCTCAGGGTGAGGTTGCTTGGAACAGAGTAAGGAGACCCAGTGCTAGCTCTTAGCACTGACTGGGAGGCAGACAGGAAATAATGGTGCTCAACTTTGCTGGTTGAACCCCCCCCCAACCCATTTACTTCTACCTCACTAACGAGCAGAGTCTTCACTAGTGAGGTGATGATGACAGCAGTAGTGAACTTACTTTCATCCCTTGAGACCTGTGTCCATTAGTCATTCTGCTAACCACGGGCCCTTCCTCAGTAGCATTTGCTCAGTGTGCTATTATGAAATCACATCCTAGGGCTAAATAAACATGAGCTTGAATATGCGGGACTTGTTTGCTTAAGGTGCTCAGTTAAAAACTGAAAATGGGGCTTAGCTTTCTCACCCTGTCTAAGTTCCATATGTGAATCCTAACCTTGTTGCCTGGTTCATACAGGAGTGGGAAGTACCAAGTGCCATACCTACTTTAATTTCTTGCCATTAGTCTCCCAGGAGAACCTCCACTCAGCTGGGGCCACAAAGGAGTGGGACATAGCTTGCTGCTGTAGATGCAGATCTACATGCAGCTGTAGATGCAGATCTGTAAATGCACTTCAGATTGCAGATGTGTCTCCTTACCCTCTGTTCCAAGCCACTTCACCCTCAGAAGTGGAACAGAAGAGCAGACCTACTAAGTTACTGGAATGGGAGGCAGGAACATTCTCTCCCAGGGCCTCTCTCTCCATGTCTGTACTCTTGGCTAAAGTCTTCACTTTGAAATCTGAAATTCAGTTATCATTTTTGGTAGATTTGATTTTTTTTAATGCTGAGACATTTTGTCAGTTATATATGAGCAGTTGCTAGACTTTTCTTGGTGACATAACTTACGTATGTTGTTTTACATTCTGGCTCAACACACGGGCAGGTGTAGTGTGGGTTCAGGAGACTGTCAGAAGAAAAGTGGCTTCCCCAAATGCATGCACCTTGCTGACAGTGTCACCCATTGGATTAAAGAAACATGGCAGCAACTACATCTGTCTCTTTAACTTCTAGCAGCATTTGATTAATAACACAATATTCAGTGGTTTTTAGGAGACATTATATTCCCCTTACTGTGTTAAAGTTAGCTCTTCAGCAAGTGTTTAGCAATCTCTTCCATATAAAAGGGATAATTATTGTTTTGCTGTTTAGTTTTAAGACAAATTAACCAAGCAGAATTATATTTTAAACATGCATTTAAGAATAAGATAAACAATTCAAATGTTAGGCATCCTGTAAATGCCACGTACCCGTATTTCCTGCACTATATAATACCACAATCTTCTTATCCCATGAGTCATAGTATTTAGTCATAACATTATTACCAATTTCGCTTTTACTTTCAAATGAAAAGATAACATTTACTTTTCCCAGTGACTTATTTTTAGGTCCATTCTCTATGTGCCTTTAATGTTGGTTCCTTTCTACCCAGTTTCCTTTGTTCCAGTTACACAGTATCATCTCTCAAATCTGAGATTCCTGACCACACAGATAGAACATCTGTCGTTTTTCTGAACCCTTTTTATATAGCCTAAAAAAGGGAATAGTATAATTATTGTGATGATCAACATTGTGGCTGAATGCAGATTCTAAGTGTGTTCAGGAAATTAAAAAACTAGGATCCCCACAGGAAGAGGGAGATGGTGATACAAAAGTGTATGGAATTGCACACCTCTGCAAAGCAACTGAGAGCAAACCAGCTCCCTGACCTCGGAATCTTCCAGCATTGATGCATTTTCTTGCACTCCTGGCAAGTTGTGTGAGGCAGTTTTGCACACATGGGCCCTGATAGGTTTCATCTTACCAGGATCTTGATACTGCCAGCGCTCGGTTAATTTACTTTTCATTTCCAGCTCCTTACAGAGTGATATGCAGGTAGCAGCTGCTTCTCAATCCCATGTTCAGGCTTTCATATTGCAATTATTCAGATTTTAATAAAAAAAAATAACTAGATGGAAAAGTCATGCTTGAGTATGAACACGTGACTTTGAAGATCCCATATTTTCTACCTCCTCCTGTCATTAGACTTCGGAACATCTCCAGGCCAACCCTCTCCTGACAGCATCCTGGAACAAAATATAACTTTAGATTGGGTTAGCTATCTATGTGGTAGGATTTGTGTAATTATGCATAAAAGAATCAAGGAATTGATAAATCCTGACAGGCCATACTGACTGAATCCAGGAATTCAGAAATAACTAAAATGAACTCCTTGTATGAAATACTGCAAGATTTTGCTCCAGAGTCAATGTCAAAGGAGAGTGAGGTCATTTGGGATTCTGGGAGCTTGAGGATGCTTTCAATATTATGTTTGCAAGAACTTGCTGGGCAGAATTGGGAAGGAAATTATAACCATGGCCCAGAAGAAAGCATTGTCCCCAGGAGGAAGGTAGGAGATGAAAGCAGAAGAAAGACCTCCCTCAGGAGCCCTTATACTTGTTTTTGTGGCCATGGAAATGCTAAGGCAGGTGCTTTATGTCCACTTAACACTAACCAGAGAGACCCTTTCTCTCTTATGGACCCTGAAGCATGATGGATGATTAACTGTATGGTTGCTGCTGTTGTTGTTGTTCTCAGACATCTAGTGAACTAAACCTTTTTTTCATAAGTTTCTATGTTGCTCTATTGTAGAAATAAACTTTCAATGCATTTCTTGATAATATCAAATGCTTAGTGAAGCTTACAGTGGGAATCGGGGACTAATATGATCATTAAACTTGCTTGAAATTTGCAGTCAATTATATGTATGTATGTGCTGCCTTAGTATGTGTATATTTTCTGATGTATTTGTGTGCAGTGTGTGTGTGAGTATGCATGTGTCTATACAGCAAGTGCATATGTGTGTGTGTCAGTGCATGTGTGTATATACATGGGTATATATTGTATGTGGATCAGTATGCTTGTGTATCTATATCACAGCTCTGTACAGATATCACTCTATGTATGTGAATATGTATGTGTGTATATAAGCGGGTTTGTGTTTTGTGACTGTGTGTATGTTCCCATGAATTTCCATGTTGTGTCTGTCAAATGTTATTTTGCTATGACGGAATACCTTACACATTTCAGCTCACAGTTCAGGGGTTTTCTGTCCGTGGTCCTCAGCCCTGTTATCTCTGAACTCATTATGAAGCAGAACTTACGGCAACAGGAGCTGTTGGAAGATCCACTCACCATACGGTCGACAGGAAGTAGAGAAGGTGACAGAGAGTTATGCCTAGGACAACTCACAATGACACACCACACAGACCTATTTCCTCCAGCTCCATCCACTTTCTGAAGGTTTTTAAATCTCTCAAGATATTGCTACCATCTGAAAACTAAGCCCTCAGTAAGAAATTGTAGGTACTTGCACTTCACATGCACTTCACAGAAAATTTAAACCTGTGCTTTAAAAGTGCACAGTATTCTCTCTCATCTATCTCCGTGTGTGTGTGTGTGTGTGTGTGTGTGTGTGTGTGTGTGTGTGTG
>NC_034599.1:11532463-11573594 GCF_900095145.1 Mus pahari | reverse complement strand
TGTGTGTGTCAATATACTTTCCTGTAAGTATGTCGATATTTTGTGTGTAAACATGTGCATGTATGTAAGGAAGACAGAGACAGACAGAGACAGAGAGTTTATGCATGTGTGAGTGTGTGTGTGCAGTCTAAAAACACAGTGTTTGTACACTGATATTGTGTGTAAGCTATGTAAATATGTATGTGTATGAGACTATGTGTGTGAAAGACACAGACAGAATGACAGAGAGACAGAAGGACACACAGAAAGCAGTCTAATCTCACACAGTTTCTTGTTGGTATAATGATATTTTATTGTGTACGTGTGTATGTGACAGAGAGTAGATGTGCATATGCATGTATGTGTACTCTAAACACACACTTTCTTGTTGGTATAATGACATTTTATTGTGTACGTGTGTATGTGACAGAGAGTAGATGTGCATGTGCGTGTATGTGTAGTCTAGGCACACACATCCTGCTGATGTGTTGATATTGTTTCAATTGCCCTGCAAATCGGCCCAGGAGGTGTATCATTTGTTATCATTTTGCAACTCCCGACACTGGATAATTGACACTGAACTACTTGAAATTGGCCAACTAAAGCTGCCTTTCCTTGTTAGTAAGAAAAATGAGAATTTATTTATTAAGTTTGGACCTTAGTCAATAATTCTAGAAAAAATTTTCAATAGGGTTTCTCATTTTTTTTTACATAAACACTGCACAAAGCCTTTAAAACTGTGTTTTTATGGAATTTTTCCATCCAATATAAATAAGTAAGTTGAGATTAAGTGGATATTTTAGTACCTTTGACTGAGTTGATATTTGAATTTGTACTGTGTGAAAAACCAGCTTTTTTTTTTTTTTTTTTTTACTATTGTCTCAAACATGATTTATTCTATGTGGATAGATGTCAGTGAGCTTGAGATACATTGTAGAAGCTTAATGTTCCTAACGATGCAGAGAAAAAGCAACCTTAATTCATCAGTTCAGCAATCAGAGTACTGAGAAAGTCAAAGAGTTGGTATGCGGCATGCTACTAAAACAGCATTGTTCATGGATTCTGATTTTCACATTTATGAGTACTCAAAAATCACTAAGACAATTTATCTTTTCGTTCTTCCCCACTAGACAGGGAGGTGTTTATATCCAATGGGAGACTGGGGTGTGAAGGCTCTTCTGTGGTGCTGAAGAAGAAACAGGGCATTGGCTATCATCTAAGCTACAACTCTCTGGGCTGGAGACAGATGCATGGCAGACACACCGGTGACAGGTGCCATCAGTGTTTTAAAATTAAACAAAAACAAACAAACAAGCAAACAAACAAGAGAGGGTATTTTTGTCACCACTTCAGCAAATGGCAGAGCATCTTCTTGAGTGTGTAGTTTATGGCCACTGTTTGTCAGTACATTTGTTTTTCTTTTTGGGTGAGATCAAGATCGTCCCCAGACCTTGCACACACTAGGTCAGCACACTGCCACTCCACTGCAAACTCTCCTTAAAGGAACTTCAATTCATATTTTATATTCTAATGAGGCTTTCTAGAGTAATTCTAATGAGTGCTCTAGGTCTTGAAACTCAAAATAAGATTTGAGTTATCTCACAAATGGCTTCAATACTATTTATTCTATGATATGAGTTTTCAAAGCTTTTATTGATTCTTTGTGAACTTCGCATTGTGCGCCTCAATTCCACATATCTCCCCATCCCTTGGTATCTGACCGTTGTCCTTGCAATCTGTCCATGGAAAGAAAATAAAAATAAAAACAAAAACAAAGCAACAGCAACAACAACAACAACAACAAAACAAACTGTATCATGGAAGCTGCAGTGTGTCACTGTGTCCCACAGCATACTGTTTGTCCACATATTTTTACTTACAAATGTCTATTGTAATGAGGACTCTGGCTTCTGCTACACTATCAATAGTGGGCCATCACTGGGACTCTTCTCAGATATGCCAAGGATGGCTACCTGTGCTTTGGTGATAATATTAGCCATACACATTAACACAGACCCAGACATTTCCCTTAAGAGCAGAACAGGTAGGGAGCTGACCATGGTTTTGGGTGGCAGGACAGGCTACTGACATCAAGTTGTCCCTCCAGTTCTGCCTCTCTTCAGAGTGCTCAATCTGTGTTCTGCCTCTTTATTTCCCATCTCTCCACCACATACTTGCACATTGCAGTGGCTCCCACAGATGCTAGGTCACCCTGACTTGTAGACCTCAGGGTGTCTTCTGTCTGTCAGTAGGTAAGCCTCTGATAGAGGTTTTTAAGCAGCATTTTTCAAGATAGTCTGAAGTTTGATCTTTTTGTAGAGCTTTTAGCACTGAAACAATATGTCTCTTCCAAGTAAGAGGCTCTAGTCCTCCCCAGCCCATCCTTCCTCTCTTCTCCATCTCTCACTGTCCCCTCAAATCTCTAGTCTCACTTTATGCATCTTGTCCTCAAGAGATTTTTCATTGGCACCTCAGGACAGCGTGGGTTCTCTCCTCAATAGAGCAAAGCACCTTACAGATCTTTAATATAAATCACATAATTGGACTGCATAATTCGATGCTCATTTGTTATTTGTTCCTCTCACTGGCTTCCCTAGAGCCACACCAGTAGTACCTATCACACAGTAGGTGCTTTCCTAGTTGCTAAATGAGGAAAGACTACAAGCCATCTCCCGCACTCTGACTCCATAAGAGGAGAACCTCCTGGCGTAAACTTTTAAATCAGCATTTATATGAAAATCCTTTCAAACCCCAAACTAAAGAGTAAATCAGATTTGTTTCTCTCACTTTGAATCCTGTACATATCCTATTTGATGATACTTTGCTTATGTCTTTGGTCATCTGAAATATGTCTTTTTCTTAGTTCATGGGGGGAAAAGAACATAGCCAAACAAGACGCTTGAGTGAGTTCTTTCTGTTCCTAGATACTTGGGTGATCGAGGAGGAATTGTGGGAAGGGAAGGATCAACTTGCAATGGTCTTAGCAGGGATAAATCAAAACATTCTCTGACTGTGACCTAAAGAACTGAATACCTGTATACCTCATGTGCCAAATATCTTTATACCACTGGGCTAGATGCCTGCACACCTCTGGGGCTGAATGCCCCCATATCTCCAAAGCTGGATGCCTGCAGACCTCAGGGGCTAGATGCCTGCAGACCTCAAGGGCTGGATGCCTGCATAGTTCAGGGTCTAGATGCCTACATATCCCAAAAGCTGGATTTCTATACACCTCAGGGCCTAGATGCCTGCACAACTCAGGGGCTGAATACCTGGCTACTCTGGATCTGGGGGCTCACACACCTCAGAGTCTGGATACCTGCACATCTCAAGGGCTGGGTGCTTGCATATCTGAGCGGCTAGATACCCACATTCCTCAAGGGCTAAAGGCCTCAGAAAGTAGTCAGTTGGCTAAGACTAGGGAAAACTTGGTTACGTACTGGCTCCTACCAGGTAACATTTCACAAGTATAACCTTTGTCTACCTCTGCTTCTTCACCTTCAAAATGAAAGAACATAGGTGAGGAATCAGTGGTTTTATAAGATAATACAATACAGAAAAATGTTGAATCAGGACATTATAAGCATATTTATGCAAATTCACTGATACTGTGGGATTTTGTTTTGTTTTCTCTGTTTATTGTTTGCATTTTTATTTGTTTCTGTTTTTTTGTTTGTTTTGGATTTTTGTTTCGTTTGTTACATTTTCAGTTAGCGGTGTGTTGCCATCCCCACATTCTCCAACCCTCTTGATACTGGTATTGTTTTCCATACAAGACCATTTCCACATTACAGCAGTGCTTTCTCCCCTTTGTTACAAGGCAACCATAGAAATGACAATTGGCTCCTTTCTCACTATTCATTCCAGTGCTCCACTTGACCAGCTGATGTGGAGCAGCATCTCACCTCAAAAGATAAAACCAGTTCGTTTCCTAATGTCCTCTTCAGTTAGAGACACCTAAGAGGGCTTGCAGGCTATTGCAGGCTTTAAGCCCCATCTTATTGAAGTAAACAGGCAGCAGAGTAGAGAGTTGTAACAAGAAAGGCCCCAAAGCTCTGTAACGTGAGTGTGGCAAGAATGTGCTACAAACTGGCCAGCCCTTACTTGCGAGAGTATGGGGTGTTTTCCGAGCACAGTAGAGCCTACGTACAACTAAGCCCTAGTTCCACTGGAGACCTAGCTACTCTACACTGAAACACCCAAACAAGAGCTGATCTAATGGCGCCTATAATGTGTGTGGGAGCAGAGATGACATCATTGGAAGTATCAGAGCTATCTAGGACATATAAGCCTTGAAAACAGGCCTGAAAAGAGGGGTGCAATTTTCACAGGTGAAGATAGAACCCTCAAAACACACCAACTGCAGAGGAAATGGGATACCTAAGGGTATAGGGCAGAAAGTGTGGAAGAGAGTAGATATTGAAAATACATAAACACACACAGGCTCACCAACTGCCAAATTTTAGTTGACTACATCCTCTCTTCTTTCTTCCATCTTGGGGATTATTCTCTTAACCCATGTACCAGCTAGTTTGAAACTTCAGCATTAATCAGCCCTACTCACAAGAATACCAGCTACTAAAAAGCTGCTCTTCTCTATTCTGGTCATGACATAAGCAACAGAGCATGTTCTATTTGCTTGGTAATTTTTTCATGTGAACTTCAATGATGTTTTGCATACATGGACCTCAGTACCCATTGGCTAACATATGGATAGTCTTTCCACAGGAAACCTTATTACCAGGATATCTCATGGCCTGCTTTTGATTTGATTTGCTTTGCTTTTTTTTTTTTATCATGTCCTCATTCATCGGCAAGCACATATCCCCTTGTAACTTGTACACAATCACCTGCTTCTGTTTGTTTTTTAAATGCATATTTTTAGTTTTATGAAGAGAGTGCTTACCTATCTGTTTATTAGTGTACCACACCCGTGTAGTGCTTGCAGCAACCGGAAGAGGACAGTAGATCTCCTGGAACTAGAGCTAGTGATAGGAGTAAACCTCAACATGGGTGCTAGGATCTGAACCCTGATCTTCTGGAAGAGCAAGCGCCCTTAACTACTGAACCATCTCTCCAGCTCCACAACCTGAGCATTCCAGTAAATTGGTTTATACAATATGCCTGTCTTCCTTAATTCCTATTTGGGAGGTCTTCCATTCCACAGCATGTAGCAGTATTTCATTTCTTTCACTGAAGAATAATATTGTACATATTATTTTAACTTTTCATGGATTGATGGAGATTTAAGTTGTCTCTACTTTTGGTTACAGTGCTTGTCTGAACATCTATGTACATGAGTTTTAATATAGATATCTTTTGCTTCTTTTAAGGATATACCTATGGATGCAATTGCAACACCTTGTGATTACTCCATGTGAATAGTCTTGAGTACTTGCCAGAGCACTTTCCAGAACTGTTATACCATTAATCTTCCTCCATGCAGTGTATGAGGGTTCCTGTCTTCCCACATCCTCCCTCCCCCACTGACAATGTTGTTGTCTCTTTGTTTTGATAAATCACTCTAGTGAGTCTGAAGCCATATCCTTTTGCAATTTTAACATAAATTTCTTGTCTGAATAACGATGATGTATTCCAAGCTTTTGTCCATTTTTAACTGGGATGGTTGTCCTTTTATCAATGGACTCCAAAAGTTCTATATATTGGCTTCACGCAAATTCTTTCCTGGATATCTAATTTTCAATGTTTTCTTCTGACCTGTAGGTTATGTTTCCTTGATGCTACTCTTGGTAGAAGAAAAATTGTGAAAACTTTTTGTAAAACTAAATTTCCCTTCCCTTTTATCACCTAAGCTTTTCCGCATATATTTACAGTCATTGCCTAGTGCCAGATCTGGACAGTTTAATCTTATATCTTTACGTATGAGTTATATAGTTAGAGCTTACATTGAGGTGTGTGACTTGTTTTGCATTTTTAATTTTACTTCCTGTAAGTGGAGATCCAACTTCATAATTTTCATTTGGGCATTGATTTGTTCTAGTACTGTGTTCTATTCTCCATCTGATGATCCTGACATCTTTCCTAAGGTCAGCTCTTCGTATGTGAAGATTGAGCTGAGTCTGTCTCAACTAGTGGGATCCATACATAACATGCACAAAACTTTGAGTTCCAACCAACATGGTGTCACACGCCTACAACACCAGCATCCATCAGGCTCGTGGATGCTGGAGTGAGGCTGGAGTGTCAGAGGTTCAAGGTTCTCTTCAGTTATCTAGTGAGTTTTAGACCAGCCTAGGCCTACTGACACTATGTCTCATAATTATCTAGCTAAATAAATTCACAAATAGCCTAAATTCATTTCAGTAGATTTGAGATTCTGAGTATATACGCTCACCTGCTGTCACCAAACCTGTGATATTCTGTAACTTTGCATTCATCTTTAAAATTAGAAAATGACACATTCAACTTTGTTCTTTTTCATTACTATTTTGTTATTTTGTTCTTTGAATTTCTATAACAGTTTATAGAGTAGGTCTGTTAATTTCTAAAACAAAATGAGAGCACTAGGTAGGATTTTGTTTTGCAGTGATTAATCTATAGTATAATTTTTGAAGCACATCAGTTTTATTTTCTTCAGTAATAGAGATGCAATACTGGACTTTGCACATTCTAAGCAAGCATTCTACTATTGGGCCACAGCCCAGCCTGCACGATTACCATCTTAAAACATTTAGTTTCATATGATTCATGAACAAGGAATCTTTATATCACTCTCTTAATTTTCTTTGAAACTTATTTATTTCAGCATACACATTTTATATGTGTTTACTTTAATTCCTAAAGTTTCAAAGTTGGGGTTCTTTATATAAATTGATTTTTTTAAAAAAATTTCATCTTTGGATTGTTGTTTATAATGCATATAAATATAACTGAAATGTCTTATGCCTTGAATCTTCACTTAATCTACTCTGTTAATTCCAATTATTTTCTTTATGCATGGTGTGCGTGTGTGTGTGTGTGTGTGTGTGTGTGTGTGTGTGTGTTCCTTAGTTTTTGACATATGAAGTCAGGATCAGCTAGCTTTACATTCATCTTTTCTACTTGCATGTCTTTTATTTTCCTTGTCAGCATCTCTAATATGAATTTCACTGATAGTAGCAAAATTTCGACCCTTTTCCTATTTCTTATTTTAGAAAAAACAATATTTTTGTTTGTTTGTTTGTTTTTTAATCACTGAACAGTGTCCTAAGTGTAGGTATCCTATATGGGTATTAGTTCAAGTTATCTCTCTGTGCCTAATATCTTATGTATTTAAGAAATGCAAAAAGATATTTGAATTTATTTATGTTTTTCTGAACATAGTGTCTTTTGCTAGACTTTTATTCTCTTGATATTGGATGTCATAGCAATTGACTTTCAGATAGTAAACATGCCTTGCATTTCTGAGAGAAACTTCCTATAATGCAATACTGACTTCAGTTTTACAAATCAATATTTTGTTGAGAAATTTCTGAATATATGTTTGTAAATATTAGTAATTTTAGTGTACCCTTTCATATATGGCTTAGAATCAGTATCATATCAGCATTATAGGAGTTAGGAAACATTTCATACCCTATTTACCTTGGAAGAATAAATCATTTTAATTTAATTAATTAATTTAGTTATTAGTATAAATAAAAAACTACAAATTTAATTATTGATTAAATAAATTCAATTTTAAATACTAGGTGGAATTCATCACTGAAGTTATCTCTGGTTGGCTTCTCATCTGTGGGAGGAATTGTTTTAATTATTAATGGATCTCTACTTGTAGAAAATCTAGAGGTGCTGTTTCTTTAAAAAGTATTTTTCTATTTCTTCTAAGCCATCAAGTCTTTTATATGCTAAAGGCTCCTCTCTTACTCCAGTTCTTACTAAACCTTTTCCCAGGTTATGCTTGTCAAATGTCCTCCATGTTCATTAACATTTTCAAATATGTAACTCTCGGTTTTATACTACAGTAGTTTCCATGATAATCTACATTATGTGGTTTCTTTTTCATTCTCATTTTCCCAGTTTCTTAAATGGAAATGTACCTTATTGATTTCAACATTTAAAACTTGAGTCTGTTATAAAGGTTCCTCTGAGCTTGCTTTAGATGTATCACAAGGACTTCAGTGTTTTGTGCCTATAAATTTTTCTCAAAGCCTTCCAAATGTTTCCTGTGACTTTTATCTACATTTAGCAGCCTAACATTTCTCTTCATTTTCATTCTGTGTGGAAAAAAAGACCACTCTGTGTAACACCCTTATTTTTAAATGTACTGAGACCCATTTCATGACCTAAGAGATGAATTGCTCTGAAAGACCCTCCTATGCCTGTGAGAAAGATCTGTGTTCTGTTGTGGCTGGTAAGGCAATGTCATATGGATGTCCATTTGGCCTCATTTGTTTATGATGTTGTAAAAGTGTTTTTCCACCTTGATGAGCATATCTGATGTTGTTCTTCGGCGTAAACAATTTGATACAGAAGCCTCAACAATATAAGTTTTATATAAGTTCATGTTACCCTGTAGCTTCCTGTGGCAAGATTTTAGTGGTTTTTCTTTTCTTTTCTTTTGCATTTAAACTAAATTCCAAACAAACTTCATCTCCAAAGTTAGGGAAACTATCTTACTTTTATGTTTTATTCAATGCATCCTCCTTAATTTCTATTTCTAAATTAAGTTAAATTTTTTTTTCTGATTAAAGGGTTTAACTAATTTAAGGTTTCTGACTTTATTTCTAAAGGTCTTTTATTTGAGTTTTATTCTAAGTCATAGCATCAAACTTAATCAATTTGTGTGAGCGTAAATAACAGTTGCAGAATCTTACACCCTATGTGATTTAAACAATACACAATGCATCCAGTGAGGCTCCACATTTTATATGGTGCTTTCTCATTGTATAATAAGGCATCATGGAGAGAAAGGAAGCAACTCTCTTACATCACTTCTTCCATGAAAAATACCTCTCATTGGAAGACTGCTACATTCATGAACTCATATCCTAATTACTCTACCAAGGTCGCATCCAAATATTTTCACATCAGGCTTAGTGTTTCTGTGCAAGAGTTCTTGGCAAGAG
Source organism: Mus pahari (assembly GCF_900095145.1). Classification (NCBI taxonomy): domain Eukaryota; kingdom Metazoa; phylum Chordata; class Mammalia; order Rodentia; family Muridae; genus Mus; species Mus pahari. The sequence continues at coordinate 11,564,547 of NC_034599.1, read as the reverse complement.
CACAAACCAGAAACTGCAATACAAGTCTAGGCTTGAACTTGAAGACTCTTTTCAGACTTCATTCTAAGCTTTCTTTCTTCATTACCCATACCTGAATGTTTCTTTACAGTTGGTAAATTTCAGTTGCACCTATTCTGAATTCATCACCAAATCAAAAGCAGACTATGAGCAGAGCAGTGGATAGGCTAGAATTATTTGTTTTGTGTAGGAGATGGAGTGAAAGGTCTTTGAAAACCATTTGTCCCCAAATGGACAAGTCCACCCACTCATCCTGAAGCAATCCATTCATTTCCACACCCTCCTCCAGGTGCTGGAACTCAAACAACAAGATCAAGCTCTTCTGGGGTGATAGATATTATCATGAGTTTTTAGGGTGTGATCTGAGCATCTCCTTTAGAGCCACTGCACTAATATCTTCAGTAGAGCTTGAGTTCTACACTGTCCTCTTTCTTTTACAGTTGATAATTGGCAATGGTTGATAATCAGCAATGCTGATATTTGTTCCTTTTACAATGAATGCTTCTCTTTTTAGTCTGGGATTTTTTTTTTGAAAGTTTGTGATTACTGAGGTCATTCTTTGAGTTGTTGAAGTTCCTGTAATAAGAATGGTGCTAAACTTCAAGGTATCTACGCTAAAGCCAAGCTCAGTGAGGGCTTAAATCATTGTTTCTCACGCCATGATCTGTGGAATCACAGTATCCCAAATCTTGAAATAAAAGATTAAAATTTGAACTCAGACACAATAGCTATGTGTTCCAGTTGAGGACTGTTCATGGTAACAGTCCACATTATTCTAGTGCATAGAGGTTTTGATGCAAAATGTGGATCTTGTTAAGCAGAAACTTCATGTACGGAAGAATTCTTGACTTCATCTTTATTATATTCTAGTAAATTTTGTCCCAGCACCTTAGAAAGTTTGGTAGAGCATAATTCTTTGAGATTAACTGAGATTGATTAACTTAATTAATATTTTTACTAACATGGTTATTTTGCATTAAATATTCATTATTGTTCAAAGACAAGATTCCTAATCATCTGGCAGCAAGATGATCAGAATCAGTCACATACATGATCAGCAAGTGTCCATAAGCAGGAAGGGAGGCTTAAGGAAGAACCTTGTTGAGTAAGGGTGGACTGTAAATCCGTCATTGCCACTTCCTCAGCCTTGACTCCTGGGTAGCATCCAAGGTTTGCCCTTGTGATAAGAAGCAGGTAAGTTGTGTGTGTATATATCCATCTCCAAGTTGAAGCACTGCGTGTCAGACTTTGTTCCTTACTTGCTTTCACCAGATTTTAGGTGGTACTGGGAATCAGCTCAAACTAGAAAAAAGAGGTTTTGTTTTCCATGGTAGAATCCCATGGAGTTGTTGTCTGGGCCCTAGTCATTTTAAAACAGAGACACAAAATTTATTAAAAAGAAATTTAAATCTTCTGCCTGCAACAATGTTCTTCCCTGAGACTCCCTGCAGCACACTTGTCTGCAACACTACAAGCAAGCTGCTGCAAGAGTTATGGCTCAGTTCCTGGGTGGTTCTGTGACAATATATCAGTCACTGACCTCTAGACCCCCAGAGAGGCCTCCCAGCAAGTTGGATTCTAAGCCCTTCTCATAATGAGGTTGACCCAAGCACTGTCTTTGAAGGTCTTTGCTCATGAAATCCATAGTGTTCAGCCCTGACACTATCTTAGAGGCTTAGGAAACAAGAATAGCAAAGTGCATACAAAGTTTCTGTTGTGGCAACTCCCCAAAGATGCACAAGCAAGTCAACCTCAATTAAATCATGGAAAAATCAGATGTGCTTCCTCCAGTGATCTGAGAGCCAGCCACAGTCGGCCCCTTGTCTTATTCCACTTAGCACACCACTCTCTCCTTACATCTTACCAATTCTAATGTTTTATTTACTGTTCAGCACATAGTGGCACGTGTACTATAAATGTGTTCATTACAGTGACTTAGAACTGAGTTGAAGACCTGGTGTTAAATAAGATGAGTTAATACAGGATATACCAACTCATTATTTTTGGTATGTGTACCAAAAAAGTGGAATTCGTGTCATATTATGTTACAAGCAAGCAAGATAATTCACTTCTCACTACATTAGAAAGAGTAATAAATTGTGTGGTAAAGATTAGATATTCGGATTGCTTTTAAAATTATAGCATATGGAAGTATTGCCTGCTTTTATATAGTAAAACTTTTCACCCCTTACAATAGATATTTATGAACTCTTTGCTGCGAGCTGATTACTATGCTAGATATTAAAACAGTCAAGGCTTCAAAGACAAACAAGGCAAGGGCTGCTCCCAGGAACCTCACAGACAAGAAGCTATTACAGTGAGATTCAGTGAATCTTGATATAGCCACACATACTACTATGAGAGCAATTCAGGCAGAAACCAAGCCCTTCTGGGGTGAGTACAGCTTTCCCAGAGAAGCTCCCGAAGAGAAAGACAGCTGTCTGCAGCTGTGCAGTGCTTTGTCCGGTAAAGGACAAAGAGAAATGCATCAGAAGAAACAGAAGGAGGGCCAGCAATGCAGAAATGAGGCAATATCAGATCATGAGAAGCAGAGGTAGAAGAATCAGGAATTCAAGACTAGCCTTAGCTACAGAACAAGTTCTAAAAGAAAGAAAAAGCTGAAGAAAGGAAGGGAGGTGGCAGAAAGAAATGAATGGAAAGGGAGAAGGAACAAGTTAGAGTTGCTAAAATTATTAGAATTAAGTGGTCAGGTAAATATGGGGCCATGAATTTAGAGAAAGACATGCCATCAAGAAAAAGGGCTACAAGTTGGTTAAGAAAGCCATGTGTTGAAGAGGGTAGCATACTGACTAAGGCCACTTTATCCACTCAATGCCTCAGACCTGTAAGAAATATGTGGAAATAAATTAGCAATGTAGACTTCTTGGCCACCCTGGGAATTCAGAGTCAGCAAAAGCCAATACTTCTTTTTGCTAAAACATATTTATTACTTACATTGTGTGTGTATATGTGTACCTGAGTGTCTGTATGCTCACCATGTGTGCAGTGTGTTCAGATACAGGAGGAGGGTCTCAGATGCCCTAGAGCAGAGCTACGAATGCGTGTTAACATCTAAATCTGCGTCCCCTAGAAGAGTAGCAAGTGCTTTCCACCACTGAATCAACTCCCTGGGACTCCATAGTTTCTTAAAAGGACAAAGTGAGAGATAGCAACCTGAACAAGTTTAAAAAATGAGATAAGAATTCAACAATTCCTTAGCTACTATAAAAACAACTCCCAACCAGGTGACTGACTTCAACAGCAGAGAATTATCACCCCACAATTTTAGAAGACATATACCTACAATGAGTGTTTCAGCTATGTTGATTCATTCCTAGTGGAAGACGTGCTCAGGATGTCTTGGAAGGTAGGAAGCTATGTTTACCCCATGCCTCTTCATGTCACTGTCCCTCTGTCTTTGTCTATATACGAAATTCCTGCTTCTGCAAAAATACTTACTATATTAAATTAAAGTCAATATTAACTTTAATTTGATAATGTAGAGAAACTCATTCTCTGATGCCATCCTTAAGAGTAGTGTGTGGCCATTGCTTAAGACAGAATGTAAGACGGAATTAGGTAGATGAAGACTGAACTGGCTCCAAACTGTGTTCTCTCCACAGTGCATTTCTTTCGCTATAATAGTATCATGGTCCATAGGCTGCCTGCTCCTGTGATTTTTATATTATGTACTTGGAGCATCTTCATGTGATCCTCTTGCTTTATAGTTAAGGCGTTCTGACAGTACTGCAGGGAGTTAGGTTGTAGAGAAAATCCAGGGTGCCAGCTGTCAGATCCCATAGTACCAATGGCATTCGGTTTGGATGACAATAATCTGTGTACCCCTCCTTAAGACTAGCTGTTATTATTAGAAAAAAAGCAAAACACATGAAACTCAAGAAGAAGGAAGACCAAAGTGTGGATACTTTGTCCCTCCTTAGAATGGGGAACAAAATACCCATGGAAGGAGTTACAGAGACAAAGTTTGGAGCTGAGATGGAAGGAAGGACCATCCAGAGACTGCCCCACCCGGGGATCCATCCCATAAACAGTTACTAAACCCAGACACTCTTGCATATGCCAGCAAGATTTTGCTGATAGGAGCCTGATATAGCTGTCTCTTGTGAGGCCATGCAGTGCCTGGCAGACACAGAAGTGGATGCTCACAGTCATCTATTGGATAGAACACAGGGCCCCCAATGGAGGAGCTAGAGAAAGTCCCAAGGAGCTGAAGGGAATCTGCAATCCTATAGGAAGAACAACAATATGAACTAACCAGTACCCCCAGAGCTCATGTCTCTAGTTGCATAGCAGAAGATGGCCTAGTCAGCAATCATTGAGAGGAGAAGCCCTTGGTCTTGCAAAGATTATATGCCCCAATACAGGAGAATGCCGGGGCCAGGAGGCAGAAGTATGTAGGTTGGGGAGCAGCGTGGGGGGCGGGGGTATACAGGACTTTCAGGATAGCATTTGAAATGTAAATGAAGAAAATATCTAATAATAATATAAAAAGACACCTGAGGCTACATCCAGCCTCTGAAAGTCCCTTCTTATTATGTTGTCAGCTGGAGACTACCATGAAACTCAGCCCACTGTTCAAAGAGCAAAGATACTGCTGTCCAAGTTAGCAGCTAAACACACCCAGCTGGCATGCCCTTGGCTCCTGATTTTCCAAAATTGTCATTGTCCATGTCCATTTGGTGCTCTGTTGGGGCCACTAAGCCAAATTGATTGTCAGCAATCTAATCAGTAGACATGTTCTGTCCTTCAAAAATTCAAAAGAAAAATATTATTAGTCAAATCCCAAGACACACTTGACAAACCCTAAGCTGAGATTCTCCTCTCTTGTCACTTTAACATTATGTCCAGTTGAAGGCAGAGATGAAGTGTGACCCAGACAGGAGAATCACATTGGGCCAGGGGACTTCCTGGCTTTAATTAAAGTATTGAAATTGATGAGTATTGTAAGTGACTTGCCAAATTGCCTGACAAAATGATTTCCACAGATAACTCCTTGTTTTCAGAAAAATGCAAGAAAGTAGCCAAAGCTTTGAAGTGAACCAAACAAATGACATCTAATGGAGGATTAGCTGGAAGATGCCTGAGGTTTGGACAGAGACCAAGCACTCCTCTGGAAAAGCCCTTTTATTATACTCCCTGGAGAAGCCCCAGTGCCTGACTGCAGATTTATCTCCGGTTGTTTTTCTCCCAGTTTTACTATACCATGGGAATTATCCTGGCCTGAGTTATCATTATGGAGAGTTCATTTTAAAGAAAGACAATTGAGATAATAGTTTTTAAGGCTGGGATTGAATTTAGTAGCTGGGTTTAATTTTTATTTAATCAAAGAGTTTGGGGAAAAAAACAACTTGAGAATTATTGGGGTAGAAACATTAAAACATGAATTTAATGCATCATTTTTTTGCTAAGGAGAAAGACTATTTTAGATCATAAAATCAAGGATTTTAAGTAGGAGTGGTATCCCTCCTATTTATTCTCTAAAAACGAATAAATGAAAAGATTCTGATGCTCTTTTTACTGAGTTCATTGGCATACTTTGGGTAGCTGCTCCAGTGCCTTGAAACCCATCATCCTAGCCCAGACTCTGACTGTCTGCAGAATGAGTTGATAGGTTTGCTCCTGCTCTCAGCTGAAGGGCAGATGATAGCCTTAAAGCTGTCACCAGAGTAAGAGCTGTTTGACCCAGCAGTATTCACCCCATGACATGCTGAGGAAAGGAATCCTTATGAATTTTAAAACAAAGATTTAACATTGTTGGGATAGACACTGACCTCACTACTCTGAAGTTTAATCTGTTGGAAAATCAACTCTCATTAACTGTAGGTAATCTGCCACAGAAGTTATACTTTCTAAAGGACTTTGGAGAACTGTCCACAATGTTTTGGGCTCTCCTATGACATGTGCATTGCTCATATTAACTTTGATGAATGTCACAGATTAAAGATAATTACCCTTTTATAGAAAGTTTAGAAAGAATGGTAGGGCAATTTAGTGGCTCTCCATGAGCAGGAATGGTTCTTGATTTGGGTCTAGAAGGTTCTTTTAATAGGAAAAGTAGAACCCCACTTAGGGAGCAATTGTTTCTGGGTGTGCTAGAACTGGAGGGAGATGGAGAAGGAAGTTGCCTCCTTCTAGAGCCTCTCTGCTAGCAGACAGTACACAGATTCAGAGTCTTTTCTCAAGGTATTCCTTGAGATCTATATCTTATTATGTTATCTGATTTCCAACTCCCCTGGTCTTTATAGTTGGGTTGGGCAAAAGAAAAGAAAAGAAAAGAAAAGAAAAGAAAAGAAAAGAAAAGAAAAGAAAAGAAAAGAAAAGAAAAAAAGAAAAAAGGACACAGAACTGCCTGCTTAGAGAATGATGACTTAACAATATAAATAGCAGATCAGGTCCTGGATGTGTGAGGTGGATACAGGCAGTGAACAATCAGGAGAAAGTGGCTCTCGTCTCATTTCTAGTCTCATAAGAGGAGTTTACTTTTCTTCTATTTTTCCTTTAACAATGAAATGAGAGAGCTGGACAGCTTCTCTTGACTTGCCCATTTCCTCTAAGAGTTGATGGTGATATGGTAGAGACGGTGTTGTGCATGCCATTGGTAGGTGGGCTGACAGCATCATAGAGACGAGTGGTTGACATTAATCTTGAAAGATTGCAGGAGCTCACAGTATGAACAGCTTCATAAGGGAACAAGGCAATGTGAAGGCTGCGGAGCCCCTTGAGTAGAGAGTGTCAGGCTTCTGGGGTGTCAATCCTAGCTTGAGAACCTTTGAGTAACTTGATGATATTCAAGTTCCTTCCTGCCTCTGCACAAATAGGTAAACAGGAGAATGCTAGGTTCCCCATTCTCTTATCCTTTAGGATAATTTAGACAGTGGATATCTAAGTCAGAACAAAGGATCTGCCTGTGGAGGGCTGATTACTACAGTACACTGCATATGCTCACACGTTACATACTGTCTGGCTTGCAGATATCCCCTTAAAATTCACTGTTTAACTAACTCTTAGAATGTAAATTTCCTCTTATGTTCACCAAGGGAGCTTGCTATTTCAAATCTCGATTCTTCTCATAGGGGATTTTATGGTGGTAATTATCTACATATAATTTATCTGGTTTATTAAGTTCAACTTCTGTTCTTCCGTGTTTATTGAAGCGGATCAGGCCCTATATCTTGTTCACTCATATTTGCCCTCTGCTGTGAGCTTTTTGATGTGTGATCACTGGTGTCAAGAGCAGTATCTCTTCCTCGGCTCTTGAGCATTAAACTGGAGGAAGCATTTCTTCTAGTGATTATTCTCATAGGTTGAATAGTCTTTAAATTGCAATTGACAGAGTGCTAGTCGGATGCTATATTTAGGAGCTATTGTGTACCTGCATCTATTATCTGTGTTTCTCTTTCTTTTCCACAAGGCAGTGTTTCCATGGAAAAGGCACATTTGTTGCTTAGGAGATTGTCCACTCTTCCATTCTTGTTTTCCCTCCCCATTTAATCCCACACAGGTTTGTAATGTCACTCCCAGTTGCTGTGGAGACTGTTGTGATGTCATGTGTGTGGAGCTATTAAACTGGTGACTTAGCAGCCAGAGATTCTGAAGTGAGATGGGTACAAAGGTCTCCTTCAGACACATACAAATGCACAGATTTGCAGAGAGAGAGAGAGAGAGAGAGAGAGAGAGAGAGAGAGAGAGAGAGAGAATTCTTGGAGACGATCCTATCACAGAATATACACATGAAAAGTGTATCAGGCTTTTTTCCTAATATAGGCAAACTTATGCTCTGCTCCCTGACAGCTTGGCTCCCCAGTCATTCAGGATTAAGATGCTGACAAGATAAAGAAAAATGTACAACTTTTGTTACTTAAGATACCACTAAATCTGTAATGCTCTGGAACAAGGCTAATTAACTTGTAGCTTACATCCAGACCTCTCCTTACTAGCTTATCATCCTTTATTAATCAATGTGACTGGAAATGAAGCAAGACACAGCAGCAGTGGGCAAGTTCAATGACTTGTAACTAAGCTAGATGTTTCTGCAAAGGGGTAAAGGAAAGGAAAGATGGCCTAAATTTTATCAAATTATTTCTCTGTGCTGAGTGGTGACTATCTCCAGAATCCATAGAAACTTCAGCCTATTTCCATTCTCCCCTGAACTTAACCTCCATTCCCCTTCTCCAATGCCAACACAATAATGGGACTAAATCTCTTCTAACCCTCTTGTCACCCCTGCATGTAATTCTGATTTTTGGCCCATTTATGTCATTCAATTTTATTTCATCTTCAAAATCTAACCGATTTTCCCCAATGAAGCAACCCAGTATAATTACTAGGAAAGCATATAGAATGTAGATGTTACATTTCATGGGTTCAGAGGAATTCGAATGTGGCTCAGTCCTCAACCTTTCAGTCTGATTCCTGGGTGATCCTGGTGCTCTGAGACCGTGGATCCCCCACCTGTCCTCATTGCTTCTGATTCTCTCTGCCCCCATCCATTTAGCAGTACTTCATAATCTAGCTTCTATCCTTTTATCAGTGAGCATGCTTTTACTTGGAGTTACCAGAGCACACCCTCATTGCTAAAGGCAAAGCACACCGGCCACTTGAAAGATGCATGGGACTGGCCATGCCCTCTTAAGATTTCCTCCCCCTTGAGCCATGACACATACACTCCCAAACATTCTTTTTGTCCTACCTTGGAACCTCGTGGGATATGTTTTCTTACACTATACGTTAAAGGTTAGTTTTCCTCATGGCGCCACACTTATCCAGCACTGTTGATGATGCTCAGGGGCACCTGACAGTTTTACAGTCTTTCTGAGCTTCAGCCCTGTAAATATACCCATGTGCTGAGTATGTGTGCCCTATATTCTCTGTAGACTCAACATTGCTTCCTCATTTAACCTAGTAGAGAATGCTTTCTCACCAGGCTCAAACATGGGGCTGTCTTGGTCTAAGTTATCTGTGTCATTAAACAGTTATCAAAGTCTTATAGTTTTCTCTGAAGTAGTTCTTGAATGTGTCTCTTCTTAGTGTCCTACATTCAGGCCCACATTATCCCTTAAGAAAATTTGCTCCCATGGACCCAACAATAATAATTTTCTTGAGCCCCCAATTAGATGGTTTGCTTCATGAGATTATAGAATATGGACCTTTTTATTCTGTATTCTCAGCACTTAGCCGAATGCCTGTCAGGTCATCAATAGAATTAGATAAATGGAAGCATGAACTGTCCAGGACATAGCTTCCTTGGAAAGCATCACTTACAGATCAGATGCAAAAAGCAAGAAGCTTTTGGGCCAGAGTGTTTAAAACCTGAATTGCCAAGAACCCAGATTGGTAAAGGCATTGTGTGTAGAGTTTTGCAATTTATTTTCCTCCTTTATTCTTGAACATGGAACTAGGTCAACTGAATATGTTTCCTCAACCTGAGAGAATGCCGGCCACTTTACTTCAAAGTGACCTTCTCCCACTTCATTGGCACAAACCCTAACTTCACAGAGATTAGTTCAGGCTTACATAGTCTCCCCTGAGATTTTAAGATCAGCAGCGCATGGTAGGTATTGCTAGGATGCCTTGACTCTTCTTTGTTACCAGGGTCACCAAGGCAAGACAGCCTGCTCATTAAGTCCTTGATGACTCTGTTATATCAGAAAGCAGGGACACCCAATGACAATAAAAAATCATTGAGAAATTCAACCTTGCTTCCCTTTCCTCCTTGGTAGACCATGATATACTTTATGGCAGCAAGTGCTTGTCCAATTAAGCTGGTGACCTGTGGAGATCCTCTGTCTCTCTGTCTCTCTCTATTGCTCTTGCTCTCTCTCTCTCTCTCTCTCTCTCTCTCTCTCTCTCTCTCTCTCTCTCTCTCTCTCTCCTCCAACTTCGCACCTTCAGCAACAAAGCCTGCCAGGGTCTCTTGTTTGTGTTGGCTTTGTCTGTTTGGTGTTTCTTTCTTGTTGTTTGTTCCCCACTGTACAGTTGCCTTATGCATAAAACCCATTTTTAGTTTCTTGGAGGAAATATGTCAGCTAAATTAGTCACTATCAGTGTATCTGTGGGTGATAGGTGACAATTGAATGCCTATGTTTACGGATGCTGTTTTTGGGATTGTATTCATAGTCATTTTTGGCTTAAACTTGTTTTTGAAGAAGAAAACCATATCTGTAAGACTGTGGAGTCTAGTTATCTATGTAACTTTCCATGGAGTTAACACAGCCATTCCAGCAAGGCTTGGACTTCCACCCTCCATGATAATGAGGGCTAGGCATGCTACGGACAACTTAATGCCATGGATACTATAAAAATCCAAAGGCCCACAGTGTTCTATATCTTTTGCTGCTGTCAAACTGGCAGAGATTTGAGTTTTGTGTCCCCTTCCTTCCCAGCTCACTTTCATAAAAGGCGTTAATGAGAAGCAAATGGCTGAGAGTCAGGCGTGTTGAAGTAAAAAGAGCTGTGGAGAGGACAGGATCCCAGGCCACAACTGCATAATCAGTTTCCAAATGCAGCTACCGACAGCACTGCTGCATGTCATCCATCGTGTCTGCTTTTGCAAGCCAGGCAGCCCCGTTCTGCAATATGAAGTCAGGCCTCCTCAGGCAAGGCCAACTCAACAGTTGATGAGAGGTAGAGAAGCAAGTACCATGAGATCATGCATGTATTACTACAGGAAAGCAGGCTCTGACCCTGGGAAGGGGGAAGTTCGTTGTTAAGCAGGTGCAGTGACAGGGCCAAGTTGATTTCTCCTGGTGTCTGGTACATTTCTCTCCACATTTCCCTGTGGAGATATACTCAGGTGTTAATTGTATCAGGGCCTCAGGTGAGATAGGACATGCGTCTTTTAATCTCTCAGTCTTTGAAGTGAATGTATGTCTGGGAACACCAGGTGACAGTGGGCAGTTCTCACCACCACTTCCAAAAGAGCATTTTGTGTCTTTTTTAAGACACTGCCACCTATGCCTGTTCTTCCCTTATTGACAATAAGCAGCCAAAGTCTTTGGTTCACAGCTGCAATTTTCATTTAGTGAGTACATGTCTGTGGTTTTTCATTTTCTGCCATTCTTTAATGGGCTATCATATATGTGACATACTAATTACCCTTCTTGCTAAAGCAAAAATACCTGACCAAAGTGACTTGAAGGAGAAATGGTTTGTTAGGGCTCACAGGTTAAGGATACAGGTTATCATTGTGGGGAAGGCATGACAGCAGCAATGCGGGGAATCTGGTTACAGGAATCTGCAGTCAGCAAATGAGAGATGAATGCTAGTGCTCAGCTCATTTTCTACATTTTATTCAGTCCAGGACCTCAGCCCACGAAATAAAGCTTTAAGATGATTCTTCTATCTCAGTTATTCAATTTATAACATCTCTCATAGACATTCACAGGGTATGCTTCCATACAGATTCTAAATTCCATCAAGTTCAAAGTCAAGTTTCACCTTCCCACATGTACAAATACATGTGTTCATTAATGTGTGCGTGTGTGCATTCAGAGTTGACAGGATATGCATGCATGTATAAGTCAGAGGTCAATGTCATATGTCTTTGTGGATCACCCTAGACCTTGCTTTTTGAGACTTGGATCTCTCTCTGAACATAGAATTCACCAGCTTGCTAGACAGACTGAACAATGTACTCCAGAGTCTCCTACCAACATCCTCCAAGCACTTTAGTTATAGATATGTGCTTTTACACAGAGAACCAGCAATCTATCTCTGGTCCCGATGCTTCTAGGCAATCACTTTATCAACTGAGTAATCTATGTGTTCCCAGTTAGTTCTTAGTATAGAAGACAGAGCTTTCAACCCTGGTCCCAGGGGAGCTCAGAAAGCTATTTTTTATCCAATGGGTGTTTGTAGAATACAATCCATTTGATTTCTGTGTTTTTCAGGACAACATTATCCAGATATATTTTCAAATAGTGACTTTCAATGTATTCTTTTATAGCCAGTATCGTAAGAACTGATTTGATGGTCCTGTGATCTCCACAAATGCCAATGATGAAACTGGGGTCAGCAGAGCTTAAAAAGTTGACTAATTGCATAGGGTGCATTCCGTATCCCTGTCCTCTTACACAGATGGCCATGGGTGAGGTTAATAGAGGATACCAACTTGGAATATTATGACTCATGTGAGTTTGGCATCAACATAGGTTCGTCATAATTTTCAGAGAGTCTATAACTCTTCCCCATACAGGGGTCCTGTGCTGAGTGTTACTGATGAACATATATGCACACATATTAGCATATGCATGCGTACAAACATTCCCCCTTTTAAGGAAACATAGACAGATCTTGGTGCATCCACATTGCCTACTAATCTTTGCAGCAAGAGGGGCTTCTCTGTCCAACGTTGAATAAAAGGCTACCATGAAGTTAGTCACTTCCTCCTACCCATAGCAGCCCTAGTTTGAGAAGAATAGATTCAGACCATCAGAGCCTCTCCGCAAGGTCTTGTATGGATAGCGTAAGGTACAACCCAGCAGGATCTGCTGTGACAGTATTTATGCTGACTATATTGGACATCAGCCTAGACACTATTTTGACAAGCCAGATTCCTCCTTTATAATATTTCCAAAGATAATCTTGCACTACCAGGTTGGTTTTCTATTAGACCTTGCTTGGGTTTCTCCCTGTGCTGCAGCATAATCATGGTTTTTCTCAAGTGATCCCTAGAACTAAGAGGAGTCAGTCAGAATTCTGTGCCTAAGATGTCCTACATTGAAGATAAAGCTGCCTCCATACTCTCTGGCAGCTGCTTGTCTCTTTATTTGGCTTATTATAAATATCATTGTACCACCTTCATGTTATCATAACCTATCTAACCCAGGAATTTGTGCGTGGCTTCTTGTCAGCCTCAAGTAAGCACAAGCTGAGAGATCCTCTGAAGGAGTTATCTCGCCTCTGAGGAAAGGAGCAGATGAGCATAGCATGAAAGGAAAGGAATAGTTTATGGGCTGAATCCTAGTGTCTCTTCAACCACTAAGCCTATAATCCCCAATGAGACTGTCCAACCACAATGAGCTTGTCACATCCAGCATGACCACCTATCACATAATGTGCCTGAAATAACCTCTGTTGTTTTATATACTGAACAGACCTATAAGGAAGGGATGGAGGCTAAATGAGATCATAGGATCAAGTTTGATCCAGTAGGATGAAATGAAGTGAGACTAGATCTCTAAATCTACCTCAACCAACCCCAGCTCTGACCACTGTAGCCCCAAGAGCATAAAGATAGAAACCATTTGAGATCTTAGCAGGAAGGTAGTTGTATACAGACCAAGAGAGAATTCTTCAGGCACTGTGCTTCCATATGCAGAACTATGACATTGTACATGCCTACCATTGGGCATGCAATATTTTTTTACGGAGCCAGAGTATTTCACATAAATATTTCTTCCTCTTAGCAGTTTATGCTATGCAGGAAATGTGATAGGTTTTTCCCCTATCACCATGACCCTCTCCCACTGAATATTTAGAATGCATTTTTGTGCTCCCATTGGTAAAAGGAGAATTTTATAGAAGGATTCTAGTCCCGAGTCAGGCTCTTGCTGCATGCTGTAAGTTTTCTGCTAAAAACTAATTTAATTGGCAGCACATTCAGATATAATAATAAGCCATATGATGAGGGCATTCTACTTTATTATTAAAATACCAGGAATAACTGTCTGATGAGGCCTTCAGCATTATGTTTTAATTATATATGGAGTTAAAGAGTTCTTAGGCTATATCTCAGGGTATAATTTCTAAAAGAAATTACTTAAATTAACTCTGAAGCACCTTTCAGCCATTCATTTGAGTTAAATTTCCCAAAATACCTGCTGTTTCTCCCTAATCTTTGACATTGTTATCTTCCTAGAAACAGAGTTGTTGTTTAGCTCAGCCAGCACTTAACAGAGAATAGAAACTGGTTATTCTCTGGATGTAACTGGAGTGATTGAAATACAGTCTTTTGTGTTAAGGATAAGCATGAGAAAAAAGTGTTCTATCTTATAACTTGAAGTGAGTATTTCTACATGGCATGGCTAAAGTTGCTTCAGGAAATCCATACTGGATCATTAGTTATTCAGTAACTAAGCCTTAGAATCCCCTGTATGAGCAGCTCTCATGGGACTATCTATTTGTAGATGATAGAAAAGCTTCCCTAGACACTAGTTACAATACACAGCCACACAGATGAGGCTGAGGTCAAGAGAGGCCTGAGACTCTTCTTTCATAAATCAGAGACTTGTCATGACCTTACCCATAATCCAAGTGTCAGAGAGAGTTCTCCAGAAATTACAATTCAGATCTGTCACATCATCTTCTCACAGGACTCACAGCCTCAGGGATGTGTGTGTGTGTGTGTGTGTGTGTGTGTGTGTGTGTGTGTGTAGTGGCTCAGGAAGAATGTCCACAGATTAGCTCATCATCACCATGTTGGGCAACAAATAATTTTTGCCACTCACAGAAAGGGCTCTTACTAGTCTCTGAGAAACAAAGATCCACAATAAAAGAGAAATCAACATGTTATAAAGGTTATAAAGGCAATAACAATGTCAGCAAGATTCCTAAGAGCTAGGCTTCTCCACTCCATGGGATTGACTGAAGATTGTGTTGTCCTGGCTTCAGGCTTCACAGCTTTTCCAGTGTTCAGATAAAGGATGCAAGCTGGATTGCTCAGAAAGTCCAACCTTGTTACAAAACAAATCAAAACAAAACAAAACAAAACAAAACATGACAACAACTTCACTATGACTTAATTGGTGGTCTCAGCCTTTCTACTCTATTTATTTTCATTGAGAATTTCATAGTTTACACACTATGTTTTATGCAGTTCTGTTCCCATTCTCTTCCCATTCTTTACTGGCAACATGTTTTATTTCTTCCTAACACCTCCTCCCACCAAGTTCATTTAGTGTTGCCTGTATGGCAGAGGTATTGGACCATATACTGGCATATAGGTAGCCATTTAAGTGCCCCATTCTTGTAGAAAACTCCCCCTCTAGCTAAATGGACATAGTATTAAACGGTGCCCTGTTTTCTCACCATAATACCCACAGACTAATGTGTTTGTCAACCCTCATTGGAAAAGTTTCTTTTGTTAGTAAATGGTGATCAATACAGAGGTCCGCTATTGATCAATGTGCATGGAATAAGGACTATGAAGTCCTCAGCTGTAAATGCAACATCTGCATCCATCCCTTCCATTTTGAATGACAAATCTCATGTAAAATTAAGTTATATTTCTAGAAGTTGTAATATTACCCATGACTTGGGTGCTGGACCCACTCTGCGCCCATTCTGACTGATCTTCAATGATCCCTGCAGACAACACATATCTTCTTATAACTATTCTGTCCTCCAAATGGCCTGTTTGTGAGAAACAATATTCAAAAACTCACTCACAGTCTACCAAAAAAAACTTTCTGAGAAAATATATCAGTTATCAGACACTGTTTTGTGAGAGTTCAAACCTAATAAAGAAGGGGAGACAAACACATAAAAGAAAGGACATCCCTTATTTCGTGTTCAGTGCTGAGTAGTCAACCCTGAAAACACATACAGATCAGCAACAAAAACATATTTAGTGAGTTTCAAATATATCTGCTGAGTATATATGTATATGTATATGTATATATTCCAAGAGAAAAGGCTAACAAGAATGGAGGGAGGAAAGGGAGAGTACAAAGGAATATAATTCTATTTCAGCTATTGTTTTTTCCAAAAGAAGCCCTCGGCTTGCCAGAAGCAGTTGTCTGTGTTAGAGGGCACATGATTGAAAACTTAGGCTTCATCAAATAATGGTTTTTGAGAAAGCCCTGGACAGCGTGCCTCCTCTTTTTGCTCAGAGCCCCAGATCTGACTTAGGCACAAGTAGATAGATGTACTATGCTACAGCCTGGGAAAGAACGCGGCTTAGGAAAGATTGACTGAGGAGAGACCAAGAAGCACCGGCTCGACTTTCATGCGATTTATCTCACTAAGGACAAAACAAAGGCTATTAACATGCTTCATCTCTTGCAGAAAAGATTCAGTAAATTCCCGGTGTTTGCAATGAGTTGCTATAAAGAATAGCAGTGGCCGTGGCATATCTCTTCATTAACAAACACTACTGAAGCCACAAATGATTTTCTGAGCCAAGTGCTGGACAAGCAGCAACACAAATTTCAATTTTACTGGTTGCAGCAAGCCTCTTCACACCGTGGCTTTTGTTTTCAAAAATAAATGAACTAGTGTGTTTGGCATATAGAATTTCTAGAAATAAACTGATCGCTCAGTGGAAGCTGCATGTCGTTTGAACATCATCTTTTTGCCCCATTCTGTTCTCTCTTGTCCAGGTGATGGATGCCTATTGAGGTCTGGGATGATCATGCAGCTCACATGATAGTTAGTGCACACTTCATCATGGGTCACAGTCAGGTGGAAACATGAATTGCTACATATGAACCTCATCAACTTGATCTTGCAACAAACGGACCCATGTAATATGACTACTGAGCAGACTGAGGGGTGTTCCTTGGCCTGGCAGAGAGGATTCCTTTTTACACTGGTACACTGAATAATGTGGATAGTGTAGACATGTGAGCCAGCATAGGAAAGACCCTGTTTTCGGGTCTCTCCATGATCTCTTAGCCACGCCCTTTCCCTAATGCAGAAACACAGTCAGGGCCTTTCCACATGATTTCCTTTGGGTGTTCTTTACTCTAACTTTCCTGTCAACTTGCTGTCAGTATGCATCGACATGGTTGTTGGTTCTGTGAGCACCTTTCTGATTCTTCTGTTACTTCTAAAGGAATTGACTTACACTACATTTATATATACATTTAATTTGTAAAATGATTTATACATACATTTAAACTTCTAGAGTCTGGGTTCTTTTTGAGCAGGTGAAGGAGTTGTGAGTTATTTTAATAAATCTAAATGGATAGAAGTTCAGAAATTCAGTCTATCCTCTCTTGTGAGTGACCGGACCTTTTGTGGATTTTTCAAATGAATTAAGACTGCATTACTATACATCGTGGCAAGGATTAGCTCCATAATAGAGGTGCACACAGAAACCAGAAAAGGGTGTGAAATTCTTTGGAAGTGAAATTGCAGAGTGTTGTTAGCCAGTCGATGTGGTTACTACCAATGATCATCTCAAAGCCTCTGAAAAAATCTTTCCAGCAGCCTTGATTTCTAGTCTCTTAGTTAATGTCTCCTAAAATTTCAGTGTTCTTTAAAAGAATCATAAACTAATTCAAAGTTGGTATTAGTCATAGTTCAATGATTATAGTTTATTTACTGATTTATTATTTACCCCCACAGAGACCATGCTAGTTTGATATAAACTGTCCAACAGAGAAAAGTCAGTCCACAGGCTGCACAGGTCAGGAAATTGTATTCTCCATGAGACTGCATTTCTCTGGGTTATTGTATTCATCAGTTTTTACAACAGCATGGATATGTAAATACTGGTATATAGAGTCACAAACACATAGGAGTTATCAGGTGGCTTTCCAGACTAATCACCCATCCAGCTTTCCCTAATGTATGGATGAGTGTGTACATGATGTGTGATAGATGCTGTAAGCATCGTTCCGTTCCCTCCCGAGGATCTCAGGCACTTCAGATGCACTATCTGCCACTCCAAAAATTTCTTGTAGTACTATCTCATTCCCATTGACCTGGTTCTTCATTGTCTAGTAAACTGTGAAGGCCATGCATTCTCAGAACTGCGTGACTCTCTATGTAATATAGGGAGGTACGGTTCCTGTGGCTCTTCCCATATACAGCTACAGAATGAAAGTATTAGCATCATTCTCCACCTGCTCTCTCTGACGTGTCTAAACCGTCTGGCCTGTCCACTCTGTTGGGAACTGCTCAGTTCACTGGGCTTTCCACTAGGTAACACCTGAGTGCAGAAACAGCCGTGGAGCAGCAATGTCGGTGAGTTGCGTTTGTTCCTCTACCAGCGAGGACAATGCTTCAGGGCCACACACAATATAATCCTTCTCCTTTCACTAGTTAGTTAGCTGAGTTGTACACAGACTTCGTTATTGAGAGCTGCCGCTTCGTCTGGAGGACCGGGTAGGCTTTACTTCTACTTAGCTGCTTTTTCTTTTTCGCTTTCTTCTTTTTCTTTTTTAGAACAGAAATCCAATTCATGTAATTCTCTTACAGGAGAGCATGGGCCCTGAACTTAGACCCTCAAGCTTGACTCTGATGAATTCAATGGACAATACCAGGTCATCCAATGGTTCTCTAGTGTGGCTCCCCATTCCACCGCTGTATCCTCTATTCATGTCCTCTACGCTCCCTGTATAGACCCTAATCTTTCTTTTTAACCAGTCCAGTTCTGTACTGGCTTTGTTTTAGCATTATTATTAAAAAGCAAAACAAACAACAATAATGCATGCATGAACACGCCCACCATTTACTTTTTCCCAATATACCCGGCCAGAGAAATGAAAGAGGCCCCGTTAGGGTCCTCAAAACATTTATGAGGAATCAAGAAAATCCCACAACAGATTTCAGGAACTGCCTGTTCCTTGGCTCAAGTACACAGCTGAATGCTTCTGAGCTTTGGAACCCAACAGCTGGAACTGGAGCTGGAGCAGATCAACCTGGTTCAGAATAATAACATCAGCTCAGGAGAATCACTTCATCTTGCCAAAGACAGTGTTAGCTTCTATATCTGAAAAAAAAAAAAGACATAATGGCAGCCCTTGAGGGAGTTCTGTATAGATTTGTTAAAGAAAGTAATGTGCATCAATGTTTCAGAGTGGAGCCTGCATCACAGTAAGTGCTCAGTAATTATTAATTATGGCATGCACAGCAGCTATTTATTGTTATTAATAGAACAGCTTAGAAATGATAAGGTTTACTCTAAATGCATACACATGAAAGCAAGAACATAAGTCATAAAGGTTTTTAGTAACTCTTACTTGAGATTCATATTGTAGAGTTTTAAGAATACACGAAGATCAAAGTAATAGTTCCCCCAAATCTTTATGATTTGTTTGATTACATGTCATTAATTAATTGAGACTATACTTTGTTTTGTATTTATGGATCCTTTCTGAGAAATACTTGTATAGTTTTTCTCTCCTCTTGATTTATATTTTATTGTTTGGAGCAGCATTGGAGCTCCTGATGAGGCACAGTTGTTTATTCCAGCTGTCTCCCACATAACACACAAGTCACACAGAGTGTTTTAAAGTCCCCTCATGAAACTTGGCATGATAAGGAAGTTTATATCACATGTGATAAAACAAGCCTCCACCAAATACTGTAGTACTCACTTGGTCCATATTTATATATGTGTAGAAAGACAATATATATGTAGCGCACCTAGGACTTATTCTCTATGTGTTAGTTTCTTAGAGTCCTGTAATGCTTTAAGTTACCACAAACTTCATTTGTAATGGATCAGAATTGTATTTTGTCACTCTTCTCCTGAAGAAGTCTGATATATACAATTAAGGATAACAGTGTTCTCTTACAAGGGCCCTTCTTTGCTTTGTCCAAATTTGGTAGCTGCTTATATTCCTTGGTATGGGAACATATGAACATAACCTCTGCTCCAATCTTTGGCCTTCTCTTCTGTGTTATAAATCACAACCAAATTATATCTTAGGATGAAAGCTGTCATTTGTTTACAATTCTAAGAGGTAATCCAAGATAATTTCATCTCAAGATTCTTAATTCTCATCTCAAAGATCATTTTTCCAAGTTCAAATTCAGAAATTTTGTAGATAAGATGTGTGTAGTTCATCTAGTATGGACTAGTTCATTTAACTTTTCACATACATGTAACCTTTCATATAGATGCAGCAGGCATTCTTGTTATCATGTATCCTACATTTGGAAATGAAGTGTATATGCTACATAACAATAAACACTCAAGTTCTTAGAAAAGTGATTTGTCCAACCTGCACCATGTATCAGGCCTCCCAAATGGGATTAGCTAGAATGGGTCTCATATGCCGGATCCTGAAGAAGGAATTTTGGGGCCTACTCTCTGATAGAGGAACTGGTCCAAAACAGTCATGGTACAGGGAATAGGCATTCAACCAGATCTGCCTTGACCTTGAGCCTCATCTTCTTTCCTGTGACCAACCTATCAATGCTTCTGGACTCAAGAGCCCAATTTATAGATGCCCTGATATAGAACATGACCCACTTTCCCTTCTGTTTGTTTGCATGTTGATAGGGTCACTCAGCATTAGCATAGAGAGCTGATGACATTGGAGATATTCTCCTCTAGTACCAGACTGGAATATCATCTCAATTCTTTTCTGGACCCTACACAACCATGTGACCTTGAGAAAGAACATTCTGTGCTTTTCTTTTCTTTTCTTTTTTTTCTTCTTTTTTTTTTTTTATTTCGAGACAAGGTTTCTCTGTATAACCCTGGTTGTCCTGGAACTCACTTTGTAGGCCAGGCTGGCCTGGAACTCAGAAATCTGCCTGCCTCTGCCTCCTGAGTGCTGGGATTAAAGACATGCGCCAACATGCCCGGCCTACCATGTGATTATTAGGAAGCCCATTCTGCTAAGTGGATATTAGAAGTTATTTTTGGATTTTGTCTTAACCAGAGAGTTGAGACTGTATTCAAACCAAGAGGAAACCCTTACAGCAATGTAGAGACTGCATTTTCCCCTTTAATTTATATTTTTAAGGAATGGCAGGCAGTGAAGATCTGTTGCCTGCTAGAGAATTTCTGGAGGGCACTAATATAAGGATTCTAAGACACTTAAAAAGACTACATTACGGCTAATGCTTCCCTTTGACTTCCCTGCTTACATGGGAAACAAGTAGGTCATCTCTATATTCCTGGTGTCCTACCCACTCCTTCCCCCTCTGTGTGTGTGTATCTCGGTGTGTCTGTGTGTCTGTCTGTCTGTGCAGGTCAGAGGTTCACCCATAGTGTTGTTCCTCATGATCCATACACTTCCTTCTTTGAAACAGAATTTACTAGGAAGCCCCAGGTATCTATGAGCCTATCACTACCTGCTCTGCTCTGAGGTTACAAGAACAAAGCACTGTACCTAACTTTTAAGTCCACCCTGAGACCTAAGTCAGGTCCTGAGGCTTGCAAAGCTACCCACCCTGTCCCTGCTGCATAATGAAAACTATTATGGGTTACTTCATTTCCTGTCCATAATAGAACAGAACCCATAAACCCAAAAGAATTTCATGGAGAGAGGATAGAATTAATCCTTGCTTTGAGCCAGGCATTGAACCTGTGTTTGATCATTACAACTCCTCTGTCCTTCATGGATCTTCTATGGAGTAAGTAAATGGGGCAGAATGAATTATTCCAGCCTTGAGATGCTTCGCGTCCACTTTTGTTTCAGTTATTAAACACTTGCAGAGGTTGTTGTCTGCTAGGAAACCAAGTCGCAGAGAGGTTCAGCCATGGGATGGGGTTTATGTTGGTTAGACTGATCCTTGAACCCAGGCCTAAAAACTGAAAATCTTCACTTTCCACTACATAAGCAAATGGCCTGATCCCACCCCAATTCCAATTCTTCTCACATGGAGTATGGACCTGCACCCTCTGAAGTAGAGAGACATCATGAAGTGCAAGCATCCTTCCTCAGCCCAAAAGACTGTTCAGGCAGTCCTGTGCAGGGTTTGATGTGGTACCCAAACGTTTCAGAGGCAAGCGTTCTTGTCTGATTGACAGGGCATGGGATGTCTGCATAGAGTATTTACTATGAGAAGACCTACATATGAACCCTACTCAAGTTTCTAAAGCACCATAAGGCTTTTGACAATTCCTTTAAGAACTCTGATATACCTTGGACATCTTTAAAATTGGATAACTCACCTCCCATGCTTTCTCTAAGAGGGATCCTGAAGGACAAGGCATAAACCATGCAGATGTCTTCACAAATATGAATTGCTACTAAAATTGGGTAAGCACACAATCAGGGATGTTTAAGGACAGTCCCTGGCATCACTGAGTGCAGAGTCTTGATCCTGGCTTGTGGACAATGGCGCTACCACAGAAGGTTAAGATACATGGCATGCCACCACTCAAAGCAACAGGTCAGCAGCTTTGCTCTAAGCTTGCTGATTACAGTAGAGAATGGAGAGGGGGTCTTGTTCTTTTCCTGGAAATGGGAACAATGACTATTCATTTCAGATAAGGCACTGACCACAAACCAAAGAAATAATTCTCCAAAATGTAGACAACTCAGTCACTAAATAAATAAATAAATAAAAATAAATAAAACATGTGAACCAGATTGAAGATTCAAAATGCTGCATCCCTGGGAGTGCCTGCATGAGTTGTAGGCAGCTCAGTAGGTCATTCTTCTCTCCTTAGGAGCTCTTATAACTTCTGTAAACTTTGTGTGGGACCTTGTGAATCTTGTAAGTTTCAGAAACTTCTTGATACGGCTAAGTTTTATTTACTTCCTGAGACTTAGCGAATCTTGCTCCTTCTTCTGAGAAAGAAAAGCTCCAATTCAGAAGAAATAACTTCACAACAAATTTCTAATACTCTCTGTGATTGGCCCCCACAACAGGAAGAGAGCCAACTCTTTGCTGATAGCTTCACTTGCAGATTTACTTCCCTTAATGCCTCACACTAAGTATATGTTTAGTACATATCTATGGAATGATTAGAAGAAAGATTTTGCATCTTCAAGATTTTCTTCAGTGTGTTGTGACATTCTTGTCATCATATCAATTGGACATAGTGTTGACCTTGCAGCCATCACTGTCATTAACTGCATGCTTGGACCACTGCTACCAGGACAGCCCAGGTCATCTCTGGTCCTGTTAGCTAATGTGACAGAGGTAAGACAAGTCATGGGCCAACTATCAAACTGTACTAACTCACAGCATCACTCTGTGGTAGAAGTGTCTCCTGGGGCCACACACCACTGGACTCCAGTTCACAAACCTGAATTTCCCTTCATCAACAGTTTTCAGATCCCTCCTCTCCTCTGAATCAGTGCATCATGATGCTGCACTGTAAGATATAAGGTAGACATTCTAAGTATTCTCAATCCTCTCACCAGGACATATCGGAGACAAGCTGATGTCTAATGTGCATCACTGTCCAGGTTTCCTCTTGCCATGGAAATCACACATGTCTGCTGATAACTCTCATCTTTGGCATTATGCCTAAAATAAAATGATTAGCTTCTAAAAGCCCTCTCAAGTGTACATCTCCCTGGAAATAGATTTTGGTGAACTCTCTAATAGGGATCACACCTGCTTTGATGTGCAGCTTGGAGATATTGTTATATGCTACTACTCTCTTGTACCAAGGCCAAAATCCCCATAAAGATAGCATTCCAAGCTTGTCGCATGCTCTGCTAACTCTCCACAGCTCATTGCAGGCCCAGGTGTTGCACTTTAGGACAGAGTCAGAAGTTAATTTAAACAGCTGCCAAAGGACACTGCACAGAAAATCTTTCTCCACCATGCTCCACTGCCTATGCCTTTATGTAGGCATTTTCTTCTGGTATGTAAATCAGAAAGGAAACATAAAGTCTCAAGGAATAGGAACTTTCTTCTAGATGTACATGACCATGTGACTGGCAGAGAAATACTATGTCATCAGTACTTTCTCTAACACAGTTAGCCATGTGTTTATAAAGTGTATTTTTTAATATAGTACTGCAGTACCTCACTTCAGTCCATGTTAAGTTTTCCGAGTAGATGGCATAGAATAATTCTTAAAATGTATGAATACCAAATGCAAGATAAAAAACATAATTGCAGTTTAGACTTCAGATTTATTTGAAAAGGGGATAATGATAGTAATTACCCAGTTTGAGTTTTGTGGAAGGCTAATTAGATCCCCAAAGCATTTGTATGCATAAGGAAAACCATAAATACAAAAGACCATCTGGTCCTTATCAGCTTCCAGCACTAACACTGTCTGTAATTATTTTTTCTATATTGTTTTGATGTTGACACTTTATGGAGCAATACTTCCTACCCTGGTTAGGGGACAACCTACACTCCTGAAAAAGCAGGGACATACCCAATTTTTGCTAATAAAAATAGTTTCAGGAATCCTCAGGCAAAAGAGATGTTGTCTTTTAGAGAAAAAGCTAAACAGCCCTTCCTGGTGCTGATCACACACAATCATGATGTTTATAAACTCCTTTGACTTATCTGACTTTTCAACAGTCTTCTAACTGCACTGATGCATTTCATTCTTCATTCGTTTTGTATTTCATTTTCTTTTCCTTGTTTAGGTGAAAACTTGCAAAACAAAAACAAAAACAAAAACAAAAACAAAAAACAAAAAAACCCACATACTGCATTCAGTAGTCACTTTTGGGAAACTTGGATACCACAAAAGCAAGGTTAATGTTACCATGGTCTTTTTCTTCCTTACCCCATCATATATTAGTTTTTCCAGGACAGAAAGTTTTCTTTCAACCATTTGACTTTACCTCCAACCCTGGGTGGCCCATGGCACATAATCCATAGCTGTTTGGAGAAATGAATGAATGAATGAATGAAGTCGATCATGACTTTAGGCTCTGATCCCTCTGATCAATTGGTTATCAAGTATTACACAAACCAGTCCAAAAGGCAGCCTTTCAGCAGCTAACCTTTCATTGGATTATAAACCTTGGAGGAATAACTCTTGTCCTGCGTGGCACTGACATAAACCATGAGACTGGCAAGGCAGTGAGTGAGTCTAAGGCAGCTTTTCTCAGCTTGCTGGTCATTACCCTTTTGGGATTGAATGACCATTTCACAGATATCCTGCATATCAGATATTTTCATCATGATTTATAACAGTAGCCAAATTACAGTTATGTAGTAACAAAATAATTTTATGTTGTAGAAAACCACAGCATAAGTAACTGTATTAAAAGGGTGCAGGGTTAGAAGTTTGAGAACCACCAGAAGGGCTCCGCAGCATCCCTTTCACACATCTTCAAAGCCACGCTTAGCTGAAGTATAAGTCAAAGCACCAGAGCTTGTCTTGTCTTCGTGGCTTAGTTTCTCCACAACATGGAAACTCAGAGGTCTGACTTGTCTGAGAGAGGGGATGGACCTGGAATGAACATTCCATATTCTGCTGGTCTAGCATGCAAAGCAGAAGGTGGTCCTGACTCAGTGGAAGATAACGGGACTTCTGCTTGCATGGAGATGTAACTAAAACCATTCTAAGACTGTCATATATCCTGTTGTTTAGTAAAGCAAATGGTGTCCCTGCTAAGATGCCTCAAAACAATATTAACTCAAGCAAGAAGTGAAAGTTCTAGACACACAACTACCAACACCATGCAGACTAAGAACCCAACAATACAGATGAAGCAAGATGGAGACTGTGGATGTGTGTACACAGGGCCTAAGTGGGGGGTTTGAAAAGGTGAAGGTAACAGAAGAGAGCTCTAAAAGAAGAAGGGCCATGCTTACATGTGAATAATGCATGGAATGGCATGACCAGAGACTGTGGGAAGCAAACTACAGAGCCTCAGCTATATGTTCATTTCTATGTTGTTCATATGTATCAAGTGTGTGCACATGTATGTATGCATGTGCATATGAGGACTATGCCAGGGGTCCTGCATATTGTCCACCAGATTCCCTTCAAACAGATTTCTCACCAAACCTAGAATAGCCTGGCATGCAGCAAACCGTAGCAGTTCTTCCATCTCTGCTTTCCAGAATGTCCAGGCCTTTAGACTCAGTTCTTAGGCTTGTACAGCGCATGCTCTTATCTTCTGAACCACCTCTCCAAACCCCAGCTATAACTGCTGTTTTTTGCTATGCCCTTCATCTTAGAATCATTGTGAGACGTATCACTCAGATTTGCCCTGGTCATAGCTTCATTAGGCCTGATCGACTGTCTTCTTACTCTTAAAAAAATAGCTAGGAAATGTCATTATTTCTTTTCTTTTCCCCACTGCCTTCTGGAAGTGCAGACCTGAATTCAGCCTAAAGTGTATATATACTTACCATTATGTTTTGCATTTTGAAACATCTCCTTTACTTTGAAACCAACACTTTAATTCTTTCTGTTTTTGCCTCTTCCCTTGTATGAACCTTTTGCTTTAATTTACCACAAAAGCTTTAGGAAATCAATTGGCAATCATGTGCTAAGCACTTAATGTGCTTAGAGTTAGAGAAAAGATATATGGTTATAACAAAATAAAATAGACTCTTATCCAAAATGAACAAATAATTTAGCAGAGGGCATTTTGCAGGAGTTTGTTAAGGACAGCTACAAATCAGGATAGACAGCAAATGAGGTCACCGATAAAAGTAAGAATGAGGTGAGCTGTAGGTGCTTGGCTGAGTGATAACAAAAAGCTTGCTTCTAACGGAAGAGCCCTGTGTCAATATGACATGGTGCTTCAAGCTGATACAGGGTGTACTTGCTCACAAAGGTAAATATTCCATAGATATTTTCTTTTAAATTGATCTCTCATACAGGAAATAGGGCAGAGTCCTTAAGATACTCCCTACTCTAATAGCATTGAGGGTCCAACAGGAACAGCAACTTCTAGAAGGTGTCAGGGCCACACAGATACAAATCGTGCTTCTAATGCGCATTGATTTCAGAAGGGGAAATCATACTGACTTATTGCCAAGCTACGAGCCTATGGGTAAGCTGAGTGTCTCCTTGTCGTGTCTCTGGGTCCAACCTCCTTTATCCCTTTAAACCCAAAATACAGAACAAGGTAAATATTTGCCTCATGCTTGATCAGAGATTTTGACAGCTCTGTCAAAAGCCAGGGCTTCTTACTCCTCCTTGAACATGGGGAGCAGGCCATCATTAAATAAATGGTGATCTGAATCTTCGTTATCTACTCTATGACTGGGATAAATACTGTGACACAAGCAACTTTATGGGGAAAGAGTTTATTGTGACTCAGTTCAATGTACAGTCCATCTTGGTGGACACATCAAGGTAGCAGGACCCTAGCAGCTGGTCATGTGGTATCCATAGACAAGTACAGAATAGTGAATGTCTGTATGCTGGTACCAAATTCCCTTTTTCTGTTTCATAAAGACAAGCATCCCCTTGTCTAAAGAATGATTCTGCTCGCACTTAAAATGTTCATCCACTGCTCACAGCCAGCTATGGGATGGAACACAAGGCCCCCAATGGAGGAACTAGAGAAAGTACCCAAGGAGCTGAAGGAGGCTGCAACCCTGTAGGTGCAACAACGATATGAACTAACCAGTACCCCCTGAGCTCGTGTCTCTAGCTGCATATGTAGCAGAAGATGGCCTAGTCGGCCATCATTGGGAAGAGAGGCACTTTGGTCTTGCGAACTTTATATGACCCAGCACAGGGGAAGGCCAGGGCCAAGTAGTGGGAGTGGGTGGGTAGGGGTGCAGGGGCGGGGAGGGTATAGGGAACTTTCAGGATAGCATTTGAAATGTAAATAAAGAAAATAATAATAAATAAAATAAATAAATAAAATGCTCATCCACCAGGTAAAACAGTCATGGTAATATCCACAAATCTTCAGAGGCCCATCTCAAGGCCCATCTCCTTTCAAGTTGGCAACACTAACTAGCCTACCCTGATCCTCTTGCAACCTATGAACCCTATTCTAAAGTGAACCTACTGTTCCTCCACTAGTAGATAGGGGTTTTAGATGCTCAGTTTTACCTACTTAGGGAGTTATTGACCCGGGCTACAATTCCTGACCAAAGCAGCTTACAGGTGGGTTTCTTTTGGCCCACAGTGTGAGAGATGTATTATCATGTCAGAAAAAAATAGTTCAGAGGGAAATTGAAGCATCTGGTTGAATTGCATCAACAGTCAGGAGGCAGATCATTTTCTCCTCTCTGAAACACCACTCCATGGAATGGTGCCCCTCTCATTCAGGCTGCATCTCCTTATCTCAATTACCCAATCTAGAAAGGCCCTCATAGTTGTGCACAGAATCTTGTCTCCTTGGCCATTCTAGATCATGTCAAGTTGACAATAAATATTAACTTTCACAGGACTGAAGGGTTCTCTGCAGACCTGTGAAGTTAGAGGTGGATATTTTCCCTCTGTTCTGAAGTGTCTGCCTGCTGTCACAGTTCTAGCAAAGGTAGATATGTGGGACAGTACAGATGGCAATGCTCTTTCTGGGTTGCAAACAGCAGGTGAAGCTGAACAGGAAGCTAGTTACTTACAGGGTAGCATAGAGCCAACTGTGTAGTACAGACAAAACCTTTCCTGGGAAGATGCAACACACACCTCTGTTTACCCTAGATATAGATCTCACAACAGACCAAAGTACAGATACCATCAAAGTCCATCAATGAGTTTTATTGGGGTTATTTATAGGATAATGGGTGAATGGTTACTTACTGGAGCACAAATGATTCAAAGACGGCTGCATCACCAAAGCTCACTCCATTGTGGGTGACTTCTCACAAAGCTGGAAACATAGAGCCCACTGTTCAGCCTGCAGGAAACTCAATCTATTAGAGAGTGTGTTGTTCAGGTGCCTCTTCCAGGCAACTCAGCTGGTTTCTGCTTCTTTCGGGAAGGTTCTCTGGTCTCAATCTCCATGCAGCTTTTCTCCTCTGAAAGTATTCTCTGTAGCTCATCTTCCACCTGTCTAATTTAACTCTCAGCTTCTATTGCTTACTCTGGCAAGTAGGAGTGTACTGGCTAGCTTTGTGTCAACTTGACACAGCTGGAGATATCACAGAGAAAGGAGCTTCAGTTGGGGAAATGCGTCCATGAGATCCAGCTGCGGGGCATTTTCTCAATTAGTGACCAAGTGGGGAGGGCCCCTTGTGGGTGGGACATAGTCTTGGGTTCTATAAGAGAGCAAGCCGAGCAAGCCAGGGAAAGCAAGTCAGTAAAGAACATCCCTCCATGGCTTCTGCATCAGCTCCTGCTTTCTGACCTGCTTGAGTTCCAGTCCTGCATCCTTTGGTGATCAACAGTAGTATGGAAATGTAAGCCGAATAAACCCTTTCCTCCCCAACTTGCTTCTTGGTCATGATGTTTGTATAGGAATAGAAACCCTGACTAAGACAAGGAGCCTAGTCGATTTCAGGGACTTCCTGAAGCTATTTTTGAGTTTACCTTTGCTGCTCAAGGAGCTTTCAGAAGGATAGAATGTTTTAATCTAAGAGGAAACTGTTATATAATGAAGGTTATCTTTTCCAAAGAAGCAGCCGGAACAAGCTTTGGGATTCAGTTCCTCTTGTTGTCCCATTATGCTGCTTACAGAGTACTAGGATCTGCTCAACCATCTTCACCTTGATCAGCATCATGGAAGAGCCAAACTTCAGATGTGCACCAGCTACAAAAATTACAAAAGCTGCTTATATAATTGTGAAAGCCTTATGAAAGGCATGAAGCCACACATATATGTAAAGCCTAGGGAGATTCCACAATCTCACCTTCTCCAGGCATCCATGAATCCCTCAAAAATGCCCACAAGCATCTCTGGGTAACTTCCTGCTGGCTGAACAATGCCTCTCCTGCCTGCTTCCATCTGCTCCTCTGCAGTTCTCGCCTGGGTCCTGCTGCCTCCATTTGTCTTTATAATTCAGTTTCTTGTACCTGCCCAATGAGGCATACAGGGTGAGATTTGTCTTTCATAGTTAGTGCTTGGGAAAGTGTCTGGCCTTATGACGAAGCGGGCCTCTCTCTGAGCATCTCTTCTTCAGTGATGAAGACTGATATTTTGAACTAATTATACAGAGTATAAGATTCCTAGGTCTATTGATTTCCATTAAAGTTGTGTGGAGTTATAAATTTCAGAATGGAAGTCCACAACTATGGTCACCACCCTAGCACAATGTTTGATGGCAAGCTAGACTCTAGAGGGCTTCATAAAAACCAGCCATTGGTGTTTGTCTTGGGCTCTTGTGTCATGAAAAATCATTTGCACTTTATCTGAAAATGTTTCCCAGCCATCTTTGTGGTGCTGGACTGACTGGATGAACACAGATCTCTAGAAGTTTCTGAAAACTGGTTCTCTTCATTCTTGGCTGGTGTTTTTCATTTTTCTGCCTTTTGTAGAGGAGTTGCCTCCCTACCATCATTTTCTGTGTGTCTCTCACCATGTTTTAGAAAGATGCTTTCCAAGTGGCACAACAGCCATTGCTCTGACTGAGTGAGAGTATACTGATGGCTCTGTAAGGCAAGGGCCTTCAGAAAGAGGAAGAGGGATACTGTGTCCTCCTGAAGCCAGGCATGCAGATCACAGCTGGTTAGAGAGCCCCTGTGAATCATAAAAGAAGCCTTTCTTTCTAACTTCTTAAGCTACATTTGCTAAGTACTCACTCTTTTGAGTATACTCCTTCTTTATCTTTCTTAGGCTTTACTTCTACGGCAAATAAGAAATAAGCCTCCTTCTAAAAAGTGTTGCTGGGGGAATAGGTCTTTAACTCAGGGACAGAGCATGCACTTAGACTGTGCCACCATAGAAACAAACAAGCCAACTTTTATTATGGAGAAGAGCAACTTCAGCAGCTCACTCTACCCCATCCCCAGAGTGAGCAAGCATAGGAGAAGCAGTGATTGGGTCTATCCAAAGCTGCCTAAACTGTCACTACCTGTTGATGCAACTGATGTAACTCTTTCTAACT
Organism: Mus pahari; assembly: GCF_900095145.1. Classification (NCBI taxonomy): domain Eukaryota; kingdom Metazoa; phylum Chordata; class Mammalia; order Rodentia; family Muridae; genus Mus; species Mus pahari. The sequence goes on along the minus strand of NC_034599.1, from coordinate 11,533,992 downwards.
GCCACTGAGAAACTGGGAGCTTCTGCTCTTCCTGGATATTGAAGAGAGTACCCTGGTAAGGAATGGTAAATTATCCCTTCTGCCTTACACTGATATAACTTACAGGAAATTGGGGGTCTCACTGGTACGGTTTCTTCCCAACCATCCCCAGTACCCAGTCTGTTACTTATGGTCTCTCTGCATCTCTGTCTGTTTGCAGTTTGTACTGCACATTGTCGTTCTCATTTACTATCCATCTGTTGCTGAGTCTGTGTCTACAATGTATTGGATACATACAGAGGATGGTTCATTAGTAGGATCTTCCAAATCAGGCAGCCCAAGCAGTGGGCATGGAAGTATGAATTGGCTTTAAAAAAAAACTTATTAGCTTGCTGATTTTTGTAATGTTAATAATATTCCTATGATCCCTAGCTTCAGGATATCTGAATGAAATCTCTGGACTCTCAGTTGGTAATGTTGAGAGAGTAATGGGTTCCTATGGGCTGACACACAAAGACCTAGTCAAGCACTTACCCTTGGCAGCTCTAGAGAATATTTGCCAAAGTTGTATTTGCCAAGGTAGAACTACTTTGTTAAACATGGCTTTGCACGGGGACATCTTTACCAGTCAGTAAGGGTAAATGGCTGATCAGGTGTAATAGGTACATCAGTCTCATCAGCTGTCCATTTCTTTCTCTGGAGACACCATTAATTCTGATGGAATTTCCAGTATAAACCAACTCACTTCATGAAAGGGACTGGCCTCCATTAAGTATTCATTCAAATGGCCCTGTTCATTTTGCAGGTCCATCATCCCACTTAACAAGGACTTGCCATGTCTAGACCATTTTTTTCCATGAATGCGCTATGCTAGATAATGATGGGAGGAGGAATACTTGAGTGTGGATATAGATCACTCAAGCAGTTTACAGGAAAGAGCTAGACACCCTATGAACACAGAGCTGGAAGACAGATGGGATGACCAGGGTCCCTCTGAAGGGAAACACCTGGCAGCCGATACCTTCAGCATTGGGGACTAGCAGTTTAGGAAGCATTCCTCCTTAGCATGTGAGACCTGAGTAGGCATAGAGGAAAAGGAGCCACCATTCTTCCCATCTCCCTGAACCTGTCTCTGCACTAGTAACTCCCAAGGGAAGCCTGTCTCTTAGTAAGAATTGGACACAATTCCTTTTGCTTCAGAATAACCCCCACTCCCTTTCTCCATTCTATTTCACCTAAACAGATCCAAGGGCATACAGCACTGATGGGGGTGGGACAATCCCTCTGCAGAAGGCATAGAGGGACCTCTGCACAAGTCAGCTCTTCAAAACTGTACAGTTTCTAAATATTTAATTTCACTGAGCTTTATAGCCATAAAGCTTACTGCTTTTAAGAATTTATTTGAGACATTTTGAAGAGCTAAACTTACACAAAATCTCTACCTCACATTTTCCAGTAAAATGATCCTGGGCTTATACTTTACTCTTTTCTTGCTTGTCAAGGGGAAAGTGTGTGTGTGTGTGTGTGTGTGTGTGTGTGTGTGTGTGTGT
>NC_034599.1:11526662-11532458 GCF_900095145.1 Mus pahari | reverse complement strand
TGTGTGTGTGTGTGTGTGACAGAGAGACAGAGAGACAGACAGACAGAGACAAAGACAAAAGTAGGAGCAGAGATAGGAAGGCAGGCAGAGAGAGACAGAGTGTATATGTATTTATATATGCATACATGTATATGTTCTTCAATCTCCAAGTAAAAATGCTACTCTCTGTGAACCCTATTTTAATCGCCAAGGCAGCCTGTGGGGTCTTTCTGGGCTTTTTATAACATGCTGTACCTTTCCTGGCCTCTCCTCTGTCCTGCCTCTAGTACCACAGTCTGCGAATACACCTTCTTGGACACATCACACTCTAAGTGGAAACATAAGAGCTTGCAATCTCAGCCCCTGATCACATCTTCTGCTCACCTTCCTTCCAGGAGGATGCTGTGTGTCTCTGCTCTCTGTTCTTTTAAAGGTATAGTAAAGTATAACTAGAGTGTGTATTCGCTCTTCCTGGGTTACTTTTACTGAAGTAGCTGGTGTTTCTGGCAGTAACGAAGTCTCAATCATCATGGCTCTAAGTCTTTGCACAGCTGTTGTTTCTGTAGATGCTCTTTGTCCTTTTGGTTGTTATTCTTCCCAACCATGAACCTAACACATCACATCTTTTAACTGCCAAAATAAGCGCCTAATTGCTTTTAATTATCGAGTCAATTTTAAATATATTCACCTTTCCTATTTTATCAAATTATTATCATCATCTTCTTCATCTTCTTCATTAGCTGAAGGCTACCTTCCAGACTTTGAGCTTGCTAGGTAGGCACTTTACCAATAAACTAAATACCCAACTCCTTTCCTATTTTATCTTAGCTGGAAAGAGTGTTAATGTTGCCTCTAAAAGAAGACTTCCCTGGTTCTAGAGAAGCAATCCTAGCATGTGTTGTCTACAGTGTTTCTCAGTGTCCATCATGTATCCCAGGGAGATATTAATTTTTTTTTATTTTTTTCATCTTTGGCTTTAAAATTTGACTGCAAAGAACTAAGTCACCCATTTTAAGCTATTTTTCCTTTCTACCCTGAAGCATATTTTCAAATTAGTTTGTAGATCTTTCCTCATAAGCAGTTGCAGAAATGCACTTCCCCTAAGGGGCTCGAGGAATTGCAGCCTTCCAGAAACAAACTCTAAGAGAGCCAGTTCGTTCGTTAGGTTTGCTTCTGAGTCCCAACCCACTTCCAACCTGTTCTGCCATTTCTGTTTTTTCTTCTTGAATCATCAGCTACAGTAAACATGGTTTTTAAATCAGAGAGACCTGGACTTGGAGCATCTATTCTGAGTTCCCATAATGTTGCAGCCCAGGCAGACGGTCTCTGCATAGCAGTCAGATGGCTGCTTCCAGCTTAAGATTGATGGAACAAAACTCTCGATGTATGCATTCCCTGCCCCTTACTCCTTATTGCTTTTCCCAACCTCCGCAAATGATTGCACCTTCTACCTGCACCCGTTATTGCTTTCCTCTGCCATTGGTAGGCCTACTGTCATGGCCTGGGCCCCACCATTGCACCATGTTTTTTAACCAGTGCCTCCACCATCCCTGCTCTAACCTCAAGCCAACAGTAATGGTTAATTTTGATTGTCCAGCTGATCGGATTAAGGACCATTGATGAATTGATGATGAAGTCTCTAGACACAGATCTCAGAGGCTCTAATCTATGACTTCATCTTCACACAGATTCACATTATTGAGAGGTGCTGAACGTGGGAGGTAAAGCCTCACCGAAGGAAGCCACTCATGTGGAGAGTGTCCTTGGGGACGGTTCAGCGATCAGTGCCCTGTTGGCCTCACCAGGCTGTCTTCTCCCTTCATACTGCTGTGCAGTGGGATCTCTGCTGCCTGCTCTCAGTCACCCCGATTTATTCCTATTGCAAGGCACATGTGGGTGGCCTCCTCCATCTACAGAAATTTCTCCTGCAAACTTCTTATTGTTCGGGTCTCATTTCAAATGACCTCTTTAGTAATAATTTCAAACTTATATTACTAAATTAGTCATTGGAGTGTGAGTGTGCACACAAGCACACATATCACATGGCCTGCCTCTTGCTGTCACCTCTTCCTAGCAGTTGTCACTGTGTCACTATATATAATGACTGAGTGAATGAGTGGCCTTACTTCACTCTTCTCAGCAGAACACATTCCCTTGCAGGCTAGAAACGCGATCTCTCTCTCTCTCTCTCTCTCTCTCTCTCTCTCTCTCTCTCTCTCTCTCTCTCTCTCTCTCCCTCCCTCCCTCCTCCCCTCCCTCTCACCCCCTCTCTCTCCAGCCCAAGAATGAATCCTGGAACGGTGTAGACAGTTAATATTGAGTGAAAGGACTGATGGGTAATGGACTCTGTTCTTTGTGCTCTAAGGACATTTCTTAATTCTTCTCATTTGTTTTGGGGTTTATTGTCAGGACAAACCGTAATAACTATATGAAAGTCTTAGTGAAATAAGCCATAGTAACCGTTCATCAGTCATCACGCACTTGTACTTACTTTTCCCCATTATCTCATCTGCTTGCTTGAAAACTTTGGGTTCAGCTCAAACAAGGCCCTCAGTAGATTTCCCCAGCCCCTCCAGGCCAAAATTATTTTCCTCTAACACTCTCTTTGTGCTTGTTGTAAACCAGGTACTCTCTGTATCTTATGTTCATCTCTTCAACATTTATGTTGTGCCCTCAATGTTCGGAGACATGCAATGGGCACAATGTAGCAATTTCCTCAGGGTTATTTCAGATTAATTATCATTAACTAAACCCCTGTTCCCTCTCTGTTTCTAACTCAGCCTTTTGTATGCAGTGCATGTGTTCAGGCACTAATATACATTCCCACTTTTAGCATTCCTAATTTAAATCAGAAATCTTAAATTTGGGGGGATCAGTATTCCACTTGAAAAGTATCATGGTTTGAACAGTGTGGATTTCAGGATGAGGGCTAAGTAGTACTCTATTGCTAAGAAATATAGAAATATTTCATAATTTCCCAAATTTACAAATCTGAAGTTCATCTAGGCAAAAGCATTTCAGATTTAGAAGCTTCTTGGGGGCTTCTGTTCTGCAACCTCACCTTGCCCTGCATGATACTGTATAATCTCTCCTCATTTCATAACTATGTGGTGAATGAATGAGGGAGGCATCCTGCCTGGATCTAGGCTACTGGATATCCTAGACCCTTCACATCTGCTACTGCATGTCACCCGGACACACACTGATGGAGCTGTGAGACGCTTAGACTCTGCACCACATGCTGGCAGAATCCCATAATCCTCTGCATTTTGGATTTATGAAGCACTGAAGCTGGGTTGCATAACCTGCCTTTGACTCCAGCAATTGGCTCTGGTCTGTAACAAATGTTGACAGCAGTAACATTAATCGCCAGGCCATCATGTAGGTAGAAATGAAATTCTGTGGAGTTCAGTGAAATCTCCTCTGTCCTGGCTCGAGGATACAAATGGTGAATGGTTGCTGATTTCTGTTCATTACTAAAATTTACTTTGGTGCTTCTTACCTGCCCTGGGGCTCAGAAGGGAGTTCTTGCTGTCTGGTAGATCCATCAGCCTTATCTTCTACTTCATCGTTTTACACCTACATGTATTAACTTATTTCTCAAAATTTGTTTCTGTAAGCTGGGCTGCTCATTGCGTATAACCAGTTTCTTAATGTGATGGGACAGGCAAACCACCAGACACATGAAATTTCCACAACAATGGCAAAGGCAGCCATTAGTTCTGCTATTCTTTGCTATTCTAGTAATGGATTCTCAAGTTCAAATCTACTTTTTAATCCAGAGCAACTGTAATTTTGCTAATTACTTTAAATGGTTTCCATATTAAAATACTTAGCATTAATGGCATTCTTTGAACTCTAAAGAGTGAGTTACAGTCATTAATTAACCAATTAATTCTGCATTGTAGGGTAGAGGACTCTTTGAACTCAGATACTGTTTTTATAGGTGGAGAAACTCACAGTGACTCAGACATGACTCTTAAAGTTCAAGCGTTAACCACTTAATTTTCTGTTCTTTGTTTCTTAATCTACGAAATAGTCTTTTGCTAAGTACCTGGACTAAAGATTTATATGGAGGGCAAGATGGAGAGAAAGCGAGGGAGGGAGAGAGTGAGAGATGAAAGAATAGTGGTATGTGTTGTGACAATATAGAGGCGGCACAAAATAAAACTTAATGAGTGACCAGCGTCAGGATCTGAGGTAGAGACAGTATTTCTGCATTCTCTTGAGGGAACAGCTTGGTTTAACAGAGTCTATCTCATTGCTAAGATTTTTTTCCACACCTTGTATCTAACATGACTGTTTTCCACTGACATGGCAAAGACCCCACAAGTCCCTGAGATGGTGGGGCTTAACTGCTTCTGCAGTGACCAGTTGGCCTCCCTCAGATACTTCTTACAGGGCATCCTGTCATCTGCCCAGTAAACCACAGTTTGCAGTTTTACTGAGTAGTTGAGAGTAAGCTTCTCCTGTTTCCTGGCAAAAGGACAGTTCACAGGGTTTATTGATTCACTGGACCGCACTGTGCACTGAGAAAGAAAGGATGTGGCCTGGACTATGAGGCTGTCATCAGTCCACAGCTTATACAGGGTCATAAAACACAAGAGAACAGATGAATACGGTCCATGGAATGGTGAAAGGAGAATTCCTCATGTTTACAAACAGCAATGGGAAAAGTTGAAGTATGTTGTGTAACTTTCACATCCTCCCAATTGCATACAGTTTTCTGCCATTTAATCAAGTAGCTATATTTATGAATTTTCATAAAACAGAAAGATAAAGGTGGAAAATATTTTGAAGTATTACATCAAAATTCAGATGGTAAGAAGAGGTTGGTGATATTACAGTAGAAGACAGACTCCAATTTAGTTGGTAGTACCAAAACCTGTGCCCCGTTAGACCAATAAATTCAGTACAGATCACATGATATTTTCCATACATCCTAAATGGTCAGACAATATCTGAATTTGAGGTTTAATTCTACATTTATAAACCATTGTTTTCCAATGAACATGAAGAAGGGAACACATGTGTGGTTTTCATGTTTCTACTAGTTACATTAAGAAGACAAAAATAAAAAGGCAAAAAATCAATTCTAATAATATGTCTCTTAACATAATATATAAAACATTATAATTAAAATATTCAATAAGTATAAAATGTTAGTAATATATTACACTTTTGCAAATTGCCTTTATCTTTAAAATCCAATGTATATTTTATGTTAACTATAGTTTTTTTAAGGTAAGCAGTACATTTTCTTCAGAAATCATTTGTATTTCAATTTCATGAAATTTATACCTGAAAATCAAATTCACAAATCCAAGTTGTTGAATGTTCCAAGCATACTCAAATGTTTTCTGAAAATTAAATCAAACATCAATTTGAAAATTTAAGGTTGAGCTATTTAAAATTGAGTTAACTTAAAAGCCAGCTCCTCTGGGCATACTGGCTTCAGACTGTGTCTTCCGTAGGCATGTGGTGACATTGCTACCATGCTGATGGCAGATCTCAAAACAGAGAGACACAGTGTGGTCCCCAGGAGACACGATTCTACACAGAGTCTGTGGTGGAGTGGGGCAGACGCTTGGGCTTATGCTGGAGAATAGAGGGTGCACTGGCTGGCTTTGGGTCAACTTGACACAGCTGGAGTTATCACAGAGAAAGGAGCTTTAGTTGGGGAAATGCCCCCATGAGATCCAGCTGTGGGGCATTTCCTCAATTAGTGATCAAGAGGGAGAGGCCCCTTGTGGGTGGGACCATCATCTGGGATGGTATTCTTGGATTCTATAAGAAAGTAGGCTGAGCAAGCCAGGG
>NC_034599.1:11514984-11525012 GCF_900095145.1 Mus pahari | reverse complement strand
ATGGAAATGTAAGCCGAATAAACCCTTTCCTCCCCAACTTGCTTCTTGGTCATGATGTTTGTGCAGGAATAGAAACCCTGACTAAGACAGAGGGCATGGGGAGGGATGCTACAATGACTTTGTATAAGTCCAGTTTTTTAAAGCCAGTGTCCAAGGAGTTTTCTGTTCTTGCCTTCCTTCCAAATGCTCGACAAAAAACAAACCAACAAACAAGCCAAAGAAAACAAATAAAAAAGGCCTGGCACTTTTAGTTTTTTGATTAGTTACTGTGCCTCCTGTTGTTTAGAGTTTTTCTCTAAAGGTAGGTATGCTTATGTAACTCCTTAAGGACCTATTTCCTTTCTGGAATGTATGATCTTTCTTTTGGTAAGACAGCTGACTCAGCAGGCTGCAGTAGCTTGACACAGTCCTTGTTGATGGAGCCATTAGTACCATGTGGGCAGAATCTAAAGACAGTTACTGTCTTCAGTGCCTTGACCATTGTCTTTGTCACCACCACCACTGTCATCATTGTCCCAACATCATTGTCATCATCACTATCATCAGCATCACCACCATCCTCAAACTCCATCTAGCAGCCTTTCACTCCATTACACCATCTCTATTCAACAGTTGAAAATACAATTCTAAAATTCACAAACATTGATTACAAGCATTGAGCCTGAATCATGCAGCATGACTCAGGTTTGAATCCATGGGAACTGGAGACTATTAGAGAACAAGGCTAAGGGAATCCAAGCATCATACTGCAGCTCCTTAGGGTGAGAACTGTGATGAATGCTAATCTCTGATGGTCCCAACTTCTGCCTGCCCACAAATCACAAATCCATGAGACACTACTCTCCCTTCTCCTTTGAGAAAGCCCCCGCATCTTACCTTAGGCACTTTCCTTGCTCTTCATGGCTATCATCTTATTGATAACAGAACAGGAAGTTTCAGAGGAAAAACATAAGCACTGTAGTAAAAGAATTTTTTTCCTTGGGAAGCAATATTAGGAGAGGGTCATTACCCACTACCCAGGCTTAGACCCCTGGTGTGAATCCTTTAGTGTAGTAGGAAGGAAGTGAGGTTGGTGTGGAGGATGGTCTCATTTTTTACCACATGAGTGAAGAGGGCTAAGTGTCAGTGCACTTAAAGGCATTGCAGGGATCCACCATTGGGGAGACATGAGGAGCAGCTGCAGAGAGCAGCCCAGGAAACGCAGCCTGGATCCTTGTACATGTGCAAGGCAAGTTGGGAGTGCACTGTGGATATGCAGCCACTCTTGAAGGGAGGTAGGTACTCAGGTGAAATTATGATTAAACAGCAGGTGAGGGTTAAGTTTCTTCTTGGGATTTTCCCCTTAGCCTCATGTGTAGACTATGAATGTACCTTTCAGAGCCCACAGGGAAAGCTGAGAACAAATGTGAAGAATTGCTGTCTCCAAGATAACAAAATTCACAGTCTCATGTTTCCATCTTAATCTGATGATCTGTGGGGAACTTTACATAGGAGAAGCACAATGAGAACTCATTTGGTGAACTATTTTAGCAACTACCCTAAATGTATATTACTGATTTGCACGTTTGTCGGGGATGGGAATTAAAGACAAGAGAGTTTGTAAAGGTATAGTAAGGACAAGGAAGGATGTGTTCCAAGTTTGACATTGGAATTCTCAATTTGAATAAAGACACTCAGGGCATGTCAGGTTCCTTTACAATATTCTACAAATGTCAAGCCTGGAATAGGTATCCAGGGGTTCCCAGAGCCTGACTGAGTAAGAAGATAAACAGGTTCTGAGCAAAGGTATGCCTGTAAAAATGTCCAATTGCAATAATCAGCCCTACAGTGCAGAACCACACCAAAACCTAGGCTGCTCTCCCCTAACGAAATATCACATGATGGAGTGATGCCTCATAATGATACCTTTACTTTGTTAGTCTAACTAGTTTAAGAACTGAGATGCTAAGAGGAAAATACTTTGGGTCTCTAACTCTATGATAATGTTTCTTAAAGTGTGAATGTAGCCATTCCTTGCGGTAAGAATCAGGACTCGGAGAGAAATAAAAACCATTTCTCTTATCTGAACCCTATGAACCAAAAGACTTTTTCAGTCTTTCAATCTGCCAATCACAGTCTCCTAAAAAGAAAGCACATAAATATTTCTCATCATAGATCATGTCTTAAACAGCAACAGCTGTTTTCACAGTGGGGCTATTTCAAAGTCTGGCCCTCATGACTCTAAAAGTTATGTCAACAGAATTAGTAAAAGCTAATCTTCAGAAAATATTATCCTAAGGGAACTGAGGCTGTTGCTCAGTTTGTAGAGAACTTACCTAGGATGCGTGAACCCTGGATGTGATCTCCAGCACCACATAGCCCAGGAATGTTGATGCTTACCTGTAATCCCATCACTTGCTTGCTCTCTGTCCATATGTGCAGAAAAGTGTGTGTGTGTGTGTATGTATGTATATATGTATATGTGTATATGTATGTATATATGCATACATATTTTAATCTAAAATAGTTTATTATTTATATGCTTCATTATGAAGCACAAATAATTACAGATTTGAACATCAAAAGTCCACTGAATGGTGCTGGAATTACCTTAGAATCCCATAAAAGCCTGCATTTGAGAGTTGGGACATTAGGGATTAAAAGAAAGAAGAAACCTGACTAGGGAAGGTTCTGCAGTGAGCTGTTCAGATACTGGTTGTCTGTTTCAAGCTTAGCACAGTATTTCAGAAATATTCATAGAAAGATTTAGTAAAATGTGATTGCATGGTAGGGATAGGAAGGTGCGCAGTTCTCCGAACCTTGGGTCATGGGGATGGAACACGTGCTGCAGTTCTGAGAGGAAATGCCCTGCCTCCTCTCTCTCTCTCTCTCTCTCTCTCTCTCTCTCTCTCTCTCTCTCTCTCTCTCCAAGGTCCGACGCTAGCTAGTATGTTCTCTCTCTCTCTNCACACACACACACACACACACACACACACCAGATCTGTGGACACGTTCTCACACATGGATTAGAAAACATAATGGATGGATGTGAGGATATGTGACCGACATTTTTCTCTATGTCTTAGATTTTGCTGCTAAAACATGTTGACACATGTCCTCTTAAATGAATACACTTTCTCATCTCTAGTGATCTGTTTAGAAGTAGCAATGCATTTGTATGGGGGGGGGAGACAGAACACATTTCGCCTTAGAATTAAAAAAAAGCAACTAATTCAGAAAGATCTGGCAAGAGAAGAAAGGCATTTTATAAATTATCATTATAAAATTATCATTATAAATCAGCATATAACCTTTTTCCCAAAATAAACTGCAGCTATTTATATAATCCAGGTGGAGACTGTGAGAAAGGAATTATAGGCTAGAGAGAGACAAAGAATCTTTGTTTTTGAAAGCAGATGTAAGACGCATGCCATATACATCTGCCAGTGTGGATGACTATTATACAGAAAAGTGACTCTCTTGAAACTTAAGCACATGATTCACGTTTTCCTCCCTACCTCTCTATTTATATCATCATTGTTGTATTTGAAATTACTCAAATTATATTCACAGGCCAGGCTAGGACACATACAGAAGAAGTTATATTTTATGACCAAAATTATTGCCACTTACACCTATGTTCCCCCTCCAAGTTGCTAATGGATTGTTTTACAGGGTGACAGCTTCTTAGTAAGAGACATTGTCATGAGCATGAGCATAGTTACATTCACTTAAATACAGCAGAAACTAGGGACACATTTGGAGGTGGGGAGTCTCTCCCCCTCTTGTTTCTAAAAGGTTTGCAAAGTACAATGCTGTGGACTCTGAAGCCTATCCCTTCTTGACTATTGCTAGAGTTACATTGTTCCCTTGGACAACATTAAACTGTTGACAGCTGAGGCCACATGCTTTCCTGTAAGATGTGATGTTTCATTTTTGATGAGTTCATAAACTTTGAAACACAACAATGAAACTGTTATGGTAATGTGCTTGTCTCATCTTGCTCTGCCACAGAAATCTTGAAGCTCTGAGCTAAACAGGAAGGGTCCTGACAAGAAGACAAGTCAGATGAGCACGGGAGGAGCATGGAGGTCTAATCTCTGCAATTTTGTCAGTCTACTAAGTCATTTGTCATGTTTCATCACATCATCTCAAGCTTTCTATCCCCTCTGGGACCTGGCTGATCAGCCCTGAAGCTTTTAGCTGTTGATGTGATAGGAAGCCTGCGCTCCCATGAGTAGAGCAGAGTATTCTGTACGTGCAAGGCCCAAAGAGCCATTTCCACTCAGCACTTCTTTATTTAGCATGTCCTATGGGCATGCTTCCAATAAAGTCCTGCTCCACACCAGGAAACTGGTTCATTAAGCTTGTGAAAGGACAGGCTGGAGGAGGAAGGATTGCTCATCAAAGCCCTGAGTCCACCTAAGCCTAGAGTGACAGGAGATCGTGTACCATTGACCCAGTTGGGGAGCACATTAATGCTATACTGATATTTAGGGGAGATATTGAGATGATTCATATTTTGCTCTATGAAGTAAATGTGGGAAGAGACATTATAAAGCTGAGGAAATTAGTACAAATTCCACGGGCAAGTATTTGGGATACACTGAATAAATGTTTTTTTTTTTGAACATCCAGGTTAAGGGAAGTAAGGAAAAAGGAGTTTAGGAATAGGTCATAATATGCTTTAAAAATGAGGCCAAGAATTCATATTGATTCTATATAGAGAGATCATATTACAGATTAATAAACAGGAAGTGACATGTAGACACAGAGTAGAAGACAGGAGGTGACATGAGATCAGAGTTTAAGAGAAAATAAGAAGTGAACCATAAGAGATAATAGGATGTAACAATCAGAATCACAGGAGAGAACAGGAAATAAAGTAATAGCTTAGTAGAGACCAGAAGTGATATAGAGTCACAGGCATGAACAGGAAATTACATAGTTAGAGCCCTAGGAGAGAACAGGAAGTGGAAGTGTTAACTAGGAGATTGGAGCTTCTGCTGCTGGTCTGCCAAATGAGCCCACCTCTCTGCCATCTGCCTGTTCTCCTGTGCCTGAGACTAATCATATTCCATCTGAATTTTACATTTTTCATGTAAAACATACACCCACACTCTAAAAGTGCTGCAGTCTAAGCTTATTCTTCCTTTTGCGAAATGGTTCATCCACCTACTCAGTTGTTCAACTAAAGAACCAAATATAGAAAGTAATGTATCTTCCCATCCTCAGGTACTCAGTCTCCCACCTCCCACATCGAACCAACAATAACCTGCCTCCCACCCTGGGAGCCTGCTCACTTCCTCTTTGCCATTCCACTGACTTAAGGCAAGTCTGTGCCAACAAATCCAGCAAAATTTTTCTTCTTCCCATTACAACTTTCATGCAGCTGCTAGTTATGGTAAGACTGTAATGTTAAATCCATGTAAGTTGGAGCTGCTTAGATAAGCCCTCATTGCCAATGATGAAAATGTATTCCTTAGACTGTCACGAAAGAATCTTCATGGGCATGTCTGGACTTCTGTTTTCCAAGTATGTATTCTTCTTCTCACCACCACATTTTCCCACAAAAATGTATAGACAATGTAGTATGCCCTTCTCCTGACTGGCTAGCTCAGACCCATCCTCTAGAATCCAAACTGAATCTTCCCTTTCTTGTATCTTGACATCAATGATTTCATATTCTATACTGTATTCTTTAACTCAGAAAACAGAGCTATCAAGTATGTCTAATTTGTTGGATTGTAACAAGAGAAGTTAGCAAATGGCCTTTGATACCAGGCTGCGATCTGCTTAAAGATAGTGACAATCTGACTGATCTTGGTCTTTTGTCACTATGTATGAAGACACAACTGAAGTTCTGTAGATCAAGGGAAGGACATAAATGATAATGGAACCTTGCTGTGAGAATACCTATCAGCATGTTGTTTCTTTACCAGGGTCTCTGGTTGTCATTAAGTTTATTTTGCATTCTTCTAGGAAATGAGTTAACAAAGAAAGCATCAAGGGTGATGTCTGTGCAGAACCAATGTGGGGTTACACCCACATGTCACATTTTAAATAAGCACTTACATTCCTTTAAAGAGTAATGATTACTAGTACATCTTAGAAATAAAAACATACCTGGCAGTGGTGGCACACGCCTTTAATCCCAGCACTTGGAAGGCAGAGGCAGGCAGATTTCTGAGTTCGAGGCCAGCCTGGTCTACAAAGTGAGTTACAGGACAACCAGGGCTATAAAGAGAAACCCTGTCTCAAAAACAAAACAAACAAACAAAAACAAAAAACAAAAAAAACATGAGCTATGCAATGAATTTGTTATATTATTTGAGAATTTGCATCCCAGAACTTCAAACATTGTATCAATATATGATACTTTAGGGAAACATGGTCCCTATAGAATATATTGGAATTTGAGATTGTTCATTTGATTGCTTTTTGCATGGATGCCTTCTAGTTGGTTTTTCTTCCCCTTCCCGCTCTTGATCATCTATCTCTAGCAAGGACAGGTTTTGAATTTGTTTGCAATATTGGATTTCATACAGAAGTAATCATTTGGCCATATATTTGTCCTGAAGTTTTTACTCTAAAATTTCTCAACAAGGATTCATTCTGGTCACATTTCCCACTGTGTCAGATGCATTGCTGATTCATGCTCAGCTTCCATGAGGCCTTCTTAGGTTGCTTTTATCCAAGTAGAAAGGATAGCCAAAGCCACTTTAATACTGACAGGTTGGAGAGCTTAGAGGGAGCTTTGTTTGCCTCAGGAACACATGGCAGTTCTTTAGAGCTTCCTCTCAATGCATGCTGCCCTGCACTTTAGATTCAGGAGCCTCATATCACCTAACTTCAAACTGTCTCCAAGGTTCACTTGCCAGAGAAGAACAGTTAACCAGACACCTCTCACAGCAAGATGTTATTGAGTGCAAAATAATGGTTCTAGGGAAAACTAGAGATTTTTGAACATTTAACAGGTACTCACTGTGGCTCTTTCATCTATTTCTGATAGCAACGGCTCTCTGTCTAATTCATAAGAAGGAAAGGAAAAAAATTCAAAAACAAAATCCTCCAATAGGAAAGATAATTGATGAACATGGGTAATCTTTTCTCAGTTGGTATTTTTCTTCCAATGAGTTCCTCCAGATTTTCTGGAACTTCCTGAAATTCACTTGTCAAGAACAAGATGCCGCTTCCATTCCTGCTTGCCAAACTCCTAAGAATTAATGCCATTGCTGTGATCATTAAAATGTCAACTCCTTCGACCTTGGTTCATAGTCAGCTCTCCATTCGAGGAGGGAAACAGTCTCTACACACATGTCCTCTGGTCTGACTTGATGAGGTTTGCATTCTTAGTTCTCCATCGGGCTTCCTTGAGCCTGTTTCCATTCGTGTGTAGTAAGAATGATGCCCATTGCAGGACAGTGATGGAGATAGTGCTCCAGCCCTCTAATTTGATCTTTTTCTTTCACTTAGAAGTTACTCTCATTTGGAGTTTTGTCATCTCTTGCCAGTTTGTCACTGTGTTCAAAAGCTAGCCAGCCTGTACTAAATGGCAATGGCAATTTCCAATCCAGACCAGTGAGAGATCAAACTAAAAAAGAAAATTAGGCAAATCTGGATAATGACACCGGATGCTGTCCTTTGGCCTCCCCATGTACTCAAACCCACCATTTCACCCCATCAAGCTCATAGACCAAACACAGCACAGTCCAAATAACAAAGGAAGAGCGCTTCACTACCAGCCCTCCCCTCCGAGATACTTCAGAGCCTGAGCCAGCTACAGAATGGAGGCCAAGCATTCTCCTAGAGCCTGGGGGATGCTAACGAGGGAGAGATGACCTTTGGAGTGATAGTGAATGGCCTGTGAAGAGGAACCAGTGCTGATGAGTGGCCTGAAGAATGTTGGCTTTGGCAGAGACAGTGATGTCATCCCAAGCAATAGGTGGCAGTCCTTTCTCTCCATTCCCTTCTTCTGGAGGTCGAGTGTTCTGGAATGAATGAAGAACAATGAAGAATACCTGGGGCTAACTGCCACTTCCACTCAGCCCTCTCTGGAGCTGGGAACTTTCCCAGAGAAATGTCAGTGGCTTGAGGTGATTTCTTTCTCGCTCTTTTTTTTTTTTTATTATTATTATTATTCTGCCACGCAAAATGTCAGACTTTCATATAAAAGTGGGTTGCAGGCAACTTTTGTCACAGGAACATTTTCACTTTCAGCATAATGACGGGTGGACCTGTCTCAGGGAAGGGTAACAGAGCAGGAGACTGACCCCAGTTTCCCCTCAGGAAATACCAGATGAGGTAACACTAGGTCTGCTTTGCCTAAGGAATTCAGGTTATGCTTTTTAGTCTCTTCTGTTTGGGGAACAGAAATGTTTTCATGGTTGAGTAATAAGACCACAAAGGTATGAGAAATTGTGGAGGAGTCCTTACAGGATATTGCTAGATGAATTTCTTTCAATCTATAAACATAACTCAACAGAAATCAATGGCTGTCCATTACCAAGTATGAGATGCTGATGGCTGTGTTCAGCTACTCAAGATGAAGCAACTTACAGTTGCTTTGGCTCACAGTTTGAAGGGACACCAGCTTGCCCAGAAAGGAAGTCACAAGTCAGCTGCTTACAATGCATTCAGTCAGGAAGACAGTGAGATAAATGCCAATGTTAAGCTCACTTTCTCTTTTCCATTCAGTCTTAGACTCCAGCACCCAGGAGGGTGCTACTCACATTTACTGTGGATCTTCTCACATCAATTAGCATAATCTAGAAACTTCCCAACTCTCCAGGATGATTCTAGACCTTGTAAAGTTGACAGTCAATACTGACCATCACAACCAGGAAGGAGTCTTTTTATAAAATGGGACTCCTCAGCATTCCAGGTCCACACGACAGGAGACTAAAAGAATTCAGGAAAAGCCTGGGCAGGTCTCTCTTTCCAAGAATTCTAGCAATTAAAATTTTGAGACACATTGTCCCCAGGCTGCTTCAGATCTGCCTTTCAGAGACAGATTGTGGGAAATAACAGGGGCTTCACACATAATCAGTGTAACTTTAAGTCTGGGCCCTGCTGCCTACAAGCTGTGTAATTCTTGTCAAATGATTTAACTTCTTAAACCTTGTTCTCTGTTACATGTGAAACAAGGAAAATGGAAGTGTCCTCTAGGACCACTGAAAGTCTATGTCAAGCACCTAGCATGGCAGATGTGGGGTACACTTTTAGAAGGGTTTTAGTCCAGGAAGCACTAAGAGTCTTCTAATAAGTAAAGCAGTGCTTCTCCTAGTGGCTGGGATAAAATGTGGAAGTTATGTGCCATGCAAGACATTTAGACAACAGCACTGAAAACTGTCTGTAGAAAAACATAGCCAGTTTCCGTAGCTTCTCTGAAACATACCTAGCTTTTCAAGACACTTTTTACAGAGCTGTCAGCCATGATTTAACTAGAACTTTCTTCTACTTATTTATGCTTTCCCCCTGTGTGTTGAGAGACAACATCCAAGACTACTGTTACCATTTCCTGTGACACTTTGTTTCTGTTTGCAGAGCTGACTCTCTCTTCAGAACTAAGATAAGCTTTCAGACAGACCAACCCAGCTCTGAAACTTTCTAATTCCATGATTTCACATGATCCCATGTGATCCCAAGCCCATAGAGCAGGCTCCTGAACCTGTACAGCTACTGTGCCAGTTGGATAAAATGAACTATACCCTCTGTAATCACATGACATTGTCCTCAGCAGACAGTCCCCCTCTTTGATTTCCCGGGCAAGTCTGTTAGTTGTATCTATGTTTTTCTTAATATACTGATTTGAGCATTTTTCTTCTTGGATTATTATCAACTTGTCAATTATTTCACCCTCTGATTATATCCAGTTTTCCTATGGCATAGATGAAAGAAACAGCCTGTTTCCAATTGTGGGTTAGGAGAAAATAGGCTAGCCATTTTATTGTGAGGCAATGAGACAGTGTTGTGTTTTAGAATAATATGCTTCTGAAAAAGGTTACTTTGCCTACTAAGTTCATTCCAAACACTTTCTTTTTTTTTTT
>NC_034599.1:11495720-11514104 GCF_900095145.1 Mus pahari | reverse complement strand
CTGCGATGAACATAGTGGAGCATGTGTCCTTATTACCAGTTGGAAGATCTTCTGGGTATATCCAAACACTTTCTAACCACAGGTACTGGAAGAATCCTTTACTGTGGAAAGCCCTGTACCTGATTTATAAAACTGTGATATTCTCATGAAGGTCTAAGTGTGTGTGTGTGTGTGTGTGTGTGTGTGTGGTTGCATGAGAGAATATTGCTCAGTCTATTAGTTCTGTGGGTAGCTGATACCACTATGAGCTGGAGTGATAGCTCATCTGGTAAAGCATCAGTCCCTAACGTATAAGAACTTGAGTTTGGTCCCCAGCATCCCTGTAAAGGTGAGGGGCCTGGTACCCTGTGCTTGTACTGCAATACTGGACAAATAGAAACAAATGAATCTCAGAGGCTTGCCAGCCAGTCTAGCCTACTCTGTGGAGAGCTCCTGAGTAATGACACCCAAGGTTGACCTCCAGACTCTATGGGTGTGCATTGTACATACCTGCAAATACATGTGCACCCACATTCACACACATCAAAGAATCTGTGCTTAGCCTTCAGTCCTTTCCTGTATGTGGCCTACAGGTCAAAGGCATGATTAATCTCATGAGGATGCCATGAGAGCAGATGACAGCCATTGCTTTTCTCCATGCTTTAATTACCCTGTTTGATGCTGTCCTGAGAGGATGTTCCTTCCCACGAGCTGAAGACTTAACTTTCATTTCATCAGCATGCTTTTGAGGCATAGGCAGGCTGTCATTTATTTCAAAGGAGTATTTTTATATGACATTTAAGTCTTTTTTCTTTTGAAATAACTGCTTTCCACTCTGGAAGACTCCTTAAAACGGTCATTGCAATTCACAAGTTTCTGATGACTCCTTGCCTGAGCACCAACACCAGAGATTCTTCCTGCCCTATTAGATCAAATCACCATGGGGATGTTTCTGGAGAGTAATCTGCAACCATGTTTCCTGTTTCTTTCTTTATTAACTAAATGCAGCAAATAGCATCCTTTTAACGGATACTCAAATTGCCTTTAGAGGAAGCACTTTGTTAATGAGCTTTACTGCCTTGTTTGGGGAGAGTTGTGTGGACATATCAAATTTCTTTTGAGCCAGCTCGCAGAGTGCTTGGGAATTGGGGCCAGACAATGTTTCATGATACAAGTTTCTTAAATTTTACTGTAGCAAAGCAGGAGCTGGATTATTTACACGGCGATAACATCTGCAGAGGAGTGGGATTGAATTTCAAAAGAGAAAAGAACATTTTATAAATGGGTAACACCTGCATCAGGAAAATGAGACAGGTTAGGATGGACGGATTGTCTGGACACAAAAACATCCAATGTCTAGCCGGAGCTTACTCAAAGGATAAGAGCAAGACTCAGGAAGCCATGGATTGTCATGATGATAATCAGTCATGTCACTCAGTCCCTCAGAAACCCTTAAGTAGCTTTCCACAGCCATAAAAATAAATGTAGAACAAGAACCTACAGTTGCTATTCAAAGACTAGACAGGGCCTTCCCCCTCAAAGTATGGAGCTCCGAAGATGCACTGAGCTCTTTTCTGCTGTGGCTGTTTGCTCATTCTGGTCACTCTAGTATCTCTGTCTTCAGCTTACTGTTACTCCATGCTCGCTTCTGTTGATGGTGCCTTCCTATCGCCCGCTGGTTACTGTCTGAAGTGTCTCCTCTTCCCGAATCCTTTCCTCCCTCAGAGCTCCCCCTGCTTTTCCTGGATGTTAGCATCTAAGTTGTTTCAGTTTGGATGGCTTCGGTGTTCTTTATTGCAAGCGCCTCCTCCAGTTCTCTCTCCAGGATATATGCATGTATTCAACATGAGCTTTCCTGATAGACTGTAAATCCTATGTGGTCAAGGATGAGCCCAACTTGGTTCTTCATTTCTATATCAACAAAATGCTTAGAAAATGGGGCTTACTAGGCAATGTATGGGTAAATAGGTGAGTGAATGAGGGCCTGGCATGTTTCACCGCTAAGCTCGAATAACAACATATAAGGAGTAACATCACCTCTCCAGGAGGACCCATCTAGCCATGTCACTCATACACCAGGTCATTAGGAAGGCCTTTTTGAGTCAGAATATCTGCCACAGTACTACTTCAAGGAAGAAAATCTAACAGGAGCATCTTAGAAGGCATGTCCTTTACAATGTCTCTAGACATAGGAACTTTGAAGCAGATGGTTTTAGAGCCTTTATTCTTGGCCTTATGTAGTTATCACTGATGATAGAATGTCATGTTTGTAATCCCTAGTGATAGGCATTCCTGGCAGAAGGATAGTGGACATCAGTTCCAATAGAATGTTACAACTTTACCCAGCATGGAGGGCTCCATCTCTTTGTCTTTTTGTAATCTGGTGAACTCAATGCCAATGAGTTTCAAAAAGTAGGATGGACAGCATCCCTGAGGAGTGGCACCTGTAGCCTTAAGTCTTCATACATGTGCATAGTACACACACATTTTAAAGAAAAAACAAAAACAAAAAACAGAGAGCGTGTCTTAGTTAGGGTTTTACTGCTGTGAACAGACACCATGAGCAAGGCAAGTCTTATAAAAACATTTAATTGGGACTGGTTTACAGGTTCCTGTTCAGTCCATTATCATCAAGGTGGGAACATGGCAGTATCCAGGCAGGCATGGTACAAGCAGAGCTGAGAGTTCTATATCTTCATCCAAAGGCTGCTAGTGGAAGACTGACTTCCAGGCAACTAGGGTGAGGGTCTTAAGCCCACACCCACAGTGACACACCTACTCCAACCAGGTCACACCTATTCCAACAAGGCCACACCTCCAAATGATGCCACTCCCTGGCCCAAGAATATACAAATCATCACAGAGAGAGTCTTCCTAGGAGTATCAACTGATAGGCACCTGATACAAAGAAGAATGAGTCACGTGTCTGTCCTCTTCTTCATTTTTGCAATTTGGTTGGCATCTCGGTATTCACACAATGTTCATAGGTGATACACAGTTCTTTATGTGTTGGGCTGTCCTGTTATTTTCTTGGCTATTTCATTGTTGCTTTTTACTTTAGTCTGGATTCTAGACTTCCAATTAAAAGCAGGTATGTGGTTCTGAATCTGAAGACTGGCAGGAAAACAACCGAGATCAGGGATCCTCCCAGACTCTTGCTCATCTGTGTTTGGAAGACATACATATCCTATGGTCCAGACAAGGTGCTGAGAGGGTCTAATATGGAAACCGTGAGGGATGCAAAAACCTAGAGCCAATAGCTCCTGTGGTTTAGAAGAAGGAGCTAAAGCAATGGAAGTTAGGGTACATCATGGAATGGGGTAGGTTGTGATGTGGTGGGATTGGGTGTGGTATGGTGAGGTAGGGTGGGGTTGGTGTGGTGTGTTGTGGTGGTGTGGTATGGTTGGGTGGGTGAGGTGTGGGGTGGGGATGTGGGGTGGGATAGGGTGGAGTGTGGTGGGGTGTGGTGGGGTGAGGTGTGGTGGGGCGGGGTGGGGTGGGGTGAGTTGGAGTAGGCACTGAAAAGCACATGCTCAGTTGGTGCAGCCTCCACAAGCCCAACACAGGTTGCCATCACTTGTTTTTCCCATCACCTATCTTAACTCTGCCTCTTAGTTCTCTAATTAGCTCTATTTCACAATTTCATACTTGTGAATAATAGATTCAGCTCTGTCTCCCCCATTTCGTTTACTTCCCTCCCATTGACTCCTTCTTGTTCCTTCCTAATACTTTCCCAAAAGCAAAAGCATGACTTCTTTTGTCTTTTGATCCATTTAATCTATCCAGAGCCATGTGGCCACAGTGTTGAAACAATCTTATATGCTGAAGTGTGTATGTGTGGAGTGGGGGTGGGGGTTGGCGTCGGCGTCAGTGGGAACATACTCAAAGCCAGTGATTCTCCTTTCTTCATTATTTTGCTTACTGATATAAGTATGACAAAATAACCGGGAAAATATACACAATTAAGATTTTGGAGGGAGCAAGACACGTGAGGTATGTCCATTAAGATATCTTTATAATTTGTGGGTGTCCAGGAGGCATCAGAGTGGGCAGTTTGGGCTAAGTATGATCAAAATATATTATGTGTATATATGAAATTCTCAAAGGATAAATGAAAGAATTTTTAAAATATCTTCATAATGTGTTGTTCTTAACTGGAGCTGTTAGGTTCCATTGATAGTTGCCCTCTGAGACAGATCTTTCTCACTTACTTTTCTCACTGTTTTAATGGGATAAGAAGGTTTGTTATCCTCATTATCTGAAAAGGTGCTCAAAGGATTCAGCTTCAGGAGTTGACAAAACTTATTTCTCAGGCAGGAAACATGATTGCCTTCCACTTAGTGGTCCTCAAGGGACATTTACTGTCCCTGTGTTTTATTACTAGGCCAAATGAGCGGTGAGGGAAGTCACACAATCCAGAAGACACTTGTCTGTGCAATTGGAGGAAGGGAAAACATTTTTCTAAATGTATAGCTAGCTCTTTTGAGAGATTTTCTCTTTGAGACTGTTTAGCTGGGAACATCTCTCAGCATTGAAAAAGCTGAAGTCCATCCCAATAGCACTTAAACTTAGAACACAGTGGGTAGCAATTAGGAGAAATTTAAGGCATACCCAGGAGGCCCCCAAAGTAAATATTTCTCTGGGCAGATGTGTTATAGCTGAACCAACTGGGTGTTTTTGTGACTGCAGTGAATCGGAGAGATAACAGTCTTTATTGCCTGTAGATGTAGTCTGTGATTTCAAAATACAAGTGGTGTTAAATGTTCCCAGCAGAGGCTCAGACACTTCACTAAGCAGCCATTGCTGCTGCCAGGTTATAATCATGTTGCCTTGGGTTGTTTGGCCAATTCTAAGTAATAAGGTTGCCATCACCCCCCATTTGAGGCTTGTTTATCGTGCAAGAATTCAGATCAAATTGAACTTTAATTTCACTTGATCTTATTTTCTGCCATTTGGAAAGGAGTGAATCACAAGATTCATTTCCCTCTATATTCCTGTTTAAAAGTTTTGTTCGAGAAGGAAAATCGGTACACCCTGTAACCCTGATTGGATAATTTGGGGTGATTACTGCATCCTCTTACTTAGTTGAAAGTTATAAAGAGGACAGTGCCTCTTGGAGCTCTGATCTTCTTTGTATTCATCTTTATATGATTGACAAACACTCACAGAATTTTTTTGAGATTCTACCAAAGAGTAAGGTAGAACCACCTACAGAGGGAGTCATATATGCACTGATAGAGGCCACAGGGTACAAACCCAGAAGCAGTGAGTGTTTAGAAACCCGCAAACACCCACCGGTGCTTTACAAGGGCTGCAGTTACCTTTGTTGCAATGTAGTCCATTTACCCAAGATAAAAATTATTCCAAAATGGATTTGGATTGTATTTTGATCCAGCTGATCAGGCAGGTATTCATTCACAGGTGCAGCTCACCTGGAATGCTGGGTGATTTAAATGCATCATCATAATTTACTACTAAGCATGTTAGATTCTTGCTTTCCCTTCCCTAACTGATAAGAAAAGAGCGTCCCAGTGCCATAAACAAGTAAACATCTGTCTCATTCTGCTGCTCAAATGGATATGAGCTCTGTGTGACTATCTAGAAGTCTTACATACTCAGAGACATAAAATGCCAATAATGTTCCCACAAAACCTTCCAGTGGAAGTTAGGATTTCAAACATCTCATCTGGAAATTTTAAGATTTGTCTTAGTTACTTTTCTTTTGCCATGATGAAGGCAACTTATAAAAGAAAGCATTTAATTGGGAACTCAGAGTTCCAGAGGGTTAGAATCCATGACAGGCATGGCAGGGAGTATCACAATGGGCAGGCAGACATGACACGGGGCAGTAGCTAGAACTTACACCTGTTCTATAAACATAAGGCATGCACATAGCAGGGTTGGGGAATAGGGAGTGGTGTGGGCTTTTGAAACCTCAAAGCCTGCCCCAGTGACACAGTTCCTCTAACAAGACCACACCCCCTAATATTTTCCACACAGTTCCATCAGCTAGGGGCCAAATAGTCAAACATGAGCCTATGGAAGTCATAAGAACACATTAAACGCATGTGTAAGTGCGTGTATGTGTGTGCATGTGCTTGCATTTGAGGAGTGGGTGAGTGATTTTTGCATATGAGGGACAACAGGTGATATTTTACTTTCTGAGTATGGCTTGTTTTGCATCTGACTCCATCTTCTCCAAATTGATCTTCCAGCAAACAAGAGCACTCTATTCTTTGCCACAGACCGAAGCTCCATTGTGTATATGTACCACAATTTCTTTGTCCACTTATCTATTGGTGGGCATCTGGGACTGTCCACATCTTGGCTCTTGTGAGTAGCATAGGGAGGAACATGTTCTGATATCTCTGTGGTACAGAATTCTTTGGGGATGTTCAGGAGTGGGATCCATGACTCATGCCGTCAGTCTGTTTTCACTTCCATGAGGAACCTCCATACTGATTCCAATAGTCTAAGTGATCCCATTCCTCGCGTCCTTGTCAACATTCGATGTTTGCTTTCTCTTTTCTGTTTTTGTGGCTGTAACTTTCTTGATGACAGCCATTCTGACTGGGGTGATATGGAATCAGTGAGAGAGACTTTAATTGCTGTTTTCTTGCTACAGAAATCAATGCTTTCTTTGTGAAATAATACTTCCCCAACCTCTAAACTTGTGTTTATGTATAACTGGGTGTTGGAACACCACACAGAGGAAAGCTACGATAAAGAGGCAGCTGGGTTATGAGCATGTCAGATTTAAGCATCAGTCTGAGCTGGCTCCTTTCTAAAGAGGCTAAAGACTCAATGAAGGGTCCAGGATCACGCTGCTATAGCAGTTATGTCATCTGTGACAGGTGCAACCAGGAGGATGTGTGGTCTCGGTCTCCAGATTCATTACCATCTTCTGCTAAGGCTCTTACTTCCCAAGCTGAAGTTCATTTATCTGAATGGAGAACAAAGTAAAAGAAAACCAGCAGCTGCTAACACCTACTCGATTATACAAACCCCATTTACACAACATACAGTTCCACAGGACCAAAGGGAGGGCACCCTGTCCTGCTTAGAGGAGCAGAGTTCTAACTAAGTGCATTGCTAGAGAAGGAAGACCTCTCAGGCTTAATTCAGGTCACCAAACAAGAATGCTGGGCCTTTAACCGCTCATGCTGATCTGTGTGTATGCTGGCGAAATAGGCACCTGTCTTCCTGGAGTTCCCAGGTATAATCATAAAGCACTGGTATGGGAACAAATTTCTAAGTATCTTTTCCTAATAGTTAGTCCCTTCAAGACATGATTTCAGGGTTTATCCTAAGATCTCCTAGAATAATGTTTTGCAGATCCCTTACCTCTGTGCCTTTTCTGCCCTAAAGCTGCTTCACTTCCTTGACTGCTGTTGCCCTGGCAAATCCTCCCTTGTCCTCTGCACATTCATGTCTCTTTATATAACTCTGCCTGCATTCACTACACATTCTATATGACTCTAAACACTTTTAAAAGGGCAAGTGGATAGATTCACAGCCAGAAATAGAGCTAACCTTGTAATCCTCTAGTGGTCAGATGTCATTGTCAAGCCTACACGATCTAGAGTCACCTCGAAAGAGGGTCTCAATGAAGGATTGTCTAGATCAGGTTGCCCTGTGGGCTTCACTCTGAAGAATGCTCTTGATCATTTGCTAATGCAGGAAGGCACAGCTCCTTGTGGAGAGCACCAGTCCCTGGACAGAGGGTCCTGAACTCTAGGAGGCAACAGATCGCTCTAGGGTGTGAATGTGAGGTGACTACACTCAATCCCCGACCACTTAGATTGTAATCTAAAACAGAAACAGGAAAGCCGTTCCTCCACTCTGTTGTTTTTACTGGAGATATTTTATCACTGCAACAGAAAGGAAGCTAGAACATCACCTCATGTCCCGTTAGAGACTCGCAACATGTCTTTGTCCACCAAAAAAGAAAACCAAAAGCAAGTGCCAAGAGTAACCTGTTAACACACTTCCCGCTGTCTTGTCTTGCTAAGGAAAAAATCTTCCAACAACTTTTGTCCTTATGATAAGAAAACAAAACATATTGATACAATTTCAACCTTAATTGATCTAGTCTTGAGCCCAAGTCTTTCTGCAAGTAGGGCATTAAGGGGACTCAAAAGAATTAAAATTGCAGCAGCATTAACTAAACTCTGTCTGTGCCCACTCTCAGTGTGGTAGGCGGCTTGAGAATTCCCCCTCAGGCTCTGTGAACCCTTGTCTGTTCAGAAGAAACTGGGTTTTCCCAGAGTGTGAGCAAAGAAGTTGAAAACTTCTTGAGTCTGGTGGCAAGTCCTCTTCTCCAGTGGATTTTTAAATTGTTTGGCTATCTGGTATAAATCTCAGTAAAAGAATGTGGAGCTGCGGGAGGTGCAAAGGAGATTTTCCAGTTGTATTCTGGACTACAGGCTCGGAGACATGGTCTATCTCAGGATGATAACAAAGGAGGAAGGGAAGTGACAACCTGCACTTGGGTGTCCAGTTGGCCCACCATCTGCTGTAAGACTGAACATTTACCAGAGAACATGGCATGTCACTCATTCCAGAAAGCAAAGTTGGAAATTTCCCTCCAACCCCCACAAGAAAATTAGAAAGTGAGTAACTTTGTTGCACCAGCTAAGAGCACTAGCTTAGGCATGAACAGAAACTGCTTCTCAGGAATTAAACTTAGATTAGATGACAAGAGCCTACTCCTGGCTTGCAGGTAAAGATGATGTAAACACTGTCCGGAGTTAGGTGAGGTGGCAGTCTTAGGACTGTCACTCTCCGTACACCCTCCCAGCCCGGACCCTCAGAGCCAAAGTCTGCTTCTCGCTCCAGGTCTTCACCAGCTTTTCCATCTCATGCAGCCATTGTCTGATGTGATTGACAATTCTCAGATAGCAGCAAACTCACCCATTAGGCAAGACATGGCCAATGCAATCCGTAGCACACTCCTTGCTGACTCATATAGACAATTTGGAAGGAGTAACCTGAGGCCAATGTTTTCTTATTTTTTAGAAATTGAAATATAGGCTGAGTTCTGAGACTGACAGGCTAATAATCTCTACTTACATGTGACATGTTATTGGACAAATAACATAATTTAGTTAAACAAAAAGTAAAAGCAAAAGAGAAATAAAATACATATTAGAAAGTCAGGAACATTGGCACGCTGCCATTTCCCCCCCCATTAACCTCAATTAACTGCGCAGAGTGCTACCTCTGAGGTGGGACACAAACAACATGGCTCCGTGTGAACCTGTAACATTTCACATTGAAAGCCCAAAACAGTAATTATCATAGCACCGAGTTTGTTTGGAAGCTCCACAAAAGGCATGGCATTTTTAAAAGGCCATGGTATCAATGCTGAGTGAATCGTCTCACGATATAAACCATCACCAGCTTCCAACAGCACAGAGCATGTGAACCTGTACATACATACATACATACATACATACATACATACTTACATATATATTTTTTCCTATGGGGCTAGAGAGATGTCTCAATCAGTAAGTATTTACCCCATTAATGGAAAGCTCTGAGTTTACTTCTCGGAATCTGCCTTAATAAAGCCTGTCATAGAGTTATGAACCTGACCGACAGTTCTGGATAGGCAGAGACTGGCAGATCTCTGAGATCCACCACGATCAGCCAAACTAACCTACTGAGCGTGCCAGGCCTGTGAGAAACCTTGTTTCTAAATACAAGGGGCTGATCCAAAGGCTCGGCAAATCAAGGTGCCAGTTCTCTGACTTCCACACCTACTCAATGGGACACACACACACCACCACCACCACCACCACCACCACCACAACCAGCAGCAACACCAACAACAGCCAGGGTAGACTGCGTCTGTGTAATAATACTTAGAGCTGATATCTGACCTCCACGTATGCTCATTTAAGTACATATAGTACCAAAAATATTTAACTAGATGCATTATGGTTTATGTACTTGTTTAATATACACAGTTCCTCTAATTTATTCCTTGGCATTGTTAAGATGTCCTGTTCCCCTTTCACAGAACCTGAGTTAAGTCTGAAAGGCACCAACCATAGTCACCTCCTCAAAATGCACATTATGGCTGTCCTGGGAAAGCCAGGGGCTACTACAGAAACTATATCCAACTTTTATAATGGGATTGCTTATAGCATTTTCTACAAAAGAAGATAAAGCTCTCCTCATCTGAAATGACACAGTCTTTCTTCCAGAGTACTACAAATAATGCCAAACCCTCTCTTTATTTCTACTGTGTTTTATGTAAGAAGAAACTATCACATGTTAACCCTAGTAGGGAAAGCCATTGTTATTTTAGAGGGAAAAACTGAAGCTCACATTTTAAAGTCACATCCTCTATGTTGATAGATGGTGTACAGATTTCATCACATGCAATGAGTTGCACTTCCTCCCAAGCACAGACAAGCAGTGACACAGCCTTAGTTCAGAGACTCGTGGAGGATGTGTTAAAGCAGCGGCACTTGTGAATTCTAGGCCAACGAAGTGGCTGAGGAGAAAAATGGCTTCCCCCAAGTCTGATCAACTGAGTCTAATGCCCAGGACCCTCTTAGGAAGGAGAGAACTGGGTCCTGCAGGAATCCATGATTGTCCCATGGTTAATGTGAGACATGCTCCCCTGTGCATACATAATGCATAAATAATGTATCACACTTTTTTAAAATTACAGAAAAAGAAAATGCCAATTCCAGAGTATTTCAGGAAGTGTGACATTACTTTGTTTTAGCACACAGCGACTGCTATTAACACAACCTTGCAAAGCAGAAGACCTGTTGGACAAATGCTAATGAACAGTTACATAGGCCATTTGCAATTAGAACATCAAAATGGTGGTTGTTAAGATTAAATTGCTTCACAAATTGTTTGTCTTGAAGCCATTAAATATTCTCCTGAGACCTCTCTATACTGTTAATTTACCTAGGTGACAGAAAGGTAAACCACAACCAGCCAGGGAGCTGCCACAGCTTCTCAGACAGGTGGCACAGAAAAAGAATGAGATTTCACATTACATACCTAAATTTAAGGCAAAAGCTTGGATTGTGTGAAAATTAACAGTAAAATGCGTGGCTTTTCTTGCCCCCCTCCCATTTTTTTAATTGCTAACAGGATTCTGATAACATGCAAAGCTTTCCAAAAAAAGCAAAAAAAAAATTTTCCAAAAAAAATCTTAACTTGATTTCACTATGTTGCTACTAAGAGATGCTGTATGATTTATAGAATGAGTGTGGTCTTTAAGAATTAGATTTCTTCAAAGCACACACGCATTTTCAAGACTTTACACAGCCTCTGAGTAATTTGCACTTTATACATCCTCTTGATTTGAGCTGTCACATGGAAACAGATGTGAGAACAAATTATTTGCAGTGAAATAATTTCTTAGGGGAGTACAGTGCCTATTTTCACACCTCTGGAGTGAATTAGAGAATGCTCCGTGATCTTTTGAACAAACAGGAGGATGCTTCATCTCTCAGTTGTCTGGATACTAAATTCGCAGACATCGTCAGTGGGACCACACTGAGTTAATGAGGGTTTCTTCTGAGTATAATGAGAAATAGTACCCAGTGCTCTTAAGGTTTTCAACCCAAGAAAACTATATACTGCTTTTTAACTTTTTTCAAAATTATTTTTAGTTTTTAATACTTAAAAATGTATGTTGAGCATACCCTCCGCCCCCCATGTTACCTCCCATTAGTCTCGTCTGTTTCTCCATACAATTTCACAGCTACTTTTCTGTCATGTATAATGCATGATGACTTTATGTCTCTATACGAAATTCAGGAAGCACAAGCAAGAGAAAACATATGTTATGTCGTTCTGGCATAAGATTTGGTTAATTCTCTTCGAATGGGGGGCTCAGTTGCTTTAAGCCAACACACGGGAGAGATAGTTGCACATCAACTTCTTTTGCAGTCCTTTGCAGTACTGCTCACAGTAGCTGTTACACAGCCAACTGAGGTATCTAACAGCAGAGAAATGGATGAGAAGATCGTGGTTTATATGCACAATAGATTGCTTTTTCAATGTTAAAGAAGAATGAAGTCATGGTATTTGGAGGAAAGAGATTGCTCTGTGTTTTATAGATTCTATGTCTGCTTTGCTTTTCCCAATATTAAAACATTCAGTGTGTGTGTGTGTGTGTGTGTGTGTGTGTGTTAGTTGCAGGTTTGGATGTACCACGGTACACAAGTAGAGGTCAGATGACAGCTTTGTAGATTTGATTCTTTGTCTTCAATCTGGATTCTGGGGATCAAACTCGGGTCATCAGGCTTGGGGGCAAATGACTTTATTATCTGAGCCCTCTTGCCAGCCCCAGTTTCTGCTTTCCCTGAAGTTCCTTAGACTCCAGGTTAATCCATCATCTGTGTGCACCCTAAGTCAGCCTGTGTACTTTCTCTAAGTTAAAATGAGAAGATTGATGTCTGAGTACTCAGAATGCTTCTTTTCATAAAGCCAAGAACCTGCAGAGACAAGGTTTGAAAGCCATTTCACCTCTTCCTTCAAGCTTCTGACCCCCAACCTCAGGCTGACTTGGCATGTATCCAGAAATCTTACTGACCACTAGTGTTCAGATGTAAACACAGCTTACTCCCCTTTATCTCTCCAACAGCATAGTTTATCCGTGATGTTTCCTGCATTTCCTGATGCATCCTGATTTTCCTAGTGTGCGTGTTGAATTACACATTTTGTTGAGTGTTTACAGTATGTGACCATCTTCTTCACTGGGCTCCCTATACTTTAATGTCAAATGTGGCCACGGTTTTGTATCTACTGGGCTCTCCACATGTTCGCCAGTGCTCAGACATGGAAGTAGAAAGAGAGACCAGCACCAGGAGACGATATGTGAGCCTCTGCTAGGAGGATCCATGGTGCTGGTGGGAGCAAGGCAGGGTGAACTCTACAACTGGGAGAGAAAGCAAAAACTCCAAATGAAGTAGCATGGTAGCCAAGATGGGCCATAGTAAGACAGGAAGAAGCATGTCATGTCAAAGGCATGACATATGACATCTACCTAGGGTGCTGGGGCATTTGGAACAGACTTCTGTAGAATTCAGGTGAGAACATTTAATGGACTTTATTCCATGAACCTGATTATGGACCTCTATAGTGAAGAAACCGAAGCATTCAGATAAGCCACAGCTTAATGTTTGTAACTCCCATCACCAAGATATAGCCACTATAGACAGTGGTTTTCAGTTTTAGCTAAACATCAGAACAAGGGATTCGCCCAGGATGCTTCAGAGATACTGTAGGCCCAGGACTCAATCTGTAACAGAATTTACAGTCAGGGACACGACATCCATCAACATAAAAAACCTCCCCCAAATGCTTCCAGCATGCAGCTAACATTAAACCCCCCCCCAAAAAAATGATCTAGAGAAGAGCCCCTACTTCTACACCGCACACACCAGGGAACACTCGGTGCTAATCCCTGTCACACAAATCATTGAAGACGTACACTCTCCTCTCACTGAGATGTAACAGACATATGCTGAAAGTACTTACCCATAAGTCTTTGAGTAACTTGCTTAACCTATAAGCCCCAGATTCTTTATCTAGCAGGGAACAGGCTAAACAACAGGCTGATTTTTGTTACACTAACATTTGAAACAGTAGGAGGGAATCTTAAGATGGGAATAACAAGGTTAGACTGTGGGATGCATAGGCTAGCCCCATGGCTGTTCTGGTTGATAAGAATAACAATATCATTTAGACATTTAGTATGTGGCAGGATCTATGGCACAAGTTTTTAACTGATTACTTAATTTAATAACATGCCATTATACAAAAATTTAGGAAAGCTAAGTAACTTGCCAAAAGGCACGCAGCTGTCCAGGCTGGGCCTGAGGTGGGAGGGTAGAAAAACGGAGGCCAGAGCCTGCTGTCAGTTGGTCCTCTGCTAGCACATCTCCTCCTGCCTCCCTTACCAGATAAGCCCCAGGCCCTTCAATTAAGCAGAATTTCGATTTCCAGCCATTTCTGTTTTTTTTTTTTTTTTTTTCATCACACAGTATTTGGAATTATGCAAAAAAAATATCTTGGCAGAAAGATAAAAGAGATCTGTGCCATATTGCACATCTGAGTCCACACACCGCTGATGTGTTAATGACACCTATGAACAGCGTCATTTTCTATGACATCCTTAATACTGGCTTGCCATCTGCAGCTTAATTTCTCTGAAGAAATTCAATAAGCATTCGAAGCACAGCGAAGCAGCCTAGAGACACGTTCAGGTGCGTAAATGCCTCCTCGAGCTCAGCAGGGTCAGAGAGCGGAGCCTAAGAGTTCTGTGGGATGTGGACGATGCTGATCTGGAGGAGAAATGGAGGAACAGATGGGTCTGGGGACTATCCAGGCATCCTGGCAAAACTGGTCCTAATCATGTGTGTGCAAATGGGCACAGGTGTGTGCATGTATGCCACAAGGCAGAAACACCAGCTATGGGAGAGAATTCTACAGAGGAGGTATTTGGACACGCCCTTCCCCTTCAGTATCGTGACCATTACTCCCTGGCTTGCTGGCACTACCTCATCCTTTACTCTGACACTGAGTCAACTTGACCCAGATGCCCTTTGCCCATCTACTTTACAGTGACCAGTACTGTGGTGGGGAAGGATTACCTGAGCCTCAGAAGGCCCCAAGGATGGGCACCTCTCCCAGTCAGCTAGGCATGAAAGGGAAGGTGGAAGGGTTGTGCACACCCATACTTTTCTTTCAAAAGCTTGTTTTCTCCCTTTTATACCATGGCAGCTACGGACTCCTCATTCCAAACAGGAAAATGTCTCTCTCTGGCAGAGATGAGCATTGAGACTCCTCTGCTTGTAAAGACAGACTTCAAATATGTCATCTACTGGCTTGCACAGACGTGTACCTGTTACAGAGTCAGCAGTTGTGAACCGTGCTTGTACCAGTGTGTCGCCACGCTTCTCTTTAAAATACTCTCACTAGTAGAGTTTTAAAGTTTCTATTAGCATCTTGTAAATTACTATTTATAAGGAAATACACATGTTGCAGGCTTATGCTCTGTTGGTGTCCCCTGTCAAATTTTCTTAAGAAAGTTTAATAGCAGCGCTTGTGTGCTCAATGAAGCAGCTAGAGATCTTCACGCCTGATCAGGCAGACCTTACTTAAGAAGCATGTCAAAGGGGGCCAGTTTCCACAAGCCTTTTAACCTCTTCCTAACCAATATCTCAGCTCTCAGCCTTCCTGCTTATTCTTCTTTATAAGGAATCACTCACATACATGCACACACAAATCTAAGATATATATTCAATCTAATATATGGTCAAATTTAAGATTACATACTTACATATTACCTAGTTATTCTAAGTGTTTATATTTTTAAATACTTGTACATTTATAAGTGCTACATATTTGTGTAACATGTGCGTGCATGGTGCCCATGGAGGCCAAAAGAAAGTACCAGATCTCCTAAAACTGAAGTTCCAGAAGGTTGTGAGCATGCGGGAACCAAACCTGGGTCCTCTTCAAGAACAGCAAGTCTCTTAACCACTGAACCTTGTCTCTAGAACAACTTTCCTTTGAAGACTCAAAGCTGAGGAAGGAAAAGAACCTCTAAGTCAAAATCTTCTAAAAAGAATAAGAGAGGCAACAACCACCAACACACAGGGTTCCCCATTAAAAGCATGTACTTCCACTTTAAAGACCGTTTTTGTACTTTCCTTTTAGGAAAGTCTGAGCATCGGTGTTTTATTTGAGGGAAAACCCAAGAACAGAGAACAGTACTTTTTGTCACTGAGGGGTGACTTGGGATCTTTCTGCAAAGTCAGTTCATAGTTTGAGTGCATACATACATCATGGCAAGGAAAACCTGGTCCAGGAGTATGTGGTGGCTTGTCATACTGCATCATAGCCAGAAAGCAGGGAGAGGGGAGGGGATAAATACTGATGCTCATCTCACCTTCTCCTTTATTCCTTGTTTCTAGTCCAGGGCTGTGACCTACGGATAGTCCACCCATATTCAGGCTGGTTCTCCCCTCTCTGCAAATACTCTCAGAGACATTAAAGGTATATAGCCCAAATGATTCTAAGTCTATAAAGTTGGCAAAGAATATTATCCATCCCAAATCTATCCTTTGCCAACTTATCAAGCGACATAAAATAAAAAAGCTTTCTGCATTAGGTCACTCCCCAAGCTCATAGACATTTCATAGGATATATATATATATATATATATATATATATATATATATATATATATATTAGTTTATTTCCAACAGTCTTCTAAAGCTTAATGGTTCAAATATTGGCCCAAAGCCTCAATCTCAATGGTTCTTCTGGGACTCAAAATAATATCTTAACTTTGGGCCATGCAAAATAAAAATTTGAGTCAAATACTTCCAATATACAGTAGAACAAATAGCAAGAAAGAGCCAATGCAAGGCTGATACCAGACAAGGTAAGTATAAACTCCTACAGCTCTGGGACTCTTGATGGTATCATCTGGGCTCCAACAGGCTTGGTAGCCTTATGCCTCCACTTCTCCAACACTCAATCTGGCTACTCCTGATAACTTAGGTTTTCCTTAAAAGACAGTCATGGCACAGCCTGTATCTCCATTAGGTGTCACTTGAGTGACTCATGCAACAGTATTCAGGGCTTCTCTAAGGGCATCTGCTCTTGACGCATCTATCTGGCCTCAATACCTCTCTGAACCCTTCATGCAAGCATTCATAGCATTGTAATATTTGAATTTTGCATGTCTGCAAAACCAATATGGTGCGGACAAGACCATCAAGTTCTCTTACCAGCAGGAAGTGTTGTCTGGTCTCCTCACAGAGCCATCAACCTCTGTATGCCTAGGTAACAACCTCCCTAAGTGATTGTTTTGAATCAGGGACCCATCCCCACACCCTGCCAACTGCATTCTCAACTCAAATTCTCTCTCCTTTCTAACAAAATTGCCATTGTTTCAAGTTGTAGCAAGACTGATGTCTTGTCCTCAGGGCACCTTTTCTATTGTCCAAGCGAGAGAACATATTTTCTCTTTAAGGACAGTAATCTCTTTAATAATAGCAGCAACTTTCTCCACAACGACCCAGCTTGCTTTCTTAAATTCGAGCATTCCCTTTTCCTCATGAAGCTGCACATTTCTTCCATCCTCTCCCTGCTTCAAAGTTTACTATGATCAGTTATCAATAATCATGACACAGCCAGGATGTTACATTGTCTCAAAATTTCTTCTACAAAAATGTGAGAGCCAAGACTTGTATACCATGGGAAGTATGTTTCTGAATTATTTGTTAGAATGACACGTTAACGATCTCCAACCCGACTCTCCTGTCCCTTCCAATGTGGTATAAACAGTCTTCACTGCCTGCCTATCTGCTTTGTGGTTTGTCATACTCCCACCAGGATGCTCCATTAAACTCTACGTAACACCAGGCTCGGTCTTTAGCCCATG
Source organism: Mus pahari (assembly GCF_900095145.1). Lineage (NCBI taxonomy): Eukaryota > Metazoa > Chordata > Mammalia > Rodentia > Muridae > Mus > Mus pahari. The sequence continues at coordinate 11,496,685 of NC_034599.1, read as the reverse complement.
AGTCCACACTCTTCCATAGATTTCCTCTGACTAGTTAAAATTGTTATGAACCTTACAGTCAGGGCATCACAGCAACAATCTCACTTCAAGGTAGTAATTTTCAGTATGAGTTATTTCTTTATTGCTGTGATAAAATGTCTTAGAAAAGCAATTTAAAGAAAGAAAGTTGGGAGGCTCTCATAGTTTAAGGGACACAGTGTGCTGTGGTGGTGAAGACATGTCAGAGGGAGTGTGAGGTGGCTATATTGTGGGTACAGTCCAGAATGTTCTCCCTTGTCCCCTGCTATTCAGTCAGGGAGTCAGTCATCTTCCCCCTTGCTTGTGCTCTATTAGAGAGAACTCTCCAACATCAGAGAAAAACTCTGGATACCCTCCAAGCCATAGTTATGCACCCAAGAAGCACTTAACCTGGGTTTGTGGGCAGTGGGAACTACCTTAAGTCTCTGGCTTCTTGAGTAAATAAGCTCCCTACAGCCGAGGGTAGGAGGAAATATCTAGGAAGTCTGCATGGGAACACTAAGATGTGGACCATCTGCAAGTGTGAGGGGGAGCTCAGCAGACTGCTGGCCATGGACATAGGAGATTAGGCGCGAAACATGGAGAGTACTTAGGGAAGCACTAATTCTAGTTAGATGTTTTAACAGCAAAGCTGACATTCTGCCCTCCAGGAGAATTATGCTGAACAAGCCAAGAACTGCACTTGTTCAAGTAGCACATAAAGTAAATGTGAATGCCCTGTTAGCAGTTATGCAGCAGTGACCCAGGACACCCGGGGTGGGGAGAGAAAGAGAGAGAGAGAGAAAGAGAGAGAGAGAGAGAGAGAGAGAGAGAGAGAAGAAGAAGAAGAAGAAGAAGAAGGAGGAGGAGGAGGTCTTCGGGCCTTTGGCTCAGGCAGTCACAGTTCTTGGTCTGCTTCAAAGAGGAGGCTTGTTAGAGTCTCCTGCCTCCTGGTCACCACCTTACTG
>NC_034599.1:11487365-11495694 GCF_900095145.1 Mus pahari | reverse complement strand
TTATGCAGCAGTGACCCAGGACACCCGGGGTGGGGAGAGAGAGAGAGAGAGAGAGAGAGAGAGAGAGAGAGAGAGAGAGAGAGAAGACATGCTCATGTGCTTATGACCACAGCTGCTTAGAGTGTCTTCGGGCCTTTGGCTCAGGCAGTCACAGTTCTTGGTCTGCTTCAAAGAGGAGGCTTGTTAGAGTCTCCTGCCTCCTGGTCACCACCTTACTGAGTGTCATTTCCTTAGGGCCACTGTCTTTCTCCCTTCTAATTAGCAGCCTGCATAAGAAATCAGATTAAATTATGTGTTTTTTCTTATATTCCCAGCCACACTCCAAAGTGGGCCTCTGATTTGATTTTGAAACTGGATTTCATTATTTAAGTCTCCAAGAATGGGTATCTCATGTGTATAGCACTCTATGTGTGGTGTCCACACCTCTCTCTTCTGTAAGTTTCAGAGTGGGATTCCTTACCACATGGCTGAGTCAGGGTGGCCAAAGGAAGTCTTGCTCCGGTTTATCCTTTGCTCCATGTTAAGGCTTTGTGTGTTTATGTACAACCCAACCATGGAAATCCCTCTCTGTGAGTGTCCAGTTCCTGAGTTTGCTCCTGGCTGCAGTAAACAGCCAAGCCTTTGAGGTTTTGTTGTCCCTTGTAAACCTGTACCTCTTTATAAAGTGATCTTTAACCCTTTCTGGGTTTTCTTGGAACTGAGCAGATAACAAGACTTTATTTTCAGTGCAAATAATCATGAATTATTGTTCTAGCACAACCTGCCCATCATTATTTTTTGCTTCCAGATTCCCATATACAAACTTGATAACTGTTTATTCTCTGAAACCCCAACTCATGACTGATTGCTAAGCTCATTCATTCATTCATTCATTCATTCATTCAAATATCCTCACTTTACAAATATAAAGATTTGTTAAACCTGAAAGACAGTTTACAATTTCCCACAGAGTTTTGACCACTTTGTACTATATACATATACGTAACTTACACAAAACAGCATCTGACCACATGAAGAAAGCAATTTGACAGTTTTCAGAGTGTAGAACAAACTATGCACACATTATGAGCATCACCATGCTAATATGTAAGGGACTCTTCATTACTCTCAAAGGAAACCATGGACGTATCAGTAGTCTCTCACTATCTCCACCCAACCTTGCTTGCTTGCCTCATGATTTCCACATTTAACTCTTTCTGCCTACTTCTTATTTATGTCTGTGAACACACAGGGCCGGAAGCTCAGAATCCTGGGGTGTGCACAGACTCCTTTCTGGCTTCCCTCTAGGAGCAGTAACTACTGAGTTTCCCAGCCCCAGCTCACTGCAGAGCAAACTGCCTCAAGTTTCCAGGGATGCCTGTCTCCTTCAGTGTGAACTGATAAACACACCTGATAAAGACAGAGATGGCAGACACTGGGTTGCTCTGCCAGACCCTTGTGAGCATTATAAAACTATGCGAATTTCCTGAAGACTTCCCCTAAGAATTACCAGGAGGGAAAGCTGACTATTGCCCTGGGCGTTGATGCTGAGTGAACCCAGGATGCAGGAATACTGGTAACATGAGAGCACTCAGGGGCCTGGAGGTCAGAGGTACCTGTTCTTCTTTGCCTAGAAGCTCCACGGATGTGCAATAGGGAACACACCTCCTCCCTCCAACCACCACATGCTTATAAACTTCTTACAGCAAGCACGTCCCTTTCCCATTGTGTCCTCTAACATAGGTGTGGCCCTGATGGAGCTGAGGGTTGAACAAAGAAAGCCTCTCTCACAGTATGAGAATAGCTACTACCACTGGCTTGGAAAAACCTCCATGACACATGACCTTGTCAGACAGCGTGGTCCAGAACGGAAGATTATCCGTTAGACCAAGCAGAACCTCAGTCGATTTGAACCCAGGAACCGTGCTTCTTTTCTGCCTTTCCTTGTTACAGAAACTTCTGGGTGTGGCTGATCAGGTAGAAAGATGAATGCCAATGGAAAGTGTTAGTCAGATTCAGCAAAGAGCAGGGTTGGACAGCTCCTGAGATTCTGATACAGGACACTAGAGACAAAGTGCAATAACAAATCTGTGATTTTAAACTTCCGTGGGGCATTGTGATGAGGAGGAGGAAAGGGAATCATTAACCTTATCTTTGACACTGTTGAGATAGTGTTGAAGGTGTCTCACTTCACAAACAAATCAAGGCCACCTTAAAGCATCACAGAGCTCAACAAATCCAAAGGCAATGGCAGGGCCTTCTTCCTTACTCTAGGGAAGGAGTAAGGCCGGGTAACAGTCTTGGAAACAAAGGGCAGAGCCTACCCCTCGTGCCATGCCCATGTGTCCAGTGGAAACTTTCAAACTTTAGAATTACAATGATGATAGAAGAGGAAAGGCGACATGTGGTGAATGTATCAGATGGGCTAACACCTGAGTCAAATTGAAAATAAAACCTGTGGGTACAGCCAGTTCCTAATAATGTGTTGTACATATTAAATCTGCTAATAATATAAGTTTCAAGTGTTCTCACCACAAAATCAGTACTTTATGTGGTTGATATATAAGTTCATTTGGTAAACTTTTCCACATGTCACTTACGAATCATAATATGACTCTATACCCCATTAAATATATATCTTTATAGTCACTTTACAATAAAAAAAGAAAGAAAGAAAAGAAATGAAGAAAAATCTAAGGTGAGACACACCAATGAGTTCTTGGTACAATTGGAGCATGGGGTTTTCTTTTCCTTGTGAGACGCCAGGGTAAAGTGGGTGTGCAAATTTGTAGATGGCTGTTCTCCTCTACAGAGGATATCATTTTGTATATTACCAAGGCATCACTTAACTTCCCGTGGCCTCTTGTTTCTCTAGAATCCATGTCCTCCCACACATCCATCCACAGCTCAGCAGCCTCACATCAGGAGCTCTCCTGTGGACCCCCCCCCCCCAGAAGCTTCCACATAAACTTTTCTTCACTCTTTCCTAGTTAATCGGCACACACCATGAAAAAAAACCCAGCTTTTGTGTTTTCTTCAGAGACATTATAATGGAGAAGTAAGAAGTAAATTTGGGTTCCTAATTGCCATTTCACAATAAGAAAAATAAACTGTGCAATAAGCCGAAAGGCCTGGGAGGTCTGTCTTCTCATCCCCTTTGTCTTTATAGACACTGGGAGAAGATATAGATGCTTCTGTGCAATATCTTAGTATAAAGATCTGAATTCATAAAACATAATGGTAAAATTGAAGTGAAGTGTTGGTTGTAAGAGCTTCTAAATTTGGGACAATTATGTGTACAAGTATCTATTGCAGAAATCACCTTCTTAAGAAATATAACTCAAAATATATAAGTATATAAAATTAAATGAGAAAGTGCTATCTCATAGCAAGAATCTAATCAGCGTCAACTACCTATTAATAACTTTAGAACCTTTAGTCTGGCTCCTAAGGTAGAGCTGCAATGCTGGGTAAATGAATCTTTGGGCTGTTCCTTCATTAGAAGAACAATGTTTCTAAGGGAATTTTTGCATTTTTTCCAGGCAGCAATGGTTCTTCTGAGTTTCCCACAGTTCCTTAGCACATTTGACCTTTTTTTAAGAATAGGTCTAAGCAAACCTGGGAACTGGAGGGTTGCCATTCTCCATCAATTTTTAGCTTTCCCTTTAACCAGACTTTTTTTTGCCATATTCAATGAGCTACTTGCCCCAGATATTTAAAAGTCAAATATTCTCATTTCTACACAGGTCTGATTACCACGACTTCAAGGAAATTGGATCGAGAGCAGCAGGCGGAACATTTTCTGGAGGTAAGCACCTAGAAAGAAGCGGCACTCATAAAAATTAACTTTCACTGACCACCCCTCCCCAACCTTCATCACTGAGAAAGAACCTTAACACATCTAAGCAGTGGGTTTCTAAGGCGGGTGCTCCTTCTTGCCTGATCGATTCTGAATTTGGAGGTTTTCAGTGCCCTTCTCTGTGAGCAGAGTAGGACTCGAAGAGCACTTAGCCTCTCCTGAGGACAGGCAAGTGCCTACCTTCCTCTGCCTGGACTTCAGACTCCTATCAATAAACAGAGGACGTTTTGGAGCAGAGCACTGTGGACCTCAGGTCCAGGTGAATGCAAGGAAGAAGCAGCCTCGTTGCTGTTAGAAAGAGGCCCTTTGAGAGGACCCTGCTCACCTCATTTCCTTTCCTGGAGAGATGGCTGAGCATGAGAGGTGCTCCTTAATTCATAGCCCAGGATGACTGCTCCTGAAACTCTACAATCCATACCAATAATTTATTAAGACAGGAGCAGCCATCCACAGTGGAGACTCTAAGAGCATTGCTTTTAAAAGAGAGGTTAAAAAGAGTATAAGGCAACAGATGAGAACAGAGACATGAGCGAGGTCTGTGGAGCTTCTTTCTTTCTATACATTTCCAGGGTCTTTGCTGAGAAGCTTGGAGGAGTTTTATAGGATCATGATTTAAGTGTGACAGTGTGATATAGTATGTCAGATGATGGCCAATGAGGATGATGTTCAGAGCTGATAATGTATACATGATTTTGAAATGTCCCCTTTATTCCCAAGACTTGCACACACATACCACACCAACACATAAACACTCTCATACACAACTACATGCCTAGGCACATATATGTGTGTATGTATGTGTGGGTAGATAGATAGATAGATAGATAGATAGATAGATAGATAGATAGATAGATCTACAACCACATATCTGTATACTTGTACACACACCTACATGTCTAGACACATTTGCACACTTTATAGACATACCTACACATCCCTACAAACCTACACAAACACACACATACATGTATATGCACGTACACAACTCTCAAATCTTGTACGGGAATCTCTTCGGAGTCCTCCTTTATTTATTTGTTCATCATGGAGGATCTATTTAAGGAACACAGGGCATGGAAGTAGCTTGTGTAGCTTGAAGCTTTTCATCATGCTATATAGCTAATCACCCTGTACTCCTTGTCTACCATTTCCATGCCCTGAAGTACGGCAGAGCATGCATAATACATATACCTCACAGGGACACTGTTAGACGTAAACCTTGTGTTCTACAGCAAGTAATTTTCAGAACTCCAAGTCCCCTGCATAACAGAGTGTTGTTATTACAGCAAAACACTACCTTTATCACATAAAGATAAAGACTACAGGCTGACAAAAATAATACTTTGTCCAAAACCCTATTAATAGGCTGAAACTCCAACTGACTCAGGTCAATCATGTCTGAGTTGTTTTGTGTGTTTTTCTGCTTTCCGGGGACAGACCAGGAGCCCTGGAGAGGCTGTGTTATGGGGTAACTAAATCTATTAGCTCTGAGAAGGAAGAAAGGAAGATACTATCTCATTAGGTGGAGTCCTTAGTGTCCAGGGAGGGGTAACACAGAGCAGTAATGAAGCTGTGCTACAGAGAAGGTTACTTGAGGGTCAGTAGACTTTGCTCCCCATGCAAATCCTTGATGCTTTCAGATTCTTCAGAAACTTAGCTAAGTATTGAGTAACACACTGATATTTTGAATTTCAGGTCCAGAGCCTAATTGTTCAAGTGATGTCAAATAAAAAGGAGGTAAAGCAGCATAGAAACTAATGTCCCACAGTTGTTACATGGTTACAGTTTATGTGAGATGCTCAGGCCAGCCACTGACATGAGGAAAGTGGAGGAAAGTCAAAGCAGTTATTGAGGTCTTAACTCTTATCATGTGGCAATCTAAGGACAGAACCCTCAGATGTAGTTAAGTTTATCTCTATTCTCTGAGAAAAATAGCAAGCCTGGGCAACTATACATGCAGTCTAGCTTCTGCCTGTGACTGGGGATTAACCAATCTCTCTACAGACCAAGGGCAGGAATGATTAGCCGTGAGATAGTCAAAGGAAGAAGCCACTAAAATGGTAGCAAGGGAAATCAAGAGAGGATGGAGGAAGCTCTGCTCAAAGAGGTGACATTTGGTGGCTTAAATGTGAGACTGTCCAAGAAGCAGAAAGTACAGAAAAGTGTCAGCGTGGAGTAAGGGCAGAAGGTGAGGTTGTGGGAGTCAAAGTGACAAGCAGAGAGAGACCCTTGCAGCAAGGGTCCCGTGGTTTTCCTTGAGTAACAGAAAGCCATTAGCCTTTGATAGGTTGATTGCAGAGTCAAGCTACGGTAGGGCAGTGAGGACAGGGGGAGTCTATGGGAAGCTTCTAGTGAGACCCAGGTAGGGCAGTGTGGTCTGGAGGAGGGGAGAACAATGTAGGCAGGCTAGGAAGGGAGTTCTCTTCTCAAGACCCCATCAGGGATTCAGAGACAGGCAGTTGAGAATTTAAGGGCTCTGGGTCATTTGAGTCAGACCAGTGTGCCACGGGATACACCTCGTTGCCTTCCCAGTTTTGAGTCTACTGAGACTCAAAAGCTGAATCTCTGTCTCTCTGTCTCTTTCTCTCTCTTTGTCTTTCTCTCCTCTCTCTCCCTCTCTCCCCTCTTTCTGTTTCCACTTCTCCATTCCCCTCACCCTCTCCTCTCCCGCTTCTCTTCTTTTCATTTTCTTACTCTCAGCCTTTAAACTGTATCTTTATAGCCATTGTGTTTTTATTTTATGCAGCATCACAGGAGAGTTTGAATAACACCCGTTTATATTTTAATTGATCTTGCTTTAGGTTAGTCCTGCATAAAATAGTAACTTTGTAGTAGAGACACAAATTTCTGTAACTGCTGATCCATTTGGAGAGTCCTGTGAGTAGAACTTAATTTCTTGGGAGTGTGATTGCCCAAGTAACACTGTGATCCTCTTATGCTCATAGGAACTTTTAGGTCTATTTTATACCTTTTCTTTCCATTAAAAATGAAGTTGATTCTCCTCAAAAGAGTCAGTTTAGAAGCCAACAGGGCACATACACACTGTAAAGAAACCCAGAGGGCATAAGTGGTTGGATGTCGGTTGCTGTCCTCATGTTAGGAGGCACTTCAGTTAGACCTTGGTTAAAAAAATACTTATTTTTATTGTGTGTAGGATACACGAGCTTGAGATTCTGTAGACAAGTCACACTAATCTGTGGCTGTCATGACTGTTCTGGCACACACCTGTGACCCCATTATTCAGGAGGCAGAGGCAGATGAGCCACAATTCTGACTAGTCTAGCCTGCGTAGTTAGACTGCCTCATCAAATGAACAGCCTATGAAGAGCAGAAGTTGGTTGTTCTCAGAATCCAGAGAACTTGCCAACACAGTAAGAACATCAAGAAGCCGTAGACAGTCTTGCATGTGCAGTGCCTGCTTCCTCTATGATTTCTGAGTGTTAATTCTCACCTACCTTGGAAGCCACTTATGTGAAAATATTCCCTGATCTTCTCTCACCTCCATAAATGCAAAAATAGATTTGTAGCTCCCATACTCAAACTTCATACAACCCTTGACAGGCAGTTGCAGCTGTGGTGCTGGAGGCCAGTTCCAGCACCCAGATGTAGTGTTGGAAAAGACACATTAATTGGAGAATAAGCACCGTGGCTTGGTAGTTTTAACTTGGGTCTGATTTCTCAGTTTTCAGAAAAGTCAGCTGTGAAGCAAGCGATAGAAGGACCGGCCCTTTCTTGTAGTATAAGCACTGAGGAAGACTGGCTTCTCACCTATCAGATGCTGAAGCACCAGAGGGCTTGAAACCCCATTTCTTGTAGTATTGAATCAAGGCCGTGTGGAGACCGCTGCCGTTCAATAGACTCTCAGAGCTCAAGTGCAGTCTTGGCCCTCTCCGGATGCCATGTTCCTCACCCATGAAGAGGAGGAACATTCTCTGCCTCTCACTTGGTATAAAGAGTAGATGAAATGACAACCCAAAATGTGCTCAGGGTGTGGATGTTAGAGAATGTGTGTCTGTGAACACTGGGGGTGTGGTCAGGAAACACAGGCTTTCTTGCCTCTGTGTTCTACACCTGGGAGACTCTGAATTCAGTGTGTGTGATGTAACTGGTGTCACTCTAGCAACAGTGTTAGAGGCACTATCAGCACTAGGGAGAGAGTGTGAGCTCGGAGATAGAGGCCGCGAGTCCTCTGCCTCCTTTCATTTATGTGTGAGGATTCCCAAGTTAAATTATCTCCAGTCATAACTTTTCTTATCTGTAAAACAGAAGTAATAGTAGCTGCCTTATATTCACAAGGTGCAGAGAGAGCCAGGTCCCCACAAAGTCTCCAAAATACTGCTGGTCCCTCCCTTTCCCATCTCCTTTCTCCCTTGTCTTTAGAAAACACTGTCAGTCATCTTTTACTTATAATTTTGTAACTGCTCCAGCAGTTGACTCTCTAATATTGGTTCTCTCTCTCTCTCTCTCTCTCTCTCTCTCTCTCTCTCTCTCTCT
>NC_034599.1:11478450-11487247 GCF_900095145.1 Mus pahari | reverse complement strand
TGTGTGTGTGTGTGTGTGTGTGTGTGTGTGTGTGTGTGATTCTAAAGTTCTAGCTTAATTGTGTGTTTCTAGATTCTGCTACTCTTTTGATTTTGAAATGATGATCTGTTTGGAGCTAGATGTTCTGATTAAACTCTCCCAAAGGGAACAGAGAGAGTATTTTACTTGCAAATCAAAAACTGTGACAGGACCCAGCAACCAGTGTAAAGGTAGCTGGTGAGAAATTATGCTGCATGTGTGTATAACTTGAAGTAGCTGAAAGAATGTGGTAAGACTTTATATGATAAAATTGGCATAAATATGAAGTCGTATTAGAGATGTACATGAAACCTATAGGCATGTGTATTATTTAGCATCTGTCTTTTTCACAAACTCATCCATCATCTTCTGTAGAATATACCTCATGTGGGTATGATTTTCTTCATGCCTGAAAGTCTCTTCACTTTCTTATTAATTAAATTTGTCCTTTGACAATTTTATTCAGGTGTGTGATGCATGCCAATTACTCTCTCCCCAACAATAAGAGAAATGTGCTGTACTTTAGTAAGTTCTTAAACTACTTCCTCCTGCTTCCAACACAAATCCACTTGCCAGTGTATGTGTCTCCTGGGGACCTCCCTACATTGGTAAGCATCTGCTTTTGAAAGGATGATAATTTGTGGAGAAAAACCAGTACAAGACTACTTCAACCTCCCATTTCCAGAACATAATCCTTAGAGGAATGGAAGGCTGTCTCCCTGGTGTCCGGTGTTAGCCGTATTTCCTGTGCCGTGAAGGAAAGCTTTTATTTCTGCCATCCCACACTGCAGAGGATAGTACTGAGCAAACCACACAGCCCATGTTCAGTGCTGAAGAGCAGTTCCTAAATCATACTCCACTGTCTGCAATCCATCACCCACAGGAGGTGATAAATATCTAATTCAGAAGGAAGACCTTAGATTTTCATGAGGCACCACTGCAATTTCTGGTGTGCCACGGAGCACTTTCAAAGAGGGTGATGCATAAGGACTGGGCATGGAGCTAAGCTTTATGCTAATGTGAACTTCCCTATGACACTATTGAGATGGTTTATACTTCAAGGTGACGACTCTCAAGTAAAACATAAAATTATCAATATATGTTTACAATATAAACATTGTAGCTTTAGCACTCCAGCCCAGGCAGCCAGAGCCTGCAGAGGAGTCTGACCAATCTAGACAGTCTCCTCCACTGTAGAGAGACATGGTTCTTTCTATGTCACCTCCCTGTGGGGAAGAATCTTTTAGGCAAATTGTCACTTTTCTAGGCTTCAGGACCCTTACCCAAAGCCTCGGAGGAGATGAAAGAGAAGGCAGGATGGCCATTGAAATTCAAGCTCTACTCTGGCCTTATTGGGCAGAGAGCCAAGTCAGCAGCAGACAGGCTTTCAAAATGTACAGAACTGGAGACCCTTTTGTTTGTTTTGACAAGAGAACATGATAAGGGTTTTTATTTATTCAGCATTTATAAAACAGAGAATGATGTTATGTTTCTATCAGGCACAGCCAGAGCATGAGAGTGCCATCTCTACATGAAAAAAATCACAGACCTCCATGCCCAAGGCCATGACAAATCCATGATCTACACTTCACTACATGTACAAAGCCATCTGCCCATCTACAGCAATATTTCCAAGGGCAAATCATTTAAAAGTCCATGTCAGAACAGAAACACATTAGCATGTAAGGAGGAATACACACAATTTCTGATGTTTTTAAAGCATATGCATACACACACACAAACACACAGATAGAGACTTACATGCATATATGTAATATATGTACCCACATGATACTACATATACAGAGTCATATGCATATACACAAACATATACATACATATACATACACATACATATGTATGCACACATACACACAAATGCATATACACACATACATATATGCACAGAGACATATATACAACATACTCAGACATATGGAAATTATACACATACACATATACACATACAAATACATAAAAACAATAAATACAAATGCACATTCACAAATATAAATATATACAAATGCAATTACATACACATATATACATTCACATATGTTCCCACATGTCCACATACATATGCATACTTGCATATATAAATATGTATACATACACACACATACATATATCTATCTATACACACAGAGAGACACACACATAGTACACACCCACCCTTCCTACTCACACAAACATATATACAGACACACATACACATGTGTAAGGGAGAAAAAACTAAATTAATCGAAAACTCCTTTAGAATTTTAGAAGACTAGGATTTTTAAGGAGTACAATTATTTTGAATTATGGAATACTTTCAAACACAACTGAGATGTACAAAAATATAGAATAAAAAACAAATATTCATTGTAGGGGAGACAGACAAAGAGAGACACTTAAAAGGACATAAACAGCTAGAAAAATTTTAATAAGGAAATTTTAATAGCATCCATAATTTTCCCAACCAATAATAACCACATTTTCTATTTTGTTATGTGATTTTTCAGAATATTTTTGCATTTACATACATACACACATTTATTACATATAATCTTGCATAAAAGATGTCAAATATGACTAGAGAGAGGATTTAGTTTGTGATGGTGCATGATTTGCCTAAGAATGATACCCTGGACTCAAATAGTATGTAAACCCAAAGAGTGTTTTGTTCTGCAGAAGTCTGGCATGCTGGGGATCCCATTATCAAGACAGAGAGACAAGCTCTACAAGCTATATAAGATAGAGCTCCCAGGCAAGATTTAAAGAACACCAAAGGAATTCTGGGGGGTAGGGTGACCTTTATCTTGCTCCATCTCTAGGAACATTCCAGAACCCTTTCCAGGGAGTGGGGACTGGAAACTGTTGCTGGGAAGGTCTGGAAACTGTTGCTGAGGAAGTCTGGAAACTGCTGCTCACCCATTGTCCTTGCCTCAGGCCAGGTGGTGAGGCATCTTCTGAGGCCTGGACTTGCCCAGTTCTTGGAAACAGAGATTTAGGCTGCTTCTCGTGAACTGCCAATGTGAAGCTTGTCATGGAGTCATCCTAGACTTCTCATGTGCTTAAGTTCTTTTCTGCTCTTGCAGAGGACCAGAGATCACTTTCCAGCACTCATATCACAATTCCAGCTCCAGGGCTCCAACATGTTCTTCTAGCCTCTATGGGTACCTTCATACATATGTACATATACACATACCCAAATCACCAGTTATTCCTCTCACTTTCAGTGTAGATTGGCATTCCACACCACAGCATGTTCTCACAGAAGCCACATTGTAACCATTTTTTGTCAAAGGTAACAGTAAATCCTATACAACCAGTATATCTCACCATGAAACAATACCTAGAAATAGCTAGTCTAGGTGATGGGGGTATTTAAAACTCAATTAAAACCAGGATAAACATTTACCAAATATGACCATATGAGCAACATTCATATCTAACATTGTTGTCCATCCTGACACTCTGTGGTGTCAATGGAGACAAAGCACTACGGTGGCTGAAGCTTCGTGTGTCATTAAGAGAGCATGTATGCCATCGTGGGTTGGGAGGCAAAATCCTAGCATTTATATCTGGCTCAGTTGTCAAGAACGGTTACTGCTCTTGCAAACTACTCAAGTGCAGTCTCCAGCATCGACATTGCAGCTTACAACTGTGTGTCACTCAGTCCCGTGGATTGTGACACCCTTTTCTGGCCTCTAAGGACACCAGGAACTCACACAGTTCACATATATAAAATTGATACACAAGATAAAATTAAATAGTAAATCTTTAGAAAAAAGGAAAGGCAAAGCAAAATGCAGTCGGATGATGCTTATGGATACAGCAGACAGAGAAGCAGCCATTAACTGATCATTGTCAGTTTACATGGAGGCTGAGCTACCCAGGGACTCTGAAAACCCGGTGCGCTCAGCTAAACTCACTTTCACACAGGATTGAGATGTGGCTTGGGGGAAGGGATGGCAGGGAAAATAATATACTCCCCAGTTTGGGGAGTAAAATACAAGTAAATATATAATTTATGGATGAGTCTGTTGAGACTAAAGATTACAGGGTCCTTTAAGACTGCTCTTGCTTCCTTCCTGGCTATGTGTTTAAACTTACTAGAATCTTAAGTATAGCTTAACTGAATTGAAAAGCATTCTTCCTCTATTTCATATTTATGAACAGAGGAAGATGACTATTTTATTTCCATTCCTTGGGCCCTTCTTGTTATTTAGCTTTTTTGGGTCTACGCAGTGTACTATGTTCATACTGTACTTTATGGCTAATATCCACTTATAAGTGAATAAATGCCATGCATGTCCTTTTGGGTCTGAGTTACCTCACTCAGGTTTATATTTTCTATTTCCATCCATTTGCCTGCAAATTTCATGTTCTTGTTTTTAATAGCTGGATAGTATTCCATTGTGTAAATGAACAATTTTTCTTTATCTGGGATATTTCCCGTTTCTGACTATTATAAATAAAGTTGCTACCCAACATAGTGGAGCAAGTGTCCTTGTGATATGGTGGAGCATCTCTTGGGTATATGTCCAGGACTGAGTGGCAGCTTAGCTTTACAGCTAGATTTATCTAAGAGAAAAATCTAGATTCTGGGACTGTGCTGGACATTTCCAGAGCTGTGAATAGGAAACTAGAAACACCAGAAGAGATCACATCTATGTAGAATCCAACTGAGGAGAAAAATGAGCTTGGTCCCCATTATTATATCACCCACCATGAATTTATTTGACTCCGGTAGGACAGAATTCACAGCTCTGGGAATAAATAAAGTAGAAGGCAGCACTCTGACGAATTTGCAACTGACATTACATGCTAAGTGCTTAGCTCCTCGCACAGGTGTGTGGACTAAAGGCTTGGTGCAGCACATTAAGGAAGCAAGACAACAGTATATAGCTGCTAGAGACAAGATCAAAGATGAACTTATAATCACAGGAATGATGTGTTAGAAGTTCAAAACCACAAGAATTATCAGTAGAGGGAGAACCATTGTCCCATTGCCTTCTTGTTCTCTTTTTAATTGCCACACATTTCAGTCACATCCAGATGTTCTATTATTGTGGCTACCAACTTGGGAAATTACATTGTAGTCACTTTCAGAGCTGTCAGATCACGAAATCCAATAATGACAGTTTATAACCCATTTTCTCTTAAGTGCTTAATTTTTTTCCTGATGGGTTGTCATTTGCATAAAGAAAGTCAGGCTTCTTAAACTGAGTTATCCCCATATATGTAAAGTTGCTCTTTATGGATCCCCACGAGTGTATTGATTCTGTACATGGCTGGAGCCCATTGTAGTTCAGCATCTCTCTTTGTACTTGGGCCATTTGAAAAATGGATACTACTGAAAACTTCAAGTTTAAAAAGCTGGATTTTATGAAGAAATTCTTTAAATGCCTTTGATGCCTTTGGTGAGTGTGTGTGTGTGTGTGTGTGTGTGTGTGTGTGTGCATATGTTCTGAAAACTCAAGGCTAATTTAAAATTCCCAGTGCTATTAATTTTGAAAATGCATGTTTTCCTACCTAAATAAAAAATATAATAGTGTTATTTCTGTTTTACAACTTATACATTTAATATTACCCAGAAAGTTTTATCTGTAATTTTCAATTGCAACGGGGATAGAGTTCCTCAGTTCAATGCCTTCAGCATTCTTATGGTAATTTTGAAATTGGGAGACTTGGCCACCGCATTCATAGATGGTAAACTGCAGAGAAGCGGCCACTTTCAAATCAAACAAAGGCATAGAGAACCTCGAGGTACTTTTGAAAGGAGACTGTTTCTAACAAGTCAAATTATAGTGTCTATTCCTAAAGTCAATGAAAGGGTGAGTTCCTGTGAGATGGTTGCTGTTGCTCTTTTGTGGAGACTGCTTGCATAATCTGTCTGACTGTGCCTAGCAGGCCATTGAACTCAATAAATATGTAGTGCTGGTAATGTTACTGCTCAGAATTCATTTAGCACTTTCACAGCTTTTGAGTGTCATGATGTTCTGCCTACTAGGTGCAGGGAATTTTAATTTAATGCCCTCTTCGAGCTTTGGAAGTGTAATGACCCATGTAAGGTAATCCTCTACTCCAGCAGGACATTTTTGGAGCAAAGCCACAGAATTGTCCAAGAATTCATTAAAAAAATCAGAGAAACTTTTCTTCCCACAGTAAAATACAGAGGCTTAGCTGACTGGCTTTCACAATGTCTCTTCTCTAAGCCATCTCCATCATTATTTTCCAACACAAACATACAGAAACAAGAAAAGTAGACAGAATTCGAGTACATCTATAATACTTAAAACATTCTAATAATCCTCAGTTATACTGTGATCCCTGACAGAAGTTCAAACAGGAAGAAAATAAATAAAAAGGCAGAAACAAGCCACTTAGCCAACCTACCTCACTGTCCTTTAGCCTGACCTAGCTGTGCCAAGTCTTTGGGATATCTGCCAGGTCCTAAATATCTTCTCCAGTGAAGTCAAGGTTCCTCTTGGCTAAAAGGAAATTGGTGACGATAACTGTGGTTTTGTGCCCTTTGTTTCCATGGTGCTAAGGATGGATCCCAGGGTTTTCTACAGGCCAGGCAGGCATTCTGCCCCTGACTCAGACTCTCCGGCTCAAAGATCATGTTTACATCAATTGTGTCTTTATTGCTGGCACAATTTCAGGCATGGGGACTGCGGACACCTGTTTATCTAAAGTATAAATGATCCATAAAGGGAAGTACCACTAACTATAAAAACCACTGTTGATCATTTTGTTTTCTTCTTCTTTTATTTTTTATTCTTCTCTCCTACATGACATGCTGACCCTAGTTTCCCCTCCCTCCACCTCTCCCAATCCTTCCCTCACCTTCTCTTTCCCCCAGATCTTCTTTGTTTCCCTTCAAAAACAGAGCAGACCTCCCAGGGATATCAACTGAACATGGCATAGCATATTACAGTAAGACAAGACATAAACTTTCATTTTTAAGGCTGGTTAAGGCAACTCAGTAGGAGAAAAAGAGTTCCAAGTACAAGCAAAAGAGTCAGAGACAGTCCCACTTTCAGGAATCCCACTAGAAAACCAAACTGCACAGCCACAATGTATATGTAGAGTTCCTTGCTCAGACCCATATAGGTCTATGTCTGTCACTTCTGTCTCTGTGCACCCCAGAGAACTCTGCTTAGTTGATTTTGTAGGCTGTGTTCTCCTGGTGTCCTTAAACCCTCTGGATTTTATGCCCCTTCCTCTGCATTCCCCCAGTTCTGCCTAGTGTTTATATCTGATCTGCTCCCATAAATTGCTGGACTATGACTCTCTGGTAACAGCTAGGATAGGTACTGCTCTGAGTCCAGCTGAATGCCATTAGGAATCCTTTCATTGATTCCCCACCCCCACCCCCCGCCAGGCATATTTGGTTCTATCCTGGGTCTCTGGGATGTCTGCCTCTGGTTCCCGGGCATCCAGGCAGTGTCAGGCATAAGCTCCCTCTTATGGCATGGGCCTCAAGTTGTACTAATTGTTAGTTGACCACTCCCACATGTTCTGTACCACTCTTAACCCCAGCATGCCTTACAGGCAGGATAGATTGTAGAACGAAAGTTTTGTGGATGAGTTGATGTCCTGGTTCCATGGCTGAGAGCCTTACATGGTTATAAGATGGCCAGTTTGGGCTCTTTATGCCCCATTACTCAAAGACTTCACTAGGGTCACTCATGTAAGATTCCAGAAGTTTCCATGGCACTGTTTGTACATTGCTCCCCTGATTCTAGTTGTCTCTCCCTCATTCCCTCTCACCCACTGCCTGATTCCCCCTTTTCCCACCCACACCTGTCCCCAGGTCTCCATAAAACTATTTTAATTCTCCTCCCCAGAAAGATCTGTGAGCGTCCTACCCCCACCCCTGAGCCTTCCACCTTACTTAGCCTTCTGGGTCTCTGGATTGTAGCATAGTTATTCTTTACTTTACAGCTAATGTCCACTTATAAGTGAGTACATATCATGTTTGCCTTTCTGGGTCTGGGTTACCTCATTCAGAATGATTTTTTCTGGTTCTATCCATTTACCTGAAATTTTCATGATGTTACCTTATTTTAACAGCTGAACAATACTCCACTGTGTAAATTTTCTTTATGCATTTTTCAGGTGAGGGACATCTAGGTTGTTTCCAGTTTATGGTTATTATAAATAAAGTTGCTATTAACATAACTTAGCAAGTGTCCTTCTGGTGGAATGGAGCATCCTTGGGGTATATGCCTAATAGCTGTATCTTGAGGTAGGTTAGTTGTCTGAGGGAACTTCACAATTGATTTCCATAGTGCCTGTACAAGTTTACATCCCACCAGCAATGGGGGAGTGTTCTCATTTCTTCACATCCTCATTATCATGAGATGTGTCACTGGGTTTTGATATTAGCCATTCTTACAGTTGTCAGATGGAATCTCAAAGTAGTTTTCATTTGTGTTTCACTGATGGATAAGGATGTTGAACATTTCTTTGTTTCTCAGCTATTTCAGATTCCTCTTCTGAGAATTCTCTGTTTACACCTATGCTCCGTGTTTTTAAATCATTTTTTTGGTTTCTTGATGTTTAGTTACTTGAGTTCTCTATGTGTGTTGGATATTAGCCCTTTGCCAGATGTGGAATAGGTGAGAACTTTTTTCCCCATTTTGTAGGCTGCCATTTTGTCCTATTGACAGTGTTCTTTGTCTTATAAAAGCTTTTTAGTTTCATATGATCCCATTTCTTTTTTTTTTTTTTTTTTTTTTTTTTGTTTTTCTTTTTCTTTTTTCTACATGATTATCCAGTTCTC
>NC_034599.1:11459982-11477510 GCF_900095145.1 Mus pahari | reverse complement strand
ATGCTCACCTGGAGCCCTTTGGAAAAATGGACAGCAGCAATGCCTGCACCTGCCAGAGTACAGGAACTCTGGCCAGATGTTAGGCACGTTTTTCTCCTTCACTTCTCCCCAGGCCCCCCAGGCCCCCCCTTTATTTTTTGTTCCCAACAGGGAATGGCACTGTTAGGAGGTGTGGTCTTGTTAGAGTTGATGCATTGTTAGAAGAAATGTATCACTTGGGGGTGGGGGGTGGGGGGTAGGTTTTGAAGTCTCAGAAGCTCAACCAAAGCCTAGAGGATAACAGTTCTCTTCCTGCTGCCTACAGATCTAGATATATAATTTTATGCTACCTATCTAGAACCATGTCTGCTGCATGCCACCATGCTTCCCGCCATAATGATAATCCATTAAACCTCAGAACTGCACACCAGCCCCAGTTAAATATTTTCTTTTATAAGAGCTACCATTGACTGGGCGATGGTGGCACACACCTTTAATTCCAGCACTTGGGAGGCAGAAGCAGGAGGATTTCTGAGTTAGAGGCCAGCCTGGTCTACAGAGTGAGTTCCAGGACAGCCAGGGCTACACAGAGAAACCCTGTCTCGAAAACAAAACAAAACAACAAATAAAAGCTGTCATGGTTATAAATATTCTCTAATCTTAATAGGTTCAGCTGGTCTGGTTTTATATTAAAGTATTTGATCCCCTTGGACTTGAGGTTGGTGTAGGGTGATAGATAAGAATCTACTTGCATTCTTCTACATGTAGATATCCAGTTAGACAAGCACCGTTTATTGACTATGCTTCCTTTTTTTATCTATTTCTGGCTTCTTTATCAAAGATCAGGTGTCCATGGGTGTGTGGATTTATGTCTGGGTGTTTGATTCAATTCTATTGATCAAACTCTTTGTTTGTATGCCAATATCATGTGGCTTTTATTACTCTGTAGTGGAGCTTGAAATCAGGGATGGTGATACCTCTGGATGTTCTGGATTATTTTAGCTATCCTGGGTTTTTGTTTGTTTTGTTTTTCCATATGAAGTTGAGTATTGCCCTTTCAAAGTCTGTAAAATGTTGTGTAAGAACTGTTTATCTGAAAAATAAGTAATCCACAAAAGGGAGTATCACCTAAGTATAAAAACTCTTTTTCTTTATAATAAAAGCTATTTTGAAAACCTTACAAAATCATTAACTTTAACTTTCCCTTTCTCTCATTTAGAAATTATGGGGTAACTAGATTACCTTTGAAAGATCAAGCTCATCAAGAAATATAATACAATTGTGGGGGGATATTTGAATTACTGCCAAAGCAAGGTGAATTATTCATGTGAGCACAAAACCAGGTTCATATTTTACCTAACTGACAAGATACTAGACAGAACAGCTCACCAAGGGAAGGAGTATTTGGCTGTAGTGTCAGAAGCTTCAGGCCCTCATGGCAAGGATGGTGGAACTCCATTCAGAAGTCACGAGGAGAGCAGGCTTTGGCTGGAAGCTCCTCTCTTTTCCTCTTATTCTATCTGGGCCCACAGCCTGTGGGATGATCCCATCCATCATCAAGACTATTATTACCCATTGGTTAATCCTTTCTAGAAATGTCCACATAGACGTCCAAAGCTATACTTATTAATCCCCTAACTACTTGTAAATATAATGAAATTGATGGTGAAGATTTACTATCACAGCCTATGATAAATGATTAAAAACCAGAGGCAAACATAAATGCCATAAGTAGATTTTCCACTTTATAAAACCTAGTAATTACCTACAAGAATGTCTTAAAATAATTGTGCATATCAGAATAAGGCCAATTAACCATGGGAGAATGTATAGCAGAACTCTTGTACAAATGTGAGAAGCAACTTTATTTTTTTACTTTATTGGATATTTTCTTTATTTACATTTCAAACGCTATCCTTTCTCCTGGTTTCCCCTCCAAAAACCCCCTCCTCCATCCTCTCCTCCCTCCCCCTGCTCACCAACCCACCCAGTCCCGCTTCCTGACCCTGGCATTCTCCTACAATGGGGCATAGAGCCTTCACAGGATCAAGGACCTCTCCTCCCATTGATGTCTGACTAGGCCATCCTCTGCTACATACGCAGCTGGAGCCATGAGTCCCACCATGTGTACTCTTTGGTTGGTCATTTAGTCCCAGGGAGCTTTGAGGGTACTTGTTAGTTCATATTGTTGTTCCTCCTATGAGGCTGCAAACCCCTTCAACTCCTTGGGTTCTTTCTCTACCTCCTTCATTGGGTACCCTGTGCTCAGTCCCATGGATGGTTGTGAGCATCCACTTCTGTATTTGTCAGGCACTGGCAGAGCCTCTTAGGAGACAGCTATATCAGGCTCCTGTCAGCAAGTTCTTGTTGGCATCTACAATAGTGTCTGGGTTTGGTGATTGTATATGGGATGGATTCCCCAAGTGGGGCAGTCACTGGATGGACATTCCTCCAGTCTCTGCTCCACAGAGAAGCAACTTTTAAGTGCTATGAGGTCCAAGACATCACCTAGGAGGAAAGGGGGAGAACTTTAGGCCTTGAATAAGAAAAAGAACAATATCAAGAAAAACAACATTCATGACTCTGACACAGACATACCTAGTGATGGATGTGATACCCTTGGGAGATGGTGACACAGGGAACATAATTGTCAAGCAGAATAGGAATTAGAAGAGAAGGAAGAATGAGAAAATGCCGCGCCCGCCATGGAGGCTGAGCAGAATGGCAGCTCGGTGAAACGGATAAAGAGAATGGCCAGGAGGGAGGTGTCTTCCTACTAGATGTGCAGAACTCTGGTACGGAACGAGATGGTGGAAAGGAGAGGAAGAGTCCTGGTCTGTCCCAGAGGTCGGAGCTGAAGCTACCAGTCACCAGTGCAGACATCATGAGTTCAGTTGGTTTTAGTGGTAGCCCTATGTAAAACCCTCAGACCCCCACTAGCCACCCCATGATTATTTATCTCCTCCTCTTCATCACATGATTTCAGTGGGAAAGACGCTCTGGGTAAACATCTTCTGGGAAAGCAAAAGGTCATCTTTCGTTCATTTTCCTGTAAATTTGCATGTGTTCCAATTTTGCTCATTTTCATGGCATTCTTGACTCCCAGTATATCATCAGTTGCCTTGTTTCCAGTTTTGGAGTTAAGGCCGGAGCATTTCTGTTTCCTTAGTTGTGTATTTAGTGGTGACTTGACCCAAGGAGTCAGCCATTCACCAGCATTATCTGAAGAATGTGTCCCAAAGACATGCTATTATTATCTTTGGAGTAAGGGCAAGACTTATTCCTTTTGACATAGTGAGCATTCGTTCCTACTGGGAAGAACACCCTATAAAATATTTGCATAGAGGGAGGAACTCATTGTTATTGCGGCATGTATGGAGAAATTCTTGTGATTGTAGGTTGGGCCAACCCAGGTTGCAATAAAGATTCTGTCAGATATCACTGAATGGGTGAGAAAAGTCTTACTCCTTGACAATTTCAGTACCTTCAGCTGTAAGTGGAGATGACTGCAACCAACTCATTGTATATCTGAAATGCTATATAAACAGAGCAGGAGAGTGCCTTGCATTCGCAGAACACTGCGAGTTATCTAAAGTTTAAAAAGGCACACATAATAAAAATCCTACCTTATCTCTAAAATCTAATATAATCTTTGATTCATGGTTCAATAAGAATATTGTTTAAATGATGCAAAGGAGAAGGACATCTTGATGATTATGAAAAGATGGCACCCCCCATATTCAAGGACACCCTTTTGCCCAGCACAGCAGTTTTTCAGCTGCTAACAACAGCACTACATTTTGGGTGAGTGCAGTACAACCCAGAAGGTGAGTGGTCTTATCTTTTCTTATCTTGAACATCTGTCTGGAGGATCGCCCTGACTTATGCTCCCACAGAGGAGGTAGTTAAGTACATCATTAGAATCTTAGAATTACATGGAATGGCTTTGTCACTCAGGTGACAAGAGACTTCACATTGATACTGCTATATCTGAAGAGTCTGACAGGTAAGGGTGCTGTATGAAAGGATGACGACACGGAAGGTTTGTTTCAAAGTGTCTTGTGACAAACCTCTTTTCCTCTCCCCTGCCCTATACTTTGGCTATTATATTGTTCTTAATTTAAATTTGATATTAGATCATCTCTAAAACTATTCCTTGATACCATAGAATGTGTGGTTTCTGTCCTCAGTATGATGAGGAGCAGGGTAAACAAAATATTGCTTGTTTGGACCCCATCTCCACCTACTGGAGTCCAGAGGAGCCTTTATCCTGGCAAAGTGATCAGTCATGATCTCCATTTAAAAAGCTTCTGTTGAAAATGGCACTGCTAATGTGAACCTTGCTAAGCTTTCTCTGAAGTGACAATGGAGTCAGGTCATCAGGCTGATCCCAAGAAAGCCTTCTCTACACTTACACTTACACTTACACTTACACTTTCTCATCCTGAGATGCTGACGTGTTTCCTGGTGTGTTCCCTCCCCAAAGGGCACAACTTGCAAACTTTGCTTCTTGATGCTCAATGGACCACCAAGAGCATATGACAGTGTCCTACTTTCTGGGGATAATGGAGTAGACCCCTAAACGTGTCTGTCAATGTCTTTGAAAGCAGGAAAAACAAATACTGCCTTGGGATTATAAAGTGGCTTGCTGGAGCTAGGTGAGATTAAACTGACCCAGCCTTAACTTTCTACCTTCAGGTTCTCAACAATGCCTGGGGCACACATGAGAAGGTGGGAGGGGTCTGGAAGAGGAAAACTTCACTAATCAATCTAGAATTCCCGTCAGACTTGACTTCAAGCACTTGGAACCTGGGATTATTTTCCTCCTTTCTTTACTTGGTGTTTATTTTTGTATCTCCTCCAGACCATAAACAAGTTATGGCTAAATGAACTCTACATTGTTCTCCATGATTCTACAACTTCTAGATCAATGCGTGGCCAAAACTAAATTATCAGGAAATATTTGTGAATGAGTAAACCTCTGCTTGGCCAATAATAAGTTTCCATGGGATATTTGTGAATGAGTGAACTCCTGCAGGTGTTTTGCTATATAAAATCCCAAAGCAGCCATTTACAAGGACAGCTGCATTGCAGATGCCTCAAATACACCCCACATCTCCTATCAGGTTCATCCCAGAGGGGTGCCAGAGAAATAGCTTTATATAATGTCGGATAGCATGAATATATGTGATCTATATGCAGGGAATAGAATATTTTAGCTTTCCATGGCAACATTTTAAAAGTATCTTGTTCTTGAATCTTACTGAATTCTTGTACTATGGTTGTTATACTGTTCAGCTATCACAGAATATTTTGTGACAGCGCTTCTCAAAATAGTGTTGGCTTTCTGACTCATACTGCTAAGGACAGAGCTGTGCTTCAGCATCTCAGAGTGTACAGCTGATTTTGGGGGGGGGGGATTAATCCTTCCAATAGTAGATGAAAATGTTAGCTGCTGAATTTTGATAGCTTTCTGAACCCTATATTTTCTCCTATTGTCTTCACGATAAGCCCAGTTCCTGTCCTTTACCTTCATGGTGATCATATGTATGTGTATACATTCTGTATATATTCTCTATATGTTTTACACGTAGTTATTTAGGGTTTTTCTTCTTGATTTTTTTCCATTTTTTTTCAGTAGGCATCACAATTCATAATGGATCTTATGCTGAATCAGAGTGTACTGTCCAGGAAATTCTGTCTTAGGGGAACCTGGGACATGGAGAAATCCATGAGCAATGTTGGCTGCTTCCCTAGTGGCATGGCGTGCAACTCTCAACAGCTGCTGTAGCCATTTAAGGGTTAACGTGTGTGGTTGCATTGCTCGGTTTGATCTGCTCTCCCTGTTTATGTTTTTGTTTTTGTTTTTGTTTGGGGGGGTTGTTTTGTTTTGTTTTGTTTGTGTAGCCCTGTCTGTCCTGGAACTCATTCTGTAATCCAGGCTGGTCACAAACTCAGAGATCCACTTTCCTCTGCCTCCCAAGTGCTGGCATTAAATGTGTATGCTACAATAGCTGTCCTTCTCCCCTGGGTTTTATCCCATTCCACAGGGCCTGGATTAATGATACTTGTGTCCACGACTTGTAGTCTATGGACTTCTAAGATCTGAAACACATACCATCTCCAGAGATGACCTAACGGATAATTTGCTGAGGTTTTCCTTTACTTTTATCTTCTCACTGTTTAATATAATATCTAACCCTCAGGCCCTGAAAACTATGGTAGAATAATTACCGATTGATCTTCCAGAGAACTTTAATATCTTTGCAACTGTAGGATTGATTATCTTCTTAGACCTAGAGTTTGACACACCAAAATTAAAACAAGAAGCCACTGCTAATATGATTGCTTGACCTATAATTTAAAACACTTAAAAATATAATCCAGTTAACTTTTCTTTAGGGACAAGAAAGGCACAATAAATTGGGCTACATGGTTAGTTTCTATAATGAATCTCCTTTTCTTTCTCTTATTTTATTCATACAATTGTCTAAACCACAGCTTAAGGAGGTGACCTGTGATGGCTTAGATGAAAGAGGTAACTCATCAGCATTGTGTTTCACATTGCCCAAAAGAGCAGGAAATAGATTTTTGACTATTTTTAGAAAAATTCACTGCAGCCCTAATGCTCTGTTTATCCTGCTTCCTTCATTATTACTTTCAGGTTCAGGAAATTAATCATTTTCTGTCACTCAATAGTGGTTTGGATCATACTAATAGCCACCTACATTTGCTTAGTGTTTTGCATTGTAAATGAAATATCATTAAAGTTTCTCAATGCTTCAAATTTGAGCTCTGCTAAATTACCTCCTTTAATGTAAATGTTTTTCATCTTTTGGGGGCTTCTCTACAACTGTGTAGGAACTCCAGTTTCGAGTTCAGAAGTAAAACACACACAGCATGTGTCTCAAAGGAGTAAATCAGACTGGTGACAGAAATAAAGCAGCCAGTCTAAGCTCACTAGCTGTTGGGGACGGAAAAGGTAAGAAATAAACAGCTGCACACTTTCAGGTTTATGAAGTGTCCTAAAACTAGATTACTCTAATGATTGTCGTAGCCTGTAAATTTACGAGGAATATTTTAACTACATACTTTGGTAAGTGAATATGGTGGTATGCATGTTACATCTCAATAAAGCTGATTTGTAAAAGATGTGTCCTGGTAAGGGATAGAAATAATGGTGTGATTTACATATGGAGGCAACATTATTCTAAAAATCCCTCAGTTGAAACAGTCCTCCACTGTGGCTTTCAGAACATGTCACCCCACTAGGGAACCTCCTAAAAGTTATGTCTCGTCATTGGTTTCCACTGAATCTTTGTAGACTCAGAAGCTTGACCTGACCATGCTGTTCAGCGGGTGATGCTGGGTTCCATTTAAATGGATCTAGTCTTGAAATGTGTAAAGTATAAGACACAGTTACATCAGGAACTCATCATCATGTAACAACCCTCGATGACTTAGCTTGCCAGTCATTCATCTTCTTTGGCTCTTAGTAGGTAAGTTGCTGGTGTCTTCACAGGCTCACTGGAGTTCTGTGGGGCTCATGTAGATTGTGATCATGGGGTCCAGGATAACTGATAGCTGTCTGGTATATCCTGCAGCAGTCAGGGCCCATTTCTCCTCTAAACAGCCTCCCCCTGCTTGTTTGGCACTGTAATAGTCCAGGTTCACATGTACAGAGAGAGAAGAAACTAGAAAGCCCATTACAGCTCAGGGTCACAACATAGCTTTGTCCTTTAGCATATACTTCATTGACAAAAGCAAGTCTCCAAGTGAGTTCCAAAACTGCTTGGAGAACAGGCAACGTAGAGAAAACGCTAAAACTTTGTGACAAAATGGTTTAAATTTCATTGGATAGAAGGAAAAAGAAAAAGAAAAACCAGGGACAGCAGTTTTACAAAGAGATCTGATATCTAATTCATGGGGCGCACCAACAGAGCCCAGTGTTAGGCAGGTAAAGCTTGAGGTGGGAGGCCGATGCTCTAGGGCACCCAACCATGCAGCTAAATCCACTGAGCTTATCCTAGCTTATGAAAAGGGTGCTTTGGACCTTGGAACTTTTTTTTTCAATTTTTTTATTAGATATTTTCTTCATTTACATTTCAAATGCTATCCTGAATGTCCCCTATACCCTCCTCCCCTGCCCTGCTCCCCTACCCACCCACTCCCACTTCTTGGCCCTGGTGTTTCCCTGTACTGGGGCATATAAAGTTTGCAAGACCAAGGGGCCTCTCTTCCCAATGATGGCCGAGTAGGCCATCTTCTGCTACATATGAAGCTAAAGACACGAGCTCTCGGGGTACTGGTTAGTTCATATTATTGTTCTACCTACAGGTTGCAGACCCCTACAACTCCTTGGGTACTTTCTCTAGCTCCTCCATTGGGGGACCTGTGTTCTATCCAATAGCTGACTGTGAGCATCCACTTCTGTGTTTGTCAGGTGCTGCACAGCCTTACAAGAGACAGCTATATCAGGGTCCTTTCAAAAATCTTGCTGGCATATGCTATAGTGTCTGTGTTTGGTGGCTGATTATGGGATGGATCCCCTGGTGGAGCAGTCTCTGGATGGCCCATCCTTTCATCTCAGCTCCAAACTTTATCTCTGTAACTCCTTCCACGGGTATTTTGTTCCTTATTTTAAGGAGGAATGAAGTATCCACACAATGGTCTTCCTTCTTGGTTTTCTTGTGTTTTGCAAATTGTATCTTGGATATTCTAAGTTTGGGGGTAATATCCACTTATTAGTGAGTGCATATCATGTGAGTTCTTTTGTGATTGGGTTACCTCACTAAGAATGATATCCTCCAGATACATCCACTTGCCCAAGAATTTCATAAATTCATTGTATTAATAGCTGAATAGTACTCCATTGTGTAAATGTACCACATTTTCTGTATCTATTCCTCTGTTGAGGGACATCTGGGTTCTTTCCAGCTTCTGGCTATTATAAATAAGGCTGCTATGAANATANTGGAGCATGTGTCCTTATTACCAGTTAGAACATCTTCTGTGTATATGCCCAGGAGAGGTATTGCTGGATATTCTGGTAGTACTATGTCCAATTTTCTGAGGAACCACCAGGCTGATTTCCGGAGTGGTTGTACAAGCTTGCAATCCCACCAGCAATGGAGGAGTGTTCCTCTTTCTCCACACTCTTGCCAGCATCTGCTGTCACCTGAATTTTTGATCTTATCCATTCTGACTGGTGTGAGGTGGAATCTCAGGGTCCTTGGAACTATTAATTAAGCACAGAATGTTGCATATTGACCAATCTTTGAATTAATTATCCCATTGAAAGTGGCAGGCAGTTCTGCCAAAATTGTTTAAATTTCATTTGATAAAACAAAACAACAACAACATCAACAACAACAATGCAGGTGAAAGCAATCTTATAAACCACAAACTGACCTCTAAGTAAGGTTACATGTCAGTGCTTTAAGCCAAGCATTGTATTTGAGTCGAACCCCTTGTATAAAGACTGAAAATAAGGATTGCTTTGTACTCCTGAAGACGGCACTGTTCCACAGAAACCCATAGCTGTGCAGAGGTGTGAAAGCCAGAACTTACATCACAGTGTAAGTCCACACTAGATAGTTGATAATCCACCACTTAGAACAAATGTTCAGATTCTGCACATATGCAGCTAGACCTTTTCTCACTAGTAGGAAAAGCTTGGAGGATGAGCAGAGCCTTCCAATGAGATCAAGACAAGAATGAGAAGAAACCCCCTAAACTCTACTTACCACCGTTAGAGCAGGAATCATTAAATTGGAAGCCTTGCTTAAGACACATGCCATAAGAAAAACCAATAACTGGTAACACAGAATTAACAGATATGAGTTCATAACCATATTATAACCATGAGTGCAACTGTTCCTAAGAAAGGGCCTCTCCTTAAATTAGATAGCTGAGTAACCCCACAGATATTCCCACTATGCTGTGTCAGCACCAAAGACATCATTTTACATATTTAATTTTCATACTTTAAGAGGGTAGACTACATAGCTTATAAGTCACATCTCAGTGAAAGTCTGAATTTTGCTGGAAGAAATAGGGCCTTAATTTGTATGTATTAATAAACGCAGCCATGACTCACACAAATCCCCCACTGAAACAAAGAAAAATTTACATTAAAGAACAGACCTCACTTGCCTATGGACTTTTCTGAAAGTTGTACTCTGCACCTTGAAAATCTTTAGATTCCATTTTGTTCTCATAGAAGAAAAGTCCACCCAAGCTACATAACCAAAGGGCAATATTCAGTTTGCTCCCAAGTATCCACTTTCTGTCAACCCAGACTCCACGGCAATAGTAGCAAACGAAATGTCCAACTCCAGTTTATCTGATGGAATTTTAAAACATAGAAAAAAGAGGAGAAAACTGAGAATGGTGGAGAGATGAAGGAGCCTAAAGGAGCTCAAACCATGCCAAAAGCAAGAGGGGCACAAACCATGCCAAAAACCTCTCTGGGCACCAAGCCACAGGTTTACAAATCATTTTTGAAGTGGTAATATTTTTAATTTTTAAATTAGTAAGTTACTAAAAATACCTGCTTTCTATAGTTAAAAATTATAAATTACTCTAACAAATTTACTAATGTATCAAATATGGTGTTTAATGAAACTCACAGTAGATGTTGTTAACAGCTACGACAATCTATGGGACATTTGGACCAGGACATTCCTTTTCTATGCTGGTAGTAGCATTTAAGGGTGTCCATGTTCTCAAAATGAAAGTCATAAGTGACTTAGTCTTTTTATCAATATGAAATATTCAATCAAATATAAATAATGGTCGATAAGTAAAATTTCAGATCTCTCTAGATTCCTCATAAGTATGACAATTGTTTCACAAAGATGTGACTCAATAATCACACTAAAATTTTAATTGAATCCTTGTTGAAATGTGAATCTTAAACATGTAAATTATGATATGTGTACATATTAAATATCATATGTATTATTGGAAAATATGCCTAAATTCTATGTATTTCAAACAATACTTGTAGAATGGACAGCTATGATGCCTGAAGCAAACTCTCCACATAAGATATGACAAAGGTAACCAAGGAGCTTGCTGGAAGCACAAGATTTAGGTTGAAATGTCAACCTGGTTGAAAGAATTGAGGTGATTAAGATGAAATCATACAAAACCAGATCAAGAAAGCAGAGCTGTTCAAAATCATCTCATCACAAGTGACAAGCTAATGCAATACTACCTGGCAAGTGCAACCTCTAACAAATAGGATGTGGCAGCTGAGTAGATCTATGATATAGACTCCACCTACAAAGGGAATACCAGGGTGGTCAGAAAGCAGCAAGCCTTCCTCAAGAGATAAGGACACCGGTGAATGCATCTCACTGTTAAATCTATCAGCAGAAATCTAAGACTCTCTGATTCTCTCAATAAAGTGGACATCCCATAAAATACTGTTCTTATGGGACCAAATAAAACAATCGTTACCTCCAACTTCCTTGAGGTCTATAAAAACCTCCTCAAACTGCCGGTTCTAATATGAGTTTCTATTAGCTATGCAAACAGTTACAAGAAAGAAATGTTTTGGTAAATTTAGCACATTGATTTTTGGCAAATTGGCCTCTGGCAAACTGGCCATTTTGTATATTGTTTATTTCAACATATTGATTTTTAAAAGTACACTGGCTTTCTTCTGATATCTAGTACCCTCAGAGAACAAACTGGATAAATAAAGATTCATTTTTAAAAATGTGCACCAAGTGCCACAATATACTGGCTGGGGAACTAGGTACATACTAGTGATGGAGCAGGAAAACTCCTGAGTTCTTGGGAGCTATGGATATGAAAGGAAGCCAGGGATTAGGTGAAGGCTCAGCAAACAGTCACATGGAGTTTTGATTACACTCTAATAATCATGATGTGATAAGAAAATAATGTCTAGGCTGGGCAGTGGTGGCACCTGCCTTTAATCCCAGCACTAGGAGGCAGAGGCAGGTGGATTTCTGAGTTCAAGGCCAGTCTGACTTACAGAGTTGAGTTCCAGGACAGCCAGGGCTATTCAGAGAAACCCTGTCTTGAAAATCCAATAATAATAATAATAATAATAATAATAATAATAATAATAATAATAATGTCTAAGAGGAGAACCAGATAACAGTACTCAGTCCACAGATAATCTGCAGAATATAAAACTTGGTTTCCTCCCATGGACACTGACAAAGGGATGAAACCTGACCATTTGGTTATCCTGCCAGGGGAGCAGCTGATACAGTTCAACTACAGGAAGTCAGACCATAGGTACAGACCATTCCTTTACAGCTCAGATGTTCACCTCTTGCAGGGTTCTTCTCTCTCTTTCTCACATGGTCTCCAGTTGACATGTGACTCTAAACTGACATCTTAAACCTCTGCCTGCTGACATTCTGAGGATTTCTGGCCTCAGAAGCTGAGATCAACAATGGTATTAGTTTCACTAACACTGGAAGACATGTAATTATGAGAAGTTCTGCTTCTTTACAATGTGTTAAAACAGGCAAGAAACACCGGAGACTAATATATGTAAGATTGCCAGGCAGAAGTGGTCGTTAGTTGCAGCATTCAGATGACAGACACAGGTGTGAGATGGAGCCCTGCCTGGTCTTTACAGAGAGCTCGTGGACAGGCAAGGTTACAAAGAGAACCCTGTCTACACACACACACACACACACACACACACACACACACACACACACACACACACACACACAGGTGGGGTAATCCAATAATCTAGACACATGGAAAGCAGAGGCAGGAGGAAGACTAGTTCAAGGCCAGCCTGGGATAGTAAACAAAAGTTTGTCTCAAAATAGACAAAAAAATCAGGCTTCAAAACCTAAGAGGTGAGAAATGTTTTTATCTGTAATGTTTACCAAAGAGCTGAGTCACTTCAATGAACAGCCCAGCTCAGCTTTGGCTTGACTTATGTTTTAGTCTCTCTCTTTTTTTTATTAGACATTTACATTTCAAATGTTATCCCCTTTCCTGGTTTCCCCTCTGGAAACCCCCAATCCTCCCCCCTCCCCCTGCTCCCCAACCCACCCACTCCCACTTCCTGGCCCTGGCATTTCCCTACACTGGTGCATAGACCCTTCACAGGACCAAGGGCCTCTCCTCCCACTGATGACCTACTAGGCCATCCTCTGCTACATATGCAGCTAGAGCCATGAGTACCACCATGTGTTTTCTTGGGTTGGTAGTTTAATCCCAGGGAGCTCTGGGGGTACTGGTTAGTTCATATTGTTGTTCCTCTTATGGGGTTGCAAACCCCTTCAACTCCTGGGGTAGTTTCTCTAGCTCCTTCACTGGGGACCCTGTGCTCCATCCAGTGGATGGCTGTGAGCATCCACTTCTGTATCTGAACCTCTCAGGAGACAGCTATATCAGGCTTCTGTCAGCAAGCTCTTGTTGTCATGCACAATAGTGTCTGGATTTGGTGATTGTATATGGGATGGATCCCCAGGTGGGGCAGCCTCTGCCTGATCACTCCTTCGGTCTCTGCTCCACATTTTGTAACTTCTTCCATGGGTATTTTGTTCCCCCTTCTAAGAAGGATTGAAGTCTTTGGTCTTCCTTCTTCTTGAGTTTCATGTGTTTTGCAAATTGTATCTTGGGTATTCCAAGCTTCTGGGCTAATATCCACTAATCAGTATGTGCATATCATATGTGTACTTTTGTGATTGGGTTACCTCACTTATGATGTTTTAGTCCAGATCTATCCATTTGCCTAAGAATTTCATAAATTCATTGTTTTTAATAGCTGCAAAGTACTCCATTGAGTAAATGTGCCACATTTTCTGTATGCATTCCTCTGTTGAGAGACATCTGGGTTCTTTCTAGATTCTAGCTATAAATAAGGCTGTTATGAGCAGTTGTGATAAAAGCTGCATGGAACTAGCACAGTGACATACAGGTAGATCAATGGAATATAATTGAAGACCCAGAAATGAACCCTCATACCTATGACCCTTAATCTTTGACAAAGGAGGTAAAACCATGCAGTGAATAAAAGACAGCATTTTCAACAAATGGTGCTGGCTCAACTGGCAGTTAGCATGTAGAAGAATGGGAATCGACCCATTCTTACCTCCTTGTGCAAAGCTCAAGTGCAAGTGGATCAAGGCCCTCCACATAGAACTAGGGACACTGAAACTTATAGAGGAGAAAGTGGGGAAGAGCCTTGAACATATGGGCACAGGGGAAATTTTTCTGAACAGAACACCAATGAGTTGTGCTATAAGATCAAGAATTGACAAATGGGACCTCATAAAATTGCAAAGCTTCTGTAAGGCAAAGGACACTATCAATAAGACAAAAAGGCAACCAACAGATTGGGAAAAGATCTTTACCCATCCTAAATTGGATAGAAGGCTAATATCCAATATATACAAAGAACTCAAGAAGTTAGACTCCAGAGAACCAAATAACCCTATTAAAAAGTAGGGTACATAGCTAAAAAAAAGGATTCTCAATTGTGGAGTACTGACTGGCTGAGAAGCACCTAAAAAGATGTTTGACATCCTTAGTCATCAGGGAAATGCAAATCAAAACAACCCTGAGATTCTACCTCAAACTAGTCATAATGGCTAAGATCAAAAACTCAGGTGACAGCAGATGCTGGCAAGGATGTGGAGAAAGAGGAACACTCCTCCATTTCTGGTGGGATTGCAAGCTGCTACAAACACTCTGCAAATCAGTTTGGTGGTTCCTCAGAAAATTGGACACAGTACTACCAGAGGATCCAGCAATACCACTCCTGGGCATATACCCAAAGATGCTCCAACATGTAATAAGGACGCATGCTCCACTATGTTCATGTTTCAGTCTCTTATATGTATTTACTATACAAAGGATGACAACATACTTATCTTAAGACAACAAGAGATGGTTTGGAGGACTAGAAGCTCAACATTAATTTTCTGAGTCAAAATTAACAGGACTCTAGGATAGAATTTTTCTTGGATATTTTCTTTATTTACATTTCAAATGTTATCCCCTTTCCCTGTTTCCCCCCTCCCAGGAACCCTCTATCCCATCCTCCCTCCCCCTGCTTCTATGAGGGTGTTCCTCCACTCACCCACCCACTCCCACCTCCCTGCCCTTAGTTCCCCTACACTGTGGCATCTATCGAACCTTCATCGGACCAAGGATCTCTCCTCCCACTGATGCCTGAAAAGGCAGTCATCTGCTACATATGCAGCTAGAGCCATGAGTACTCCTTGGTTGATGGCTTAGTTCCTGGGAGCTCTCAGGGGTCTGGTTGGTGGATATTGTTGCTCTTCCTATGGGGTTGCAAACCCCTTCAAGTCTTTCAGTCCTTTCTCTAACTCCTCTATTGTGGACCCCGTGCTCAGTCCCACAGTTGGCTGTGATCATTCAACTCTATTTGTAAGAGTCTGTCAAGGCATCTCAGGAGACAGCCACATCAGGCTCCTGTCAGCATGTGCTTCTTGGCATCCACAATATGGTCTGGGTTTGTTAACTGTATATGGGATGAATTCCCAGGTGGGACAGCCTCTAGATGGCCTTTCCTTCAGTCTCTACTCTATACTTTATCTCCATATTTGCTCCCATGAGTATTTTGTTATTCCTTCTAAGAAGGACCAAAGCACCCACAATTTGGTCTTCCTTCTTCTTGAGCTTCATTTGGTCTGCAATTGTATCTTTAGTATTTGGAGCTTTGGAGCTAATATTCACTTATCATGAGTGAATACCATGTGTGTTCTTTTGTGACTGAGTTACCTCACTCAGGATGATATTTTTTAGTTTCATCCACTTGCCTAAGAATTTCATGAATTCATCATTTTTAATAGCTGAGTAGTACTCCATTGTGTAAATGTACCACATTTTCTGTATCCATTCCTCAGTTGAAGAACATTTGGGTTCTTTCAGCTTCTGGCTATTATAAATAAGGCTGCTCCAGCTACTTTGCTGTCAGGCCTCTTTTAAAGCTATCTGCAGGTATAACTCCTCTATTTATCTTATGTGTATACTTGGGGGTCAGCTAGAGCCATACAGGTTAATTCAGAAGGATCACCTCACCCCAAGATTCTTGTTCATGTCTGGGATGATAAATTTCCATGTGGGGTTATATGCTCACCCTTCGGATTTGGTTTTGGTCCTTTGGTGCTATCACTCATCTCAGTGCCTAGGGGTTCCAGTATTTTAACTGTTAAACAAAATTCACAGGTTTTCCAATGCTTCCTTTGTGTTGTTTGTTGACTTGGTTGGCTGGAGAATATAAAATGGTCATTACCCTCCCCCAAATTTCCCCTATCCTCCCCCCACCATCCAGAACATGGCTCTTGTGATGTAGAGTCTTCAATGAAAGAGACTGGATAGCCCAGACACCTGGGATAGACCCAAACACCACTGGAGAAAAAGTCAATGAAATGATGCTCATAGATTGGTGCCTAGCCCAGTTGTCATCAGAGAAGCTTCATCCAGGAAGTTCATTCATGCAAATGGATGCAGAGACCCACAGCTAAACATTAAACAGAGCTTTGGGAGTCCTGCAGAAAGCAGGGAGAAAGGATTGTAGGAGCCAGAGGGATTAAGAACACCACAAGAAACCCACAGGACCAACTAAGAAGGGCTCATGGGGTTCACAGAAACTGAGTCAACAACAAGGGACCTTTGTGAGTCTGACCAAGAGCATCTGCGTATGTGTTATGGTTGTATGGTTTGGTCATTTTGTGGGACTGCTAACACTGGGGGTAGGAACATCTGACTTTTTTTTTTTTTTTTTTTTTTACCTGCTTTGGGAACCCTTTTCCTCCTTTTGGGTTTCCTATCTATCCTTAATAAGAGGGAGGTGCCTAGTCTTACTGCAATTTGATATGTTGTGTTTGGTTGATATCCATTGGAGGTCTGCCATTTTCTACAGAGAAACTAAGGAGGAGTCAATGGGGTGGTTATTGGGAAGGGAAAGAAGGGAGGGGAAACTGGTCATGATATAATATATGAGAGGAGAATAAATTTAAAAGCAAGGAAGAATGAAAGATGCTCATTGTTGGCGTGTTTGCTGTTTGGTCCACACATAGGTAAACAGACTGATGTACAGTGAGGAAAAACTAGGCTAGATGGGGGGAAGAATTAGGTAACCAAATTAGTTTTTAAAATTAAGTAAAGTTTTAATTTAGAAAACATTTTAAGTGTGCATTTAATATGAACACTCTAGAGACTGCTGTAGAATTCACAGTCAGTTCCTAGGAGCCTGCTATAATAATGACTACCTCCCAGTGACTAAAGGCATTATGGTTTGCTTTATTTTCCTGTCTTCAATGATTTTGCTACATCAGTACTATGCTGACCATATACAATTGATTGAAGCATATAAAAATGAACATATAAATTTGATTGATGTAACTGTTGGATTTCAGAGCCTCCAGATTCTTCTCTTATTAACTGTTTTAGCTACTGATTAAAGTAGTGGGCTGCATGGTAACTTTTTATATGTGTATATCACTGCCCTTCGCTTATACGTGTTTATCACTGCACTTCACTTACACGTGTGTATCACTGCACTTCGCTTA
>NC_034599.1:11415537-11459590 GCF_900095145.1 Mus pahari | reverse complement strand
ACGTGTGTATCACTGCACTTCGCTTATACGTGTGTATCACTGCACTTCGCTCCTGTTTGCCATCACCTTCCCTGCTGCCCTCCTCTTCCTCCTTTTTTGGTCCCCTTCTTCTCAGAATCTTGTTTGTGCTTCGTATTGCTGCAAATGTTATTTATATGTATTATTTCAGGTACAGTTCTATGAGAATGATACTCTTTCTTCCCTTGCAAGGGGGTAACTAACTAGCTTTGCAAGGGCTGTCCAGCTTTAGACAGCAGGGAAGTATGAAGTGACATAGTCCTTTATCTCTTGATTAGAAATCTAGTGGCTTATGTGGAATTTAAATGTCTATTTATAAATTTGTTTTGGAAGAAAATGTCTTTTTCTTAATCCATCCCAGTTTCCTTATGGGATCTCTAGAAGTTCTGCATGTGTTTATTAGCTACTAATTCACAAACATTCTGTTTAGTTGCACAGTCATCATTATTTATGAGAAATACCTATTTGTATCTATCTATTCATGTCTCATAAAAGACAGTTTTCAATAGTGTAAACCTTAAATGATATTTAGCTTCTCTGGTCTTACATCTAAAAATTGATCCAATTTATATAAAATGAACACAATAAGGTTCTTTTTTGACCTCTGATCCTTTCCTACAAAATTTTATAATAGGTTAATATCATTTTGGGTGCTCTCTGTCCATCCCCACCACCTCCTTCAGAATGTCATCGTTGTTAGAGAGTCTTACAGGTCAGAACTCTGGATCACTGTGCTAAAACATTTTGTTATGGAGCCATGAGTTTTTAAAGAAAGAACTTAAGCACACTGTTTCATTTTCCACTTTTTATTTAAGCAAGAAAAGTTTTCACCTGGGTATGGTAGGAAGACCCTAAAATCCTGTCTCAAAAAAAAAAAAAAAAGAAAAAAAAAAAAGTAAGACCTAGAGATCGTTCCTATGTGTTACATAGATTGTTATCTCACTAGCAGGACTAGTTGTATGCCTAGAAGACAGTTATTATTCTCTCAGAATAAGATTGATTGAGGGGAGAGGCTAAAGATGTTGGCTAAGCCTAAGGGAAGATAAGCCTAATGGAATACTAAGCAATTCATGGAAGATACCCCCTACTGAAGAACTCCATTACCCCAAACTCCAGGGGGTGCTCCTGAGAGCTGAACAGTCTCTCTCTTGGTTCTCTCTCTGTTCCCACTGTAGGGGGCAGACACACAGCTCCTACCCAGCCTGCATGTGCACTGGGAGATCTGCTCTGCTTCCTCTTATGTCTTTAACATGTCAGTGGCTTTCATGTCCTCTCATGCACCGTCAAGAAAATGTCCTGCTCTCTGGTCCTTAAGGACTTCTGAGAGGTCTTAGAGCCATTCCTTTAAAAAACATTATCCCCATGGAAGGACTCACAAAAGTGCAGTTAATGTTGCCAGGGTCTTTACAACTCTAACAGAAGAACATTAGTTTTTTCTTTGTTCTTTTTTAAAATTACTTTTGCTTTTGACAATTTCTTACTTATCAATAACATATTGTGATGATATTCCATTCTTCCATTTTCTTCCCTTATGTTTTAAAAACTTTATGGACTTTTTGGTGTCCTCAATAAATTCATTTATTTCATAATAGCAACACATAAAATTCACTTAGTGAATGGTTGTTGTGAATGACTTTAATCCTGTGTTTTGGAAATTCATACTTGGTTACTGATCCTGAATCCCACTCACTTACCTTTTCCTACCATGGCTTCAGAACGGCACTGCCTTCTGTTTTACTCCTTCTGCTGGCCACAGGATCTTCTTTTTAAGCCCATTTAATTCATGGCAACATGGCCTAAAAGATACAAAGTCTCCCATGAAAAGAAAGCAAACCATGAGACAAGGTGCCAATAGGTAACCTTATTATTTAACGTGGAAGGGCTACATGCTGTAAGATGCTGCTTTGTGGAACTAAATGGCATTAATTCCATATAGAAGTGTGCAAGCAAAGCCTCACCCTGTGCTCCACTAAATAGAATGGGGTTCATTTTTATCCATTTCTCAAATACTCGCCGATCCCATAGACAATTTGCACTCCTGTTCCGTGTCCAGGGACACCAAGATAAGTACAGTATTAAGTTATCTCTTCAAATGAATTGTAACCTCATAGAGTAAAGCCTCAGTAGGAACCAAAGCTCCTAAAGCTGGTTGATGTGAGCCACTGAAGGGTCCACAGAGCATGCCATGAAGGGTAGAAGGTGAGGAGAGCCAGCTTCCCTGAGGGAATTAAACAATAAATAAAAAAAAAATGTTTAAACTTGAAATTTAAATAAACCCTATCACTGGTCAAAACTGTTTAAAGGTGGGACCCAGGAAGGAACTGAGCACAAGTTCCAGATATGCAGAAGAGCTATTGAAGGAGCGGTGATTAGCTGGGGACTCTGGGAGGGAGACATGAAAGAGGAAAGAGACAGGGCCGGTGTAAACTTGAGCAGTTGTCACCAAGGCATGAAGCTGCATATAAAGAGACTTTATATGCCTTTATATGACTTTGGATGTAACTGCACTCCCTGGCCAGTTAACAAATGAATCAACTCATTCCGTGGTCTAGAGGCTTGCCGTTAAAACAGGTGAACTATACAAGTCTGGTCTTATTCACCTAGGACATGTGTTTGAAAGTTCAGGAAATCAGTTTGAATGGTTAAGGCTGCAGTGGAATGTGATGGTTTTGGTTGTCTGTCTGTTTATCTGTCAACTGATAAAGGTGTTCAGAACCATGTGTGTGATGTTCTAGGATGGAAAGCCCTGAGGACTGCATAGCAGATATGTAACTGCTCCTTCATCATAAAATTATAGACAGTATAGGGGGGGGCAGCTGAAAGAAAAATGAAGGGATGGACAGCAGACTTCTAAAGAGAAGAACCAATAGTGTGGAAAGAAAGGAGAAGAATGTCCCACTCGACAAGCTTAGCTAGTGAATGAGTGGCCATCCTGCACCACGCCGGCAGATGCGCTTTGGAAGAGACCGTATAGGTTAAGTTTGACAGCTTATGTCTAAGATACATAGGGGCCAAAATTATGAAATTTCCCATGAGCACTTTGGATGCTTATGAGCAAAGCTATCCCAGACATTCAAAGTGGAGGCACAGATATGGGAGCCCTCAGAATATAAATTATTATTTAAAGACTACATAAGGACTTCTTGATTTCTATGTCACTTCTGAAGTGGGTTTTTATAATGTGGCTTACATGCTTTGGTATAACATTCCATTAGTGGATTAACAGTTTTCTCTGTCAGTTTAATATGCACTAGTACCTAGCATGCCGGGATGCTCTTCATCTATAGTGACACCCTTGTGATAAAGTGACACTTTGGAAGCTTTGTCAAATGTATCATCACCTAAAATACTTTCCAATAGTTCTATAGGTTTCGTTATATTTGGGGTACTAGTTACTGAATCCCATTTCTTCCCACATGCTAAGCACATGCTCTACATGAAATATACCACCAGCCTTTGATGTTTTAACATATAAAAACATGGCTAATTAAATTAAGGTACGAGCTCTTAATAACTGGGTCTTGTGTATGGGAGTTTTCCTAGTTCTTTTTTGAGAAAGGAGAATTTCTACGGGCAGCAGGAGCCATATGAGGTTCATTTAATGTCTCTGTGTCCATGAAACCCAATGCTAAATCCTAATTATGTCAGAAATTGGGTTAGATAATGGGGAAATAGCTTTGTCCTTGAGGCAAATAAAGCAAGCAGCTACTGTTGAATGTGGAGAAAGGGTCTAATAGAGAGAACTCTAGAATTAAAGACAGCAGAGATAACCTTGCTCAGGGACAGAGACTGAAAGAGCCGCAGTGTGATTCTGTTTGAACTCAGCCCTAAAGTCTAAGTTGTATTTACTTGAGCAATTCTGTGTGAAACCTTCTGTTGGTTACCCTCATGGAAATGTTCTGAAGAATATACTCAATTAATTTCACAACAATGTGCTTGTTTTTTCGGAGCATGATAAGTCTTTTAAAATGGAAGACAATATGATAGTTATTTGTCAAGTAGACAAAGAAAGAAAGGAACAGGAACCATGTGCACACTCCAGGAAGAGGCAGTGATGTGTATAGAATCATGTTCATAATGTGTAAGTGTGGTGTATGTCACTGTTGTAAGATCATTGTAGAATGCTGACAGTTGCCTTGGAATCTGGTGTCTGAACTTACAATGGGAACATGCCTTGTATACAAAGTAAAACAGGACGGCATGGCTCTATTTTTTGGTAAACAAGAGTGGAGATCTATAAAAATGAATGGACACCTGAATTAAGGAAGCAGGTACAGAAGAGAAGATGGATTTAAGATAGTCTTGAGTATTAGAATCTGTAGAACTCTATGGCAAATTGAATATGGGAACAGTAGACAATGATCGTGGCAAGCAGTCTTGAGAGATTCCCTATGGCACACCGGCCTGGATGAGCATGAGAAGAGTTGTCCCCCGCTGACCTTTG
Organism: Mus pahari; assembly: GCF_900095145.1. Taxonomy (NCBI): domain Eukaryota; kingdom Metazoa; phylum Chordata; class Mammalia; order Rodentia; family Muridae; genus Mus; species Mus pahari. The sequence continues at coordinate 11,455,128 of NC_034599.1, read as the reverse complement.
CTGAGTGAGGAAGCAGAGTTTTCTGCTCATGCTACTCCGGACTTGCTTGTAACTCTTTCATGTCTCTAAGGCACTAATCATAGCCGATTTTATGGTTATAAAACTGATTTAGTTTGGAAGCAATAACCATGGCTTGAAGGAGGGCTTTACTGGAAGATGATGTCATGTCTTAGGACAAAGTCAACCGCATTAAAACTGATCCATAAGACTCGCAGCATGGACCCGAGAGGTTATGGTGCTTTCTTCTCAACCGCTTAGCCACTTCTGAGGCATATTGTATTCTAAAGTCTTTGTTCATTCCGGATATATTGAGTCCATAGACACAGACTATCTAAAAGAATAAACCCAGTCACAGCACACACGCTTCAGAAAGGGGCCATGAGAATGATTCACACCTCGGTCTTGCATGGCACACACACGACCCAGTGATATACCTGCTGAAGAGACAGCTACAATTCCCAACCACTGATTACCATGATGATAACTGAATGTGACTCAAGGCCCATGCAGTAGGACCAAATCACACTCCAAAAAAATTAGATTTGGAAAAAGTATTTTCCAGTGATAGAATACATGTCATTCCATCTGACCCATGAGGTATTGGATTAAACCTCCACCAGACTTCTGAGAATAAGGCAGTTTTAAGGAATTTGCCCCATATCTTCATTCAGGCCATCAGCAATGTCTTTCCAAAGTCTCTAGAACATCCTTGGGCCTTGAGTAGCTGTCAGTATTACAGAGTCATAAATATAACACTTCTGTTCTTTGAAATGGAAACACTGCTAGTGTCTGAGCAATAGCATTATAATTGGAGGATCCATTTATCTGAACATTCTCCCACTCAGATGCAATTGCAGTCACTTCGAAGGTGGTCTTTTATTTTTCTCCTCCTCTCACACATGTAAGAAGAGAGGTGATCTCCCCACCTTGGCCCTTTCTCTGATACATTTACAAAGCTGGAGCCAGACTGATTGCAGACCTTTGTTGCTATAAAGACACAGCAGAATGCAGTTGCAAGAGAAGAAAGAGCCTTAACTAGGATTTCTTCTCCTGTGATGGCTAATTATTTTCCTCTGATACCTTTCCAAAACCATGACAAGGTGACATCTGATTAGAATGCATTTAATCGCAGCTTTCCGAAGGTTGAAACAGTAAAACCTCAGAGGATCCGAAGTCACAATTCTAAATGTTTGGAAAAGCAGAAGATGAAGTGTAGTGTCAGCGGAGAGGGGGAAAATGGAATTTTGAATAGTCTGCCCGGTCTAGTGATTACACTCCAACAAAGAGGGTTGCCAGCCTGATTTTAGTCTCTGATTTCCATTCATGTAGAATCCGCTCATTACCATCAGGGTCTTTCTGAGTAGCCACAGGACATAGGATCTGAGGAATAGCTAGAGCTTTTTGTTACACTATAATGTGGTAGCTGCAGATACAAGAAATTCAATCCCTATTCCTCTCTAAATCAATCTTAAGGCAGGTTGAGATCTCACCTAAACTACAATCAAAGCATATGTGTGTGTATGTTTGTGTGTGTGTGTGTGTGTGCCACTCTGTAAATATAGATGAGCATTCATTATGAATGCTTATTCAGAATAGAAGACACCAAAATCTTATATGAATATCCAAATACAATGACGTAGAGCAGTGATTCTCAACCTTCTTAATGCTTCAACCTTTTAATATAGTTTCTCAACCATAAAATTATTTCATTGCTACTTCATAATTGTAATATTGCTACTGTTATAAATCATACTATAAATATCTAATATGCAAGATATCTGTTATGAGACCTTTAAAGGGGTTGAAACCCACCTGTTGAGAAGCACTGACCGAGAGGCTGAAGAGATGGTTCAGCAGTTAAGCACATATACTACTCTTGTAAAGGACCCAAATTCAATTTAGGTACCTCACAATGGCCTTTAACTTCAGCACCAGGGAATCTAATGCCTCTGGTCTCTGCACCTGTACTCACTTATGTGTACATGCTGACACACAGAAGTACATAACAATTTTTTTAATTAATGACTCAGACATTGGTTACGAAGTGTCCCCATTTAATTTTGGTATGCAATCTCTTTAAATGAGGCATTGGAAATTTTTACTATATATATTAATAAGCTTTGATTATCAGTGGGCTTAATAATCATAATTTGGGAAGAATAGCCTTTCATCCCTTAATTTGGCACATGTATGCTACAAATCACTAACCAGAAGTTCATGGCTGTGGTGTACCAGGAGGTATTCAGCTGAGAACAATGCTATGAGGGATATGGATTCTTCAGTCCTTCCATCCCCATTGCCTAGTCATCCAGTGTCTTGTTTTGTCATCTGAGAAACCATAACTATGATCACCTGTTCACGCTGATGCCAGGTAGAGGAGCAGCAAGGAAAATACCCTCACTCCTCTATAAACTCATAATTCTTTTATCTGTGAAGGGTGTGTAAAACCTATGTGCCCCGGCCTGAGGGACACTTTATTCCATGGTCCTTGAGGGGGATCACAAACCTAGAGAGAAATGGGAATAAAGAAAGAGACGAAGACCATGCATGTTTGTCATAGTTTCTTTTACTAAGGGGAAATACTCGGGTTAAATACAATTTGGAGGGGGGGGAGTGATCAAAGGTATACAGTGAGAGAAATAATTGGGAAGAGTTATTTGCAGGTCTAATACATTTAGTGATTCATCTAGGGTCCTTGGCGCCACTGCCCTGGGATATAGGGCGGCTTATCTAAGAGCCCTATCTCAGAGTCCGGATCCTCCTAACAGTTCAAGGTGACAGCTCTGGGCAGCTCTGGAATGTGAGAAGACTCCCTCAGTCCTCTATGTCTGTTTAGGTCTTGCTGGTTCCCAGGAGTGGCCTTGCAGAGAGAGGGGGGAGGAAGGGCTCCTGACAAAGAACTATGTGGCTCTTAGCTGCATACTGTGAAAACANCTGGGCTGCGGGATGCCCTGGGTGTAAGATGCCTGGGCTGCGGGATGCCCGAGATGTAAGATGCCTGGGCTTTCTCAACCTGGTCTCTGACACCTATGATTTTTGTCCTCCAGCATTTTGTAAGAAACACAGATCTTAAGAATATTCAGGACACTAAGAAATCCTCTGGGCAGCTGTCCAAAGAGACACAAATACATTATCCCAGATGGATTTACAACATCCCATTTTATGAAGAATTCTATAATCACCTTATAAAAAGACAACTCAATAATACCGATTTCTTTGGGGGAGACATGTGATTTCCCAAAAGTAAAGGGCACTGCTTTTTAAAATACCAAGTTGCCCATGACACTGCTGTGGCATTTGAATAATACCACAGCATCAGTGACAATGAGGGACTCTTAACCTGATTGGTTTTATACACAGCCCATACACTAAGCCCTCCCCCCTCCTTCCATACATTCAATATTTATAGCATAACTGATACCCCTGAGATGGGCAGCTCCTGCGGATGGATGCTATATTTTACTTCATCCTCTTTTCTGTCTCCCACAGGGCTTTCCTATTACAGATCCTTCGGGATCAGTGATTACATAGAGGAATCACACAGATCAAAAAGAATATTGATAGAAGCAATACATTTTTTTTTTCTTGGAAGGAAATACCCTATGCCTCAACCTGTGCAGTAGAAATGTAGTTAGTATTTTTCTAGGACTATGAGTTTGTGGGGTGCCATGCAGGTCAGCAAGAGCTGCATAGCATAAGCCTGTATTTTACAAAGTGCTAAGTTGGCCAAGACTGTCCTGTGACCTGAGTCAGCGAGTCCTAGGAAGCCTCTGACCTTGTTGAGTCTTCTATCTACCATCACAAGAGATTAGAGTTGCTTCATCAACTTTCCTAGTTAAGTTGCTAAGAGGTTCAAATGGAGTCACAGATAGCAAAGTGCTCTTAGAGTGGGATGTGAAGGAGATGGCCGAAGTATCATCAGTGCTAATATCAGAACATCTTGGGTCCCTGGATGGCTGCTTGCTTTCTTGTTTTTTCCTTGATACTCTGGCAACCCACCAACCAAACCCAAGAACACCAAGACTTGAGATAACTCAGGGATTGAAGTCTATCCAAGAAGAAGCTATTTAAAAGGACTGAGGCTCTCACGGTCTGCCTTGCTCTGTAGTGATGTGTCCAAACCTCTGTCCATCAAAAGTCTAGATCTTAGAGAATATTCATTACTTTGCCATCTGGTCCTCGACTGCCATCCAGGCACTGTCCTGATATCTCTTCCCACAATCTTTTCATTTGTCTAACTTCTTCCAGCTTCAAAGGAAGTAGAATGGGTCCCTTGCAATGTTAATGAGCCTAAGCATTGGAGTATGGAAGCTGATAACTCTGTAATCCACAGATATCGTCACTTTCTAAATCTGTTTTGATCTGGAGTTCCTGCTGGGCTTTTCATTACACAGAAAAAAAAATCTACCGAATTTGTGAATTTCAGAAAATGATTCCACTTTCTGTCTCTACATGGGTCCCAAGGATCTTTGCTATATATTTTGTAGATTATTTTTTTTCTTCTTTGAATCCAGGCTAACTCTTTTGATATGTGCCAGAGAAAAAGAGGGGTACTGACTCACAAAATTCTGTGCTTAAGTTTAGAATAAGGCTTATCAGGACAATTAGTGCTCAATATCCCACAAGTGTGTGCTGCCATGTTAAACGTCGCCAGCATTTGGCAGTCTCCACCACCTCACAGATCCTGTAATGTGGTTTGGGAATATGTCTCCCAAAGTGCTTTTGCCATGAAGTAAAAATAGATTTGGCTGCCCGCTAAAGAGAGTTCTTACAGAGAGACATCCATTATTCATTCTTCCCTGCTCTTCAGGGCTTCCCACCAGAGATCTCAGAGGCCTTCACACAGAGGCACTTATGGGCCTGGCCTTCTGAGAAGAACCTTTTGAGAGGAAGTGGAGGAGGTAGAGCTCTCCTGGCAGTGTCACCCCTCCTGGCAGTGTCACCCATGCTTGCACGCTGAGTGATATAGGTCAATCTGCTCAGTACGAGAACAACTCTGGCCTGAATTGATAACATTGACCACCATTATACCGCTCTGAGAATGTTTTCAGGATTGTGTAACTTCATCTGTCTGATCCAGGTGGGTTAGGAATTTTACCTAGCAAAGAAACCAACAGCTTACTGGGATGCTTTCTGTGCAAGTACCTTTTGTACGTTTTTTGACTAGGCAAAAAAAAAAAAAAAAAAAAAAAAAAAAAACTCTTTCTGGAGTTTACAAACACACAGCTAGCTCATCTATCTTTAATTGATTCCCAAGGCACTGTAACTCACATTTATCTTTCATGACTTAGCACATTTAATGTAGTTCGATTTTGACATCACAGAAAGCTCATCAGCCACTGCTTTTACATTAATTAGGCCTGAGGACTGGAACTACCTGGAGCATAATGGTGGGAACATTCTTCCCTAATGTTCTGCCTCTGCTGTCCTCAGAATAGAAGATTCATCCTATGGCTATGTGTGGCAGCAGATGAATGCCCACTGGGAGGGGGCCTTTAAGAATTATCCTTTTGGGAAATTACTCATTTTAAGTTATAAGGTTTCTGAGTTCATGTGATTGCATAGTAGAAGGATAGATTCCTCTACTAATTTCACAGAAGTGAACTTCAGAAGTAACATAAATACACAAAAAAAGCTCCATTCTTTGCAAAAGTTGTTTCAAATTTCAAGAATATATGACAGACTATGAGAATTCCAACATAATTCTTTTATTTGAATTCTTTACTAAAATATTGCATTAAGTTTTTTTTTTTTAACTTTACTATAACATATACTTAAGAGAAACAACTTCAAAAAGTAAAGATTTATTTCTGTTCCTGCTTCTGGAGGTCTCACCTGATGGTTATCTGGCGCCATTGCTATGCGCGTGTAGAAAGGCAGAGTAACCTGATGGTGAAGGCCAAGGAGCTCAGAGCTACTCATCTCAGCGAAGCAAAGGACAGGACATACCCTTCCAAGGCAAGGCCCTCATGGGCTACTCTCCCCATCTGGGCTCCACCTCCTGTTAGTTCCTTCCCAATAATGCCCCACACATGAGTCTATCAGTCTATGTCATGAAGACAAGGCATCCATGATCCAATCGTTTCCTACAGTCACCACCAATGAATTCTGCTGTGTAGGGATGCAGGCTGTCAATGAAAGATCTTTCAGAGGTCATTCTTCATTATAAATCTTAAGAATATTAACAATTTTAGACATTTCTTTTGGTCACTTTTGTCTGTATGATTGGTGTCATTTTCTAAACACACAGAATTATTTCACTGCTAAATTATTCATGTTTAAGTTCTCCTGTATCTGACAGTATACAGTTCCATACATCTCCTTCAGTTTTTCTGACACAGACCCTGAAAGTGGAAAGCTGAAAGACTAGTAGTGTCCTTGAAGAACTCACAAGTGTACTGTTTGGAGAGAGAATTTTATATGGGGTCAGAAGCATTTTGATGGAAAATGGCATGAACCTCTAGGAATCAGAAGAGTAAAAGTTAATACCAGTGGGTTGTCCTTGTGCTATATTCTCCTGGAAGACAGGGTGTGATAGATATCAATGCATACATAAATAAATTTGCTGGAGACAGAGAACTATGCTTAAGGTATTTGCTTTTGATGGTATTTTACCCTTGAATTTGAGTCAATTTAAGTCTACTATGTTGAACTTTATTTAAAACTTACATGTACTCTCTGTCATCTTATCCAAGTAATTAAGCTACTTTAAGTACCTGAGGCAAGCCATGTGTCTCTTTTTGTAGCTGTATGCTGAGACACATTTTCCGGGTGATTTTCATTTTATTGTGTGTAAAGAACAAACATGACCTGTTGTGCTATGAATACAAAAGTACATGAGGCTATTAATTGCTCTGTTAATGGGATAATGAATTATGTTTCTTTCTAAACAACAGGATTTCTACCTAATTCATTAGCAATCTAGGAACCTTGATTTGGCTATAAAAGCAACATGCCTTTATGAGTGGTAAAACAAAATAGAGTAAGTAATTTATTCTCTGATGCAGGGCCTTGTTCTTGGCACCTCATATGAAAGCTAGATGGAAATTATGTTAGACCTGTGTCCTTTGCATATCAGAGCTCTGTGTCAGAAGCTGACAGTGCAGCGGTTGACACAGCATCAGCATCACCCTCAGGGGATTTACAACTTGGTTGAATGTTGGATGTTTGTGATAACTAAAATATGTGATCAGAGACCATGTTGTTGAATAAAGAAGATCCACCAAAATCAAAAAAGGAATAATTCTTCCTGAATGTGTTCAGAAGATGCAATAAAGCAGCAGTTAGATCAGGCCCCAGGAGGTTATGAAGGAAATAGGGAATAAGGAAGAGTCCATGCATGGAAACCTGCAACAATAGTTATGGGTCTGAAATGAAAATAGTTGAGCTTCCAAGGAACTCTTTCTTGCTTACTACTGTATAGCCAGAACCCAACTGGTGTCCACAGCTGCCCACTGAAGAACATTAGCAAGTGTGTGTTAAACTGAACCATGTTACTGTGTGATCAGAAATTCGGGTATGGAGTGGATTGATGGGGCAGCTAAAGAAAGAAAATGGTCAAGTAGTATCATACCTCCAAAACCTAGTATGTCAATAATAGAGAATGTGGGCTTTGTCCTGCAAATAAGCATGCCCTAAAGACATTCCTTGAAATGGCAGGCATGGGCTATTCATGAGCTTCACTCAAGGTTCTTATATGTATAAAGCTCAGGAAAGACTGGCTTAAACAAAGTTGAGTTAGTGGTTTAGACTTTCTCATATATATTATAAAGTTCAAAGAGGAACCTAGATCATTCTTCAAATTTCTAAGATCCTGAATCTTTTTTTTCCCAACTTTTTATTAGGTGTTTACTTCATTTACATTTCAAATGCTATCCCAAAATTCCCCTATACCCTGCCCCCCCCCCCGCTCCCCTACCCACCCATTCTCACTTCTTGGCCCTGGTGTTCCCTGTACGGGGGCATATAAAGTATGCAAGACCTAGGGGCCTCTCTTCCCAATGATGGCCGACTAGGTCATCTTCTGCTACATATGCAGCTAGAGACACAAGCTCTGGGGGTACTGGTTAGTTCATATTGTTGTTCCACCTATAAGATTGCAGACCCCTTCAGCTCCTTGTGTATTTTCTCTAGCTCCTCCATTGGGGGCCCTGTGTTCCATCCAATAGGTGACTGTGAGCATCCACTTCTGTGTTTGCCAGGCACTGGCATAGCCTCACAAGAGACAGCTATATCAGGGTCCTTTCAGCAAAATCTTGCTGGCGTATGCAATAGTGTTTGCATTTGGTGGCTGATTATGCGATGGATCCCTGTGTGGGGCAGTTTCTGGGTGGTCCATCCTTTCGTCTCAGCTCAAAACTTTGTCTCTGTAACTCCTTCCATGGGTATTTTGTTCCCAGTTCTAAGAAGGGGCGAAGTGTCCACACTTTGATCTTCATTCTTCTTGAATTTCATGTGTTTTGCAAATTGTATGTTGGGTATTCTAAATTTCTGGGTTAATATTCACTTATCAGTGAGTGCATATCATGTGAGTTCTTTTGGGATTGGGTTACCTCACTCAGGATGATACCCTTGAAGGTAATTTCCTCTCTGGTCTGGAGTTATCTACATGTTTACAAAATCAACTCTGAGCAATGAAAAGCCATTATAGGTTTTCTAACAAGTAATTGATATTCAGGCATTAAATTTCAATTTAGGAGACTTTGGGTAGGGAACAGAATGAAATAAGGCAAGGGTGGGATTTAAAAGCCCCTGTGGAAGGCAGGTGCCACTGTTTAGGTTCAACATAGTGATGATGACTTGACAATAAGAATAGAGTAGGAGGGGGCTGGAGAGATGGCTCAGTGGTTAAGAGCACTGACTGCTCTTCCAGATGCCCTGAGCTCAATCCCCAGCAACCACATGGTGACTCACAACCATCTGTAATGAGGTCTGATGCCCTCTTCTTGTATGCATGAAGAGAGAGATAGTGTACTCACATACATAGACAAATAAATCTTTAAAAGAAAAAAGAACAAGAGAAGGAGACATGAACAGTAACTGGCATTCTACGGTAGAGCCTGTCAGAACCATGAACACATACAGATGGTGTCCTGTACAAGGACGAAGAGTCAGTGGGTCCGAGTGCACTGAATCTGCCCTCTGCTCTTTACTGCCAAAGCTTGCACCAGGCACAGGGCTGCATGCACTCTTGAGGTTATCTGCACTTCTAGTTCGTGGCTGATGTGGTGCTGAGGTGAAACAAGAGAAGTGTCCAAGATGAAGACTGTTTCTACACAATTACCTTGAGAAGGTTGTTTTATTTTTTTTTTCAGACGTTTTTGAATACTTTTCAAACTATTGTTCTTGAAATAGGGAAGGAATAATGAATGTGTAACTCTGCTGTTCTCAGTAGACTGCCAAAAGCTAAGGTTTTATCTTTATCCCATATTAAAGTATAGGTACTATCATATCAAAAAAATCTCTTCTGAGGTTTGAAGCGGGGGTTATAAGTCCAAATGCTTACAGTGTTCATTCGAGCATTGTAAATAAGTAAAGTACATAACAGGCTATGCATATATCTGTCCATGAAGCTGACAGGAAATCTCTCCTTTACAAAGAAAAAAAAAATGCATTGCTATTCATTTGCTTTTAAGTGAACAGTCTTCTCTGTCTCTATTTTTTAACCTTTTTTTTTTTTTTTAAAAAGGACTTAGGGAGTGAGACACATTTCCCCATTCTAAGGACAGCTTTTTCAGAAAAGAAGCAATGGACAGCACCCTGCACACCTGCAGTGTGTGACCCAGTGAAGACTGCTGGGTCAGGAAGTCTAGTTTTGGGGAGAACCTGAAGGTTGCACTGTTTTATTTAAAGTCTCAGTTTAAATGGTTCATGGAGATTTTTATAATATGCTGCATGGAGTACATAAAGCAAGCACGTGGGCCACGGTTTATTATCTCTCCCTCGGTCCATATGGACTATATCCCCTATACACATGGATCTGATTTCTTTGAAAGTTTGAAATCCATATTTTTAGGCAGACAGGTGTTTAATGACCTGCTAAGTTTCCCTGAAAAACTTACACTGAATTGGTGATTGGTGAGTGGGAAAAGAAAATCCCGGTTTCCTGAGCCAGTAACTGGAGCAGTGTCCTTATATTTGCATTAAGCCTTGGCTGTGGAAAGAAAGTATATATATATATATATATATATATATATATATATATATATATATATATATACATACATACATATATACATACATACATGTGAATGAGTTAGTGCTCAAATTTAAGTAACACCATCAGTGGAGTAGAGGCACAGAAATCTTCCAGGACAAAAATAAGAGACTGCACAAAGTCCAGAGATGTGAAATGGAAGGCAATTTACTAACAGGAATTTTCCACTGGCATTGAAACCTGGTGGATTTAGTTTTGCAGAGAGTGCATTGAAGAGCTATGTATCAGTAAGAACCTTGATGTCAAGGGGACTGTGAAATAGGGCAGGAGGATTTAGTCTTGGAGCTAACATGATGTCACATTGTGGTTCATGGCAAGACTTAATGGTGCACCTGTGAGCACGAGGATCAGATCCATCTGTTAGAAAGGGGAGTTCTCACATGGGTGGCAATCACCATCTTTCTAAGGAGACTTGGAAGAGGTGTTTAGTCCCTGCTGATGGGGAAGATTAGAATCAAGCAAGTTTTATGAATAGAAAATGATGAGCAGATAAGTCTGCAAGGAAATGGAAATGTGATGAGATTAGTAACTGATGCACACCTCTCTGCAGGGAAAAAATACAAAGCTTGAAGGGCTGTCAGGCTGGAAAGGGATTTATTTCTTGAAGTGCAAAGAAGAGATTTGAACAAAGCTATAATTTTAGTAGATGCTGCCAAAGTGAATTGGCTATGGCTCTTTCTAAAAAAAGCTGCCATTTAGGGGTTGCTGGGTCACACATGGTGTGGAAACGATGTCATTGTCACCTTAAGATGCCAGATTCATACATGCCTTCTACCAACAAATATTGAAGGAAACCCAGCCATTCAGTATCACCATGATATACCCTTCAGTCACTCAATATCTTGGGAGAATAAAGCCCTACAGATGACCGTCCTTAGGTGCTCAGAAGGGTCCTTTGTGGGGAGCAGGGCCTGAGTTTGCTCTTCAAGACTGTGAGCTCACTCAGTTAAATCTCCATTAGATTAAAAATGGTGACTTGGGGGTCCTAAGTCTGAGGATCCTGGAGCCAGCGGTCAGGTGATACCTTCAGCAGAACATCTGTGGCTGTGTAAAAACTCCCTGTAAGAAAACCTTAAAAAAAAAAAACAAACTCCGTGAAAGGAAGGGAGTTCAGCACAAATCCATCAGCTGTTTTCCCATCTGTTCACAAGAGACTGGCAATCACAAAACTTAACAAATGGATCCCCTTGTTTCTGTGTAAATATTCATCCCCACATAGAAAAGAGTATACTTCCTTCTTGTCAGAATACTGCCCCTGCCTTTCTAGATCGCATCCTCAGGAAGGGTCACCACACACCTGTCCTTCCTGCTCCTTTCTTCCTTATCTCCTTCCTGACTGAGTCTTTTCTCCTTTTTCCATTTCTCCTTTTTCTCTCTTCCCATCCTTACTTTGCTGATTTCAGTTTTATTTTCATGCCAACTGTCTTAGTCATTTTAACATAGTATTCTTGAAATACCTGAAGAAGTGAAGTTGAAAATAGCAAGGACACTTATGTACCAAGGTCACAGAAAGTGTGGCCCTCAACTCAACCCAGTGGGCAGCAACATGAAATACAGCAGGCAAAGCGGTGAGCTAGAAGAGCTAGAACACCCCCGTGCCCCTAGTTGATTTCTTAGTACCAAATTGTAGGTCAATTAAGAGAAACAGCTTGTAACAAAACCAAGGGCAGATGCATTGATGCTAACTTCCAGTTGCTTTTCCAATGTGGAAAGAATGGGGAACCACTGAGGGCAATTTTTTGCTCCATGATTTCACCTTTAAAGTTTATCTTCAAGAGTGGCTGCTCCATTGAGGCCTACCCTTTAATTTACTGTTTCCTCACAGTTTTCTTTATGGAAGTGTCAGGAAACACTTATCTTCTCAGAAATGCAGGAGTCTGAGCTCACGGGCAGCAAGGACTGCGTCCCAGCCCCAGCCTTTCCAACCACTCCTGAGTATTCTTTGAGAAGGTCATTTCTCTGTTTTTACACCTGCAAAGAGGAGAGAAAGTAACTTTCAACCTATTACCTCAAGAGAATTCGGCATCTAAGATTTATAAAATTTTCTGAAGATAAAATAGTAGAAAAATATATTAACTTTTTAAGGAGCTTAGTGTTCTGGAAATACCTAAATTAAAACCTAAAAATACTGAACTATATTCACATATACACACATGTGCATGTGTGTGTGTCTCTGTGTGTGAAATGTATATATATATATATATATATATATATATATATATATATATATGCATATGTATATATGTATACATAGACTCACATGTCCATATATTTGTGTGTGAGCACATGTGTGAGATTATCAGAATTCATACTGATTCATGCATTCATGCCTTGTCTGAAACTCAAAAGCCAGCTTGGAATTTTGGAATCATTATTTCTAGCAGATCGAGGTTATTTCTGGTAACCTGATGTCAGATTAAGAAGCTTGTCTGTCTAGACCTCAGTCTTCTCTGAGTAAGCTGAACCAGGATGTGGTTGACACTCCTTGTCACTCTTGAGTTCCCTTAATAGATATTGACATTGTAGGGTATGAAGGCAGTTGTTCTCTGAATGGCCTTCTGTATCCATGAAGACATCAGAATAGGAAAATGCTCAGTAGAGCATCCATCCATCTGATCTCTTCGTATTGCTAACTAGGATTAGAAGCATCCAATCACACACAAACAACAGACGCTAACCCCAATTCATCACTGAGTAAATATTCAGCAGAGGGTTAGAGAGATGGTTGCGTGGGTAAAGCACTTTTTGTAGGCCAGAATTTGAATCTCTAGAACCCATATGAAGCCAAATAGAATAGCACATGTTTCTCATCCCAGCACACCAAGATGGAAGATGGAAAGAAGAGAACCCCTGAAAAGTTACAGGCCAGCTAGCTTGACATCACAGAGACCTGTCTTGAGGATAACAGCCAAGGTTTTCCTCAGATCTTCACATGCAAAAAACACCATGAAACATGTACACCTGTACAAACGCATGAATATGCACACATATTTTGCACACACACACAGTTTTTCAAAAGTAAAAACAAGTATTTTCACCAAGATTATTTTATCACCCATAGTATATGAAATACCCCCCCCCCAAAGAGTCCTTTGCATTGTGTGGTTGCTTCAAGTATGATTCTTTTAAAATTTTCATTCTGTATCTCCATTGTACAAAAGGATTCTTACATAGCACCTCTTATCACAGGTATATATTATATGGTGAACATATTCCCTGTTAGACATGCCTCCCCTGTCTTTGATTCCACCCTTTCCTATAACCATTTGTTCTCTTTGTTTCCCTAATTTCAACTAAGCTTCTTTTAAAATTGTGATGAGAGTAAAGAGAATGGCAACATGCTTATATTATTAATCAAAGGACTTGCATCATTTGTCAGAGGACTTCCTAAATGATGCACAAAGACCATGGCAGTACTTGTACACAGCCTTTAGGAGTACAGGGAAGGCTAACCTCAGATAGAAAACTCTAACATAACAGACCACCATACAGTGACCCTCATCTGTCCAGTAGCTATAGTGGTACTGCATCCCCTCTGTGTCTACTTACTGCATGTGTCTAGATACTCTCCCTTAGTTCAAATGGCTTGATCTTTACCTTTGATCCTTGTCCAGAACCTGTAATCTAGGCCAGGAGCAGATAATAAGAGGCTGTACAGAGTCGTAAACCTCCTTTAAGAACTGTTTCCTTTAGAACAATAGCGAGTGCTGAAATAGCTCATAGCAATCAAGAGGCCCAGAATAAAGTGCTGCTGGCAAAGGAGAAGAGAGTTGTCAAGGTAAGACAATGGCTGAAATAAATAAAAGGATTTAACGCAGATGGTTGCAGACCTATGATAGTAAGAGTTGCCTGCTGAACTCCATCTCAGAGAGGTCTGAGGACACATCCCATCTTTGATTTAAATAGCAAACAACTGATGTTTACTGTGGCCTCTAGGCACAGCAGCATGAGGGATCAGCCACAATGCACATTCCACACATTTGCCTTGTTGCTCAGGATATGACACACAACAAAGCTGAGGTGGGGAAGGGCTGTGTTTGAACTATGTTCAGTCAAAAGGGATGGAGTCCTGGAGTCTTTCCAGGGGACTGAAGCAACTATTTGATGAGAGGAAGCATAAGACAGAGAGAAGGCAAGAAAACAACAGACCAGGATGAAGGCTCTCTGTGTCATCCAGCACGGGATGCTACTCACATAGTTTTTCCTACAACTGGTTTAATGATAAACCGTTTGTGTTCCCAAGCAGCTAGCACAGTGCCTACAATCTTCAATGTGGAATGGAGTTCCTCATAAAATAGACATAATAGAGAAAAACAGGGATTGTTTATCTTCTCTCATGTTTGAGGCCAGACAGATTCTTTTCTGTGTTTAGAATCATAGAGCACACTTTGTGGAAGCAGGAAAAAAAAATAAATCTAACTGCGCTCAAAAAAGGTTGAGTCTCAAGAACGAACTTATGATACTGAAAGCATTGTGTCCATGCCCCATGGCCAGTGACAGATGTCAAGCAACAGTGAACAGGAAAAGTACCCAGAGAAGGGAAACAGTCAAAAGATGTTCCCAATTATCAAGGAAGAAGGCTTGATTCTAGATGCACAACTCCAGGTTTCGATTTAGATCCAAAGCCACATGGGAGGGACTTTCAACAGACGGCTGTCAGATGTCACCCCATGGACTGCACAGGGAGGGGACTGAGGGTGGGCTGCGATGCCAAAATTGTCAGACATAGAAACCAGGATTCTAGCTGAGTGGCGTTCACATGTTACATAGCTTCTAAGTTTCAGCTCCTGCACATGTAAGTCAGAAAACTGGAAATTTAGAGGGAGTGTTGTGGTGTGCGCGCACGTGTGTGTGTGTGTGTGTGTGTGTGTGTGTGTGTGTGTGTGTGTGTGTGTGTGTGTATGTGAAGAATACATGTTGATAGTTTGCTTCTTTCTTGGGATTTTGGTTGTTCAGCTTATTCCCCAATTTGCCTCCAACTTGGTGTTTCATAAAGAGTAATGGATATAACTTTCATTAATTCAGCCACATTTATTAAGTACTTACTATACTCTAGGCACTTATTCTAGTTTCATTTCTGTCACTGTGATAAAATGCTCTGACAAAAAGTAACTTATGAGAGAAAGCGTTTGTTTTAGTTCACAATCTCAATCTATATTCCATCATAACAAAGAAGCTGAGGTGATGGGAACTTAAGACATCATGCCTACAGCCAAGAGCAGAGAGAAATGAATGCAATGCCCATGTCATTACATGCTTGGTTACTTAATATTGATCAGGACATCTGTCTAGAGAATAGTGTTGCCCATAGTGGGCTGAGTCAATTAACAATCAAGATAATCCTTAGGACATGCCCACAGACCAATAAGATAGAGATGATTCCCTACTAAGATGTTCTTCCTAGATGATTGTAGATTATGTCAAGATGACAATCAAAACTAACCTTCTACTGTGATACATGGCAGAGAATATCCATGAATAAAATAGATTGGAATCATATTTTCTTGATTTCATACTGTAATGAATATTTCATAAAGACATGTAACAAACAACAACAAATGATCAGATTATGTTAGAGTATCAAGGGCAAATATAGAACATGAAAGTTCTTATATAATCTTCAAAGAAGGGTTTGAAATTTTAAATATGATGGCCTTGAAATAGCTTGATATGATCAGTCAACACTAGGAAGGAATGTCATATTTGAACTCTCCAGCTCTGAAATAGTAAAAATGTTCTCAGATATTCCTCTGATCACTGGACAAGTGTGAGGGTCTCAGCTTTCAGTAACTTATACTTTCATCTTCTAGGGATGAGGAAAGACAACAATAATAAATATCGGTTTCAGTTTGGTGAAGGCAAAGTAGAGCCTCCCCTTGGCTGCTGTTATACCAAATATCTTACTCTCCTTTTTGGTCCTCTGAAGTTCTTGCAACTTCCAGAAATAGATGTAAAAACATACTTCTTCTGTCATTGTGTCACCTTAATCCAGTAGCCCCATGTAGGGTATATTCTGCCTCTGATTCTGCTTGGTATTAAAAAACTACAAGGACACCAGAGAAAAATGAGATAGGTTTCAGTATACTCTCAGGACACTTAATTGTGTTTTTTCCTTTGTTAAGAGTTTGCTGCAACCCCTCAAGAAATTAATCTCTCAAGCTTTTTATTAATTGTCAAGAGTACTGACTATTCTAGGTTAGCATAGCAATGTTCTCTTATCAGCCCAGAGCAGAGCAGGGGCATGCTCACATGGATCCTTCCTGAGCAGTGCTGGCTCTGGCTAATGGAAAAGGAAACAGCAGAGGAGGTGACGAGGATTTGTCTTGGTTGGTTTTGCTGTGCTCCACAATGTAATTTTTCTTCCCATATTGACAGAGGCCAGTGGCTGAGGTGAGGCCTAGGACAGTGTATTCGACTTGCTGCTGCTGTGAGGGAGCACCTGAAGTAGTTTAAGGAATTCATTCTGCCTCACGGTTTTAGAGATTCTGTCCATTCTGAGGCCATGGTGAGGCAAAAACAAATAAGCCAAAAGTTCACAGCAGTGGAAACTCCCATCATAGCAGGCAGAACTTAGCAGTGGCAGCATGTGGATGACATTGCTTACATTGTGGTGGACAGGAAGCAGAAAGAAGACCAGAGAGGGGACTGAAAAAAGGTAGAACTCAAGGGTATGCCCATGGTGATGGGCATCTACCAACAATACCCAACTGCCTAATGTTTCTAGAATCTCTCAAGATACTACTGACATTGACGTAAGAACTCGATGAATGATCTCTATATGGAGCCATTATACATCCAGAGCAGATAGGCAGTTTGGGGTCCAAACTCTGAGGGTGTGAGTCATTGGTGGCTCATGCTCTAGGTGGAAATAGCAATGTAAAAAAAGGGAATTTAGAGAAGTAATCATGAGAATTGAAAGTTGAGAAGACTGAGCTTGGTAACATACTGCAGCAATCACTGAGAAAACCCTACATTCCAGAGGAGAACAGAAACAGTAGCTCAGCGTATACCAAAGGAGGAAACACATGAGTAAGCCATTTCAGGATTACAGATGGATGTCCACAAGGTTGAGCACCACTTTCACAGTAGCCCAAAGGCATTTCATTAGATTGTGAGCTAGTCACATTCTCAGTGGTATGACGTGAGAGCCAACTCCATAGTAGACAGTTCACTCAGGTCACACCACAAAGCACTTGGGAGAAACTTTGTTCTCAGAGACTGTTCCATGTAGAATTGAAGTGATCAGTATCAGTTCATGACACCCCGACCAAGTACTCAGCACAAAGGAAATGTATCTTCCCCAGAGGGATAGAAGTCAAGGAATAAGAGGCAATAATGGGATAGAGAGGATGAGGGAGAAGGTGAATGGAACAAAGGAGAAAGGAAAAGGTATTTGTTCCAGTGGGAGAGATCAAAGGACTGCCTTTGGATAGAAAGGAGACAGACATGGTACATAGGAAAGTGGCAGTTTATAAAGGTATAAGGGGAAAACCACTCTAGGATGTGGTGTTTAATTATAATTGAGCATGTTAAGTAGTTGAACCAAAGGGAGCTTTTCATTGTTTGACTTCAATACTTTGATAGCTAGATCTTGGTAGTCAACCATAGTAGAGGGTAAATAAGGCCAAATAAGGGGCTGGACCTTGGTGTCTAGCTTAAAGAATGTAATCTAATGGTTTTTAGCAAGGCAGAGGGAATGGGGGAGAATGGGAAGGCCTGCAGAGCCATGTTTGTAATGTTCAAGCTGGCTAGTGTCCCATCAAGAATGTTCTTTTCATTCGCTGTCATAAGGATACATTTATGTAAATTAATTTTGATGACATTTATTTGGTCCTTTGAGATGAATCAGGTGCCAGAGCGTAGTACTGATCAATAGGTAGCCCTTGACATCAAAATATTCACATTTGGGAGGACTGAATGGAAATCAACTTGTTGATAGACACGTGCAATGCTGAATACAAACTGTATTCTGGTTCCATGCACAGAGATTGTTGACAGTGCCAGACCATTCAAATGATGTGCCCATAGATCTGAAAGAAGGAAGGAATGGTTTTCTAAAACAAGTCAGGTATAATGGCAAGAACATTGGGAAGAGACAGTTTAACAGAATGGAGGTGTTGGAAATGTTAAGGAGATAGGGAGCAACCTAGTTCCTAAACTCAGAGGTGAAAGGTCAGCTTGTGAGGGCATGGCCCTCCAGGATGTCCAGCAGTGTGACACGCAGGTCAGTGGCATGGTCAGCCGGAAGAAAGGAAGGAAGGAAGGAAGGAAGGAAGGAAGGAAGGAAGGAAGGAAGGAAGGAAGGAAGGGAAGGGAAGGGAAGTGAGAAAGTGAGAGAAAGGAAGGAGAGAGGGAGGAAGAAAGGAAGGAAGGAAGGAAGGAAGGAAGGAAGGAAGGAAGGAGGAAGGAAGGAAGGAAGGAAGGGAAGGGAAGGGAAGTGAGAAAGTGAGAGAAAGGAAGGAGAGAGGGAGGAAGGAAGGAAGGAAGGAAGGAAGGAAGGAAGGAAGGAAGGAAGNGAAGGAAGGAAGGAAGGAAGGAAGGAAGGAAGGAAGGAAGGAAGGAAGGAAGGAAGGAAGGAAGGAAGAGAGGGAGGGAGGGAAAGTGATAAATTGAGAAAGGAGGGAGAGGGGGAGGAAGGAAGGAAGGAAGAAAGGAAACAAACAAACAAACAAACAAACAAAGGGCATTCTACAACAAAGGCAAAACCATCTCCTAGAAGACGAGGAGGCTGCAGTAATCCAACAGCACATAAGAGGGAATGAGGTCCATTCTCACAGTGCAGCAGAGGAGCTTGGCCTGGAAATGGCACACACAGGCACTTGCTCACTGACATGTCTGACTTGATGTGGCTGGTTAGACAAAGGGAGACTTTAGATGCACACCCAAGATTCTGGTGTAACTTACAAAAGCTGTTCCTAAGGGGTGGGATACTCCAGTGAGAAAGGAGGGGCTCTTTCCTCAGCTATGTTCAGGCTCAGAGTCCCCTACAGGATACAGACTGACAGCCTGTGAAGAGGTTGAGGCCCGGTGCTATCAGTGAGAGCTGCCTTGACTTGGAAAAGAGCTGTTCAAGCAGGGAAAGGGCAGAATGACCGAACAGTCAAAAAACTAGTCTGAGCCAAGCGACTCACTTGGAGTAACATCTGAGCACTGAGCAAAACAGGACATGTCCCTTCAGAACTCACAAGACCAGGAAATAGCTCAAGCATTTCTTTTGCAAAGCACAGTAAACCAATAGAGGAAAAAAAATAAAACAATATTGGGATAAAACTGCATTGATTTATTTTTTTTTCAACAAAGGCAAGAAGTCTGATAGAAGTTTATTCTAAGGCTATTAAAGCTACCCTCTGAGGTAACTTGTAAGAGAAGCTAAACCACATTACAATTCCATTTGAAAAGAAATTTTAATCCCTTTTCCAATAATTTTGATTTTTTTTTCCCTGTTATTCCTGTCAGGTTACTTTCTTAGATGAAGAAATGGCTGAGCATATTCTCTGATTCACTGTTGGTTTGTGTTGATGCTTCTTCTAGGCATACATTTAGGTTCCAAGTATACATTTTAAGCTAATAAACTTGGGGTAATGATACAAAGATTAAGTAAAAACTCTTCCAGGAATTTGTGGCTAAAAAGGCCTTACATGGTCATCATTTACACAGCTCTGTTACTCACTAACTGTAGATCTTTCTGTGTGTAGCACGCCCCACTGGCTGATGAGGATATTCCAGAAGTGGCTAAGGTCACACTCAGACCATATGCCATTTATGCACTAGTTATTAATGTCATAGTGACTATTGAGACTCAAGGGTGTCTTAGACCCAGAAGGTTCTTTACATTCTCTTCCTTGTATTGTTTTATCTGTTTTCACGAACACATTTCAGAGACATAGGAAGTGGCACTTGGCCCCTTTCATTTCCCAAAGAGGGGGAAACATTATTTTATAGTAGTTAAGCAACAGGCTAGCTGTCAACTTTACTTAAAATAAGTTATTTGAATTATAAATTACATATCACTATGGCACAAATCAACTATTTCATGCTATTCTTTTTGTTCCATAACAATATAAAGAAGAGACACTAGATGTTTCCATCTCTGTCTGGCATATGAGCAGACAGTAGGAAGTTAGTTTTGCAAGCCAGAGAGAGCCTTCATAAGAAGCAAGAATCAGACATTGGACTACACAGTCTCCATGCTTGTCTTCTCCATCTTGATGCCCAACACAACAGTGTCAGCAAGCAGGACCATTAAGTATGGTTAAATCAAATGGAATTGATGTCCTTATGGAAAAGGACAGTGGGGCTTGTCTGTACTCTTCTGTTATAGAAGGCACATCTAAAATAGCTCTATCTGAGAGAAGGAGGCCTTCACAGACAGTGACCTTCCTGAGACTTTGACTATGGACTTCCCAGTCCCTGGAACTATGAGTGAGAAATTTCAAATATAAAGCCCAGTGAGTATTCCCCATGTATGGAACTTTCTGTACTTGTTCTGGGGTAACAGAAAAGGACAAAAAAAAGCACTTTTAGCCTCTTTATAAGAAAAATAATTCCATCCATGAAGCTATAATGACTAAGGCCACCCAAAGATATCACCTGCTAAAATTGTTATTTTGGGAAACAGAATTTGAGCATGAGACAAAATAAAATAATATGGAGACCAGGAAGTCCCATGTCAAAATCTGGCATCGTTTTGCTTCTTCACGACTTGCACCTTCTCACTGTGTACTTGCACCACTGAAAGAGATGGAGATAACAAGCGTCACCTTTCATGAAGATCCTGTTAAGTCAGGATTCCACCGTTATGACCTCATTTGATCTTAACCTCCCTATCTCAAAGGTCCCACATGCAGTACAGGCCCCAGGTAGGAGTAGAGCTTTAAACATATGCATTTTGAGGGGGAAACAATTCAGCTCACAACATGATAGGAAAAAAAGAGAGAAGAGCAGAGCTCAGATGTTAAAAGCCTTGCCTGTGATGTGATGAAACTCTCATGGGTCAATGTACCATGATTACATGGCCATTTTGTCTGTTAGGAAGGCATATTTTATATCCACTTGGACTCTATAAACCAGGAGTTTTGCAAAGTCAGTTCTTCTTCTCTGCTGTACTCTACAGTGAGCCCTTGCAGTGGCCTTCCTATTTGCCATGCCCCCCACTGAAACCTATGTAGAAATGAAGACTCCAGGGTGATGGCATCACAAAGAGGGACTTTGTGATCTGACTAGGTTATTAAAGGGCTTATCCAGAAGACCCCAGAGACTGAGCTAGCCTCTTCCTCTAGGCTCCAGAAAAATAAAGTCTTCCTCTTTAAGTCACTAGTGTATGCGACGTGACTCAGAAGCAAGGCCCAACTCTGAACCGCTCTGCTTACTCCAGCAATGACTTCTATTACTGGTTCAGAGGCATTCACTCTCTTACGGGCTAACTAAGAAAATGTTGTCTATTCTATAGAAATCATAGTGCTTAGAAGAGCTGAAATGGCCCAATGAGTAAACTGCACATCTGTGGGGCGGGCAGGACACACATAGGTGACAGCATGTATACTTTCTGATTGCATCGTACTTTCTCTTTCAAAACTCAGGTGACAGTGACGGATGGCGGTTCTTCTCCTAAACAGTCAACCATCTGGGTGGTGGTTCAGGTTCTGGATGAAAACGACAACAGGCCCCAGTTCCCTGAGAAGGTTTACCAGATCAAACTTCCAGAACGTGACCGCAAGAAGAGGGGTGAACCCATTTACAGGGCATTTGCGTTTGACAAAGATGAAGGCCCCAATGCAGAAATCTCCTACAGTATTGTGGATGGGAATGATGATGGAAAGTTTTTTATTGACCCTAAAACTGGCATGGTCTCTTCCAGAAAGCAATTCACAGCAGGAAGTTATGACATCCTGACGGTAAGATCTAATTCCAGAGCATAAGTGGGATGGGGTGAGCCCTCTTATTCATACCTACTTCTTTGATCAATAAATGTAAAGAGTGCAGAAATAGCTGCAGGAGGCTGCTTTCAGGGAGCCAGTTATAGGTAAGAACTTTTACCTTCCTGGGTGATGTTCTAAATAGTGAGAGTTTCCTTCATTGTGTCCTATCAGCAAACTTCCACTGATTCTATGGCCTGCTTGGAGACACACAACCACACATCTTGGGCCCTAACTTATTCTCAAGATGCTGAACATAAAAGGCAGTATATATTTAGCTCAAAGCAGAAGAAACTGTGATACACACGCACAGGTACATATGTTTACACAAATACATATGATCACACAAGTGCATACACACTTGCACACATATTACCATGCACATATACATGCATATTATCACACATTGCACATACTCATGTATATGATCACACACAGGTACAGCACACATACATAAACATAAACACATGTCCACACACATAATATACTTACACATATTCACATATACATGTACACATTCATACACATGAACATATACATGCACAAACTTAGTGCATACACACAAACTTACACTTACAAACTTGTATATATATATATATATATATATATATATGCACATTATGTACTTATACTCATACGGACATAGATTCACCTGCACATACATGCTCACATGCATGTACACATGTGCTCATATATCCTAACACACAAATAACATCTCACATTCATTCTGCCTTCAACTCAATAGAGATGAAGTTCAGAATCATGCTATGAGGAATTAAATTAGTTATTTCTACTCACATAAACTATTACTCTTGCCCTGATATACTATGAATTTTAGAACAACATTTATTTTTTTATGGTTTCACGTCTCAAAAATCAGCTTCTGGCAGATGTAGCATGAGCCCCATTTGCAGTCTCCACTTCAGAGTCCACTCTGACATCTCAACTGGACTCAACTTTTCTTCTTATGACACTATGCAGAAGCTGCTCTTTGGGCTTGTTACTGTGTGAGTAAAAGCCTTCCAGAGACTCACAGCACTAAGCCATCTTTCTGTATCCCTCCCATGTGGGAGTAGATCAAGGCTGTGGACAATGGCCGCCCACAGAAATCCTCCACTGCCCGCCTCCACATCGAATGGATTAAGAAACCCCTGCCTTCGCCTATACCATTGACATTCGATGAACCATTTTACAACTTCACCGTCATGGAGAGTGACAAAGTAACCGAGATTGTCGGGGTGGTGTCTGTGCAGCCAGCTAACACCCCTCTATGGTTTGACATCGTCGGTAAGTTCAAGTCTCTAGAGCATATCAGGAAATGGACTTAACTGTTGAAGGAACTTGCCAAACAAGCCAGTAAATAAGTAAATAAATGAATGAATAAATACATTGTAAAGACAAAAGAAAAAAATTAAAAGGTAGCAATTAAGCCTAAGATTAAAAATAGTGCTGGAATGCAAAAGAGCCAGTAAAATGAAAAACCAACCTGTGCTTTCGTTCTGATTCCGTAGCTAAGCTGAACAGAAAGTGCTCTCTGGCTGGATCTCTCCATAGTACGTGATTTACTGCGACCTTACTGTCCTTTTGTGTGTCATTTTAATTCTATTGTCACACTTGGCTAATCTCATTTCTAAATGTATTGATGGTACTAGACTTGCTGTCCTTCATTTCTCTCTTTTTCTTCACCTTTTTTTCTGCATTCTGTTTTTTTTTCTGCTCCCGACTGCCCTGCTTCAAGGTGGCAAGCATGCTCGAGAGATGTTCTATATTCTACAGACAGCTTGTGGGCAGAACTGTTCAACAGAAGGTACCCTTAGTGCAAACACATTTGCTAAAATACAGCTATCCAATCTGCCTTTTACAGTTTTTTTTTTTTAAACAAATTGAATTACATCTTTCATAACTGCCTGTGACAGACTGAAACGCAGCCCACAGGTTTCATACATGCCTCTAACAGCGACCTCATTCCTCATATCCAATGACTTCTTTGTTTGAAATTAAATGGGTTTAGGGATTGGGGGGGTTGTTTTGATTTTTCTCTCCCATTGTTTTTGAGGTATGTGGGGGTTTTTTGGTTGTTGTTTTGTTTTTATCTTTTTGGAGGATGGTTTATTTAACTGGGAATATTCCAATTGAAAATAAATGAAAATATAAAATTCCTGCCCCCTTGCTTTTCAGCAGTAGTGTCATTCACAGACCAAAAAGCCCCACCAGGAGAGTCCCCTGGCTGCTGTCCACAAAAGGAAGGCCAGGAAATAGAACCTAGATGTGTAGCCAGTAAGCCCCCACTCACCCTGAATTGAGAAAACAGATGGAAGGAAGCAGGCAGGGCAGACCAGGGGAGCCAACTTTTACATTCCTTGAAAGAAAGCAAGCAAGCACGCCAGGCTGAAAAAGGAAAGGGGCAAAACAACCCTTCCACAAACCTGCAGGGAGAGCCCTGGAGAGGAAGCGTGAGTGTCAAAGAGTGAGGAGAGTGTGCCTGCCAGGGGCAGATCAGGGCTGAACCAGAGCCCACTTCCCAGGGTTCTCTATGAACAGCGAATAAGCCAGAAGAGCACTCGTGTGGGAGAATCATTTCCTTCCTCTTGATGCCTGGACAGGATGGGCAGCGACCTGCCTCCCCTTTAAACAGCTGGGTCTGGGGAAAGCATTTAGGAGGCTCCACATCTGGTTTCATGAAGCATAGAAAAAACAATGTTCTATGTCTCCCAGTCAAACCTCAGAGGGTCCTGTGAACTCCCAACAAGTAAGGGCTTGCCCTCTGCATTTCCTTTTGTGAAGTACAGGGCATCTTAGTTTTAGTTAATTGAGATTAATCTCAAAGTCTTTTCATATTACCATCCTTCCAATTCCTTTGTGTCTGCCAGTATTTGAGATGGAACATCTTCTGACCCATGAGAAATGTTTCTGCCACCATCTCAGTAGTTTCTGACTTATTCAGTATTATACGATACAGTCTCTTCTTTCTTAATGCAATGAAACATTGCATGTGGTACCAGTTATTTGTCTTATGCTTGCCTGGACATCTTTGGTCATCCCTTCACCAATTCACTTTGCAAAGCATCTCTGCTGGCTGACAGAGCTTGCTGTTACTTTTCCAAGCTGCCCATGCATAGGAAGTCACACTAGCATACCTTTCTTTGATGCTAGGTGTGGTGGGTCACCTGACCCCAACTCCTTGGGCCAGTCTGCAGTTCTTCAGCATCTCTACAGGTATGTCTAGGTGTAGGCTAGCATGCAGCTAGGAGTACTCCATATAAGATTACGCATGGGTTTTTCACATTATATTATCAATACTACTGAACATTTTCATTTATGCATATCCCATCTCCATTCTTCACCCTCAAGGTCAAAGCCCATGTCTCCATTCTCGCTCTTGCTGGAGCTTACTCTTTTTCCTCAGAGTGAGTGGTGATACCTCAGGCAGCCATGTTAACCCTTCTGGCCCTACGGAGAGTCAGTATGGCCTTTTACCCCAGCCCAGATAGCCCCACTAGTCCAGAGAGAAAGAGCTGTTTATAGAGACCCTCCCTTCTGGCATTCACACATAATCCAGGAACCATATGCAATGTGCGGCCATAGCTATCATGGCTCTTCCTCTTCGTGCTCCCAAGCACTGCTCTTATCCGTAGATTCTGCTTCCTCCCCACTCCCACCTCATCCATTCTACTTTGTGAATGAAAGGAGTTTTTAATCAATGAAGACTCCCTGGACTGTCCCCTGATCTGGAATCCTCCATCACAGACATTTCTCTGTGAATCTGGTAACAGATTGCTAAATTTCTTCTACAAATTGAAGTTACTGGGCCTGCTGCCCAGACAGATCACGATTTTATTTCCATCCCCAGGTTCAGCCAACAATGTCTTGAAATGCCACCTTTTTACTGTATCGTAGAACTCTGAGTCCTTTCCCAGGTGCTGGTGGTTTCCAGCAGAGACGATCTCCTTTATCAAATCTCCTAAAAATATGGCTCGCCTGCCAGAGTCATAATTTACCCACTGTGCTGACAACCTCTTCCTTCTTTTTAAACCTTTTGTTTGCTTTATTATCATCAGGTGTTTCATCCTCACTGACAAAATTTACCTCTTGTGAATCTTCCTTTCCTCCTTGCCTTAAGCATCATCCTTGATCAAACTAGCACAGAGGGAGCCAAGAGTGGGCAATGTCCCTTAGCACATAATACCTATCTGTGAGCTCTACAGAAAATAAACATGAGGTAAGGAAGGTCAGCATGGATCTGAAATGCAGCCTCGGACCCTGCATTTGCCAAATCCTGTTTTGCCCAAATCTTCTTGTGAAGAATAAGTCAACCTGATTTTGCACCATAGACCTAGTACATTTGGATAGCCATGGAGAACACACTGAGAGGCCCAGGGCATAACATCCTCATCTGGCATGTCCCTCTTTAAACTGCTCAACCTGGTGAAACCTCATTCAGTAAACAAAGACAGTGCTTCAGACAGCCTTTCATCCCCACTGAGAGCCTGTTTTCACTTGCACATTTCTAAACTTACAGGACTCTGATTTTGACTCAATTTCCTTAACTCCTACCAGAACATGAAGTCACAGGAACTCCATGTGAGCAGCAATTTGTCCCCCAGCCTAAACATTTGCATCTTCTCAACTCCATGTGAACTGTGTTTCCTTGTAGCTAGACCCTTCTGCTCTCAGAAACAAGCTCTACTTACAGCCAAGCTAAGAAAGCTGTAATTAAAAGGCAACATAGTAAAGTTCAGCTGTTGTGGAATTAAACAGCCCAACACACAGCATGCTTCCTTTCCTTGTTAAAGGGGAAAGAGAATGAAGGGAACAAAAATAACCCACAATCCTTTGCGGCTTGGTCATGTAGCTTTGCACTTCTCAGGAGGCTCTGGCTTCCCCTCAGCTGTTCCTTGATTTACATACCTCCAATGTGCAGGCAATCTGGTTCTCAGCTCAGCCCCTGAATCATATTCTGATGGCAAATATTTGAATTGTAAAGGCCGCCATCATTAACAACTCTGCATTGAAAACTGAAGCATGCTGCCTTCCCGTTTTCACCTAACTTTAGTTTTACCCGAATCGCCGTAGTAGAAACATGCTTCACCTTGCAGATAGGAAGCATACTCACTGCCCTGACTTGCCTCACCCAGTGTTAGGAAGGAGAACGGGTGTGAATCTCTAATGGTCCTCTGTGCTAGCCTCTCGGCCATCTTTCTGTGCTGAAGGTGGACAAGCGCTACCTTGGCCCTCAGTTGACTGTAGATCTGTAGATTGCTGTGACGTCAATCATTGGCTATTGCCCTTTCGGCTTACTCCTGTCCTCTCTGAACCTTGTCTCTGTGCAGTCACAAATGATCTAGGTCTGAGTCAAGAAGGCAAGCCGCGTTTCTGATAGCTCAGGCAGTGGCTTTGTCCTCTCTCAGATGTGTCCAACGTTTTGTCATTGAGACATAATGTAATCCACAAAGTTCATGCCGGAGAATTATGTGATTACTTTTTTTAAGTGTTAAAAAGAGGGAACCACAAGTTTTAAGTAACTCTACAATTTTGTGGGTCTGTTTTCGTCGCTCTCCTCAACTACATGAGATTGGACACATCTCCGAGTTTGGGCACCTCTGCATCTTTCCTAACCTGGCAGCCACATTTCTCTGTCACTTTCTTTCACCCAGCCAGTATTTAGAGAAGCCCCATCTATTTATAACTCACCCACTCTCCCAACAGAGCATGTTCTGCTCAGCTAGTCAAGGGACATACAACACTCCATTTCCCTTAGTCTGCCTTCATGCCCTAACTTGACCTCAAACATGACTTGCTTTTCTTTATAGCAATAATCTCATTTATGGAATCATACTGGAGAGATTTTTAGAAAAATAATTAAGGCTTCATATTAATTATTTTAATACTTCATATTAATTATTTTAAGAAAAGGGTCCTTGGACTAAAGTCTAGGGTTTTCTGATGCTCCTTCCTACCACCCTTTCCTGCCCTCCAGCTCCTGCCCTCCATTTAAATATCAGCCTGCTGTGTGCTTGCTTCATTCCAAGGCAGAAAATTATTTGTAATCACACAGTAACTGGCACAGAGTGCCTTTCCTTCAGTTGGGTGTGCATGCTGAACTTGAACGAACAGCTTGCTCACGGCTCCCTTGGTTCAGTGAGATTCAGTTGCTCAGTATTTTGGAAGCTTGTCAGCGACACCTCCCCTGGGTGACTTCTAGATTTGGGTCTGTATTTTTGTAATCACGTGTGCAAGAGTGGAGTTATTTTTCTAGAGGAGAAACCTGGACGCTTCTCTACAGGAGAAGCTGTGCCATTTCTATCACTGAGTTTCTTAGAAATGGCTCTAGCAGAAGATATCTCCTCAGGAGTGTCTAGCCTTTTGAGACTGAGAGATGATGTCATCTAAAAAATCTCAAAGCTCAAATGGGATACCCACCTTTAGAGAAAAGCTCAACTTAGTCATCCCCCAGTGAAGTGGGCCATAGATGATGGCCTCCACTGTTTTTAATTCGTGTTCTATTTCTAGAACCTTTTCAGGACCCCTCTCCTCGATGCATTAAAATCAATATTGTATCAGAAATCCAGTATGCCTCTTCTGCTCTTTTTTTATTCCATGACACCTCTCTTGACCAAAAATGGTCCAAAAGTAATGTCCCTAAAGTGAATTATTGTCATGTGGACTGTTCACAACCTCGCTTTTAACTAGCTCTGCCGCACACCCCCGCAGCAATGCACAGGCTGTGACATTCTGAACCCCACCCTGTTGGGACTCGGGCCAGCTCTGCAGTGTCCTTTTCTGCCCACCTTTTATTTGGCCTCATGCTGTTGCACCCAACACACTCTGGCTTTGCATGTTCTGTTACTGGCTCTGAGGAAGCACATCTTGTTTAAACGGAATGCTGACAGTGACGTTGGACTCCCTGTATTTGATTGATAGTCTTACCCCAGATGATTTGGACTTACTTGCTTTCCCACAAAATTGAAATCACCTTTCAGGCTAAAAGGGAGCCCAGAAAAACAAGACCTGGGGGGAAGGCATGGAGTCGTTTATGAAATAGGATGCTTAAGTGTAGTTAATTAAACTGTGTGTGGGTTGATGGTGAACTGCTGGTCTAGATTCTGTGTCCCTTGTCAGAAATTCATTTGAAATCTTGGGAAGACTGTGACTTAAATGAAATCTTGGCTTAACTAGGAGCAAATGTCCCAGAAATGAGTATTATAGTAAGCTGGCCACATTAGCCGGTGGAAAAAGATACCAAAGACGCTAATGATCTCTCTCTGCTATGAAGTCAGGAGTTTCTCATCCATAGTTTCTCATCCATAGTATTTAACACAGCAACGAATAACGAAAGAAGTACGTACATGCCAAGAGGAAGAGGGAGGACTATACAGACTGAAACTTGCCAAAGTCGCCAAAGTATTAACAAGAACAAACATTATGAAAAAGCATACAAACCATATAAATATGCAAATGTTACGCTATTAGGCAGGCAGAATGACAGTGTATGTTTGCACAGACTTTAAAGGGTCATAATCAGAGAGCACAAGATCTGAAATTGGAAGCCTTTGCCTGTGTTTTCTCTAATATTCATTTCCGTTCATCTTTCAGCTACAGAGAGTAATGTGCACAATTCTTTCTTTGACCCACAAATGTTTGCCTTTCTTGAATATGACCCTGGAGAGTTAACAATATTCCCCCCAAAACAACTTAAAATGAAACTCTCAGTCTTTATATTTAGGAAATTAAACACCAGAAATCAGGGCAGAAAGTCTAAAGTTGGTTGATCTCTAATTGGAACCATGAGTTAATACTCTCCAGAAGCAATTTGAGAAGTTGTAGCCTTGTCCTCACAGGTTGTTATTACAACCTTTGAAGATTTCCATGGCCAAGGTCTTTGGTTGTTTGTTGGTCGGTTTTGGTTTTCCCCCAGCATTTACCTCTTATAGCTGAATGATTGATTGCCTTGCAACATAAGATGGCTGTTGCCCACGTCAACCACACCATCCACACTACCATGTCACCCATGTCATCCATGCCAGCTTTCTATTTTATTTCACATATGCATCGAGGACACATTCCCTTCAATAAGAAGCATCCCTGGAAGACCCACTTCTCTCCACAGGCTTGGAACCCCTCATCTGAGCCTCAAAATCCTTTTTTTTTTTTTTTTTTGACTTAGCATCTCGTGCTTCTCACTAAATCAATTAAAGACATTAATTGGAAGATGAGTCTCTTTTAGCTGAAATTTTTGAGAACATATATCATCTCTAAGCAATTTTCTCGTACCCCTGTATCTCCACAGCTTTAATTAAATGTCAAAGGCAATTATGTTCTCTCCAGTAATTAAATAATCCTAAGTGAGCATAGTATTTGCAGGCAGTTGGTACTTGGAATATACATGACTACATTTTTAGAAAGTAAACCATGTTATGCATTTTTGTCACTGCAGGACAAATGCCAGCCATACGGTACGACTCTTCATGCCTTCTCTCATGCACCGACTTAATATTATAATATTGTAATCAGGAAAACATGGTGCTCAAGGGCCAGAAAAGTAAAATGCACAAATCATAGGATATAAGAAAAGCCAAGCTTTTCTTTTCTAAAATATGAAATTCAATAAATACATTGCCCTACATACTAAAGTTAAATGAAATTACCATCTGAAACCAAATGTATTTCACACATGTATACTCAGACAAAAATAAATAGTGATAGTGAACCTATACGGACATTTAGTTAAACTTTTTTCATTGCTTAGACAGTTATCTTTTCTCCTATTTAAAAAAATGCATCTAATTTGGGAAGTTTATAAGTGATACCTCTGTTCAGAGATCAAAGGGCACAATTCTAATGCTATCTCAAGTATGTCATTTAAAACAAAAGAGCAGATGACAATTTTTCTAAACCTTTGTGTAGATTACCTTACAAGTTTGCTAGTGTTGTATTAACAATATGATACCAATACACGACCCCTCAGAGTTTCTGTCAATGTGTTGTAAAATCATCAACCTCCTGGGAGAAAGTGAATTTACACTGCTATGAGGCCAAAAAACATTTCTCTGAATATTGCAATATTCAGAGAGATTTTAATATGAAATTTATTTTTAAATTTTTCTTATCTTCCTGTATTCATAATTTATTTCTGACATTTGATAGAGGGACACTGAATTCTAACCAGTCAAATGTTTACCAACAATCCTAGAAAAGACCTAAAAGCTTCAAACCATTTGGATTCATTGTAATTGGAATAGTTTTTGGGTTTTTTTAGTTAAAATGTATTCTACTAGAGAAAAAGCTAAAGTATTCCCCAAGTTCCCAGCATGGTGGTTGAGAGGGGTTGGAGGGCTGTTAGTCTTCTCCGTGTTTTATGGATCAGTTTATGCTCCACCACTCTAACATTACTGCTGAGGATTTATTTACAATACATTGCTGTTTGTGTCATTTGTTATGCTTATAGAGGATGGCTTTTGAAATATAAATTAAGTTAGAAATAGTAAAGCCCCATTGAAGATTTATGAAATTGAGCTATAGAGACGCCCGCCAGAATATATATTTATATAAAAACACCCTGTAAAGATATATGTGTCCATAAACTTAATACCTTCTCAGATGTGCTAATTTTGTGTTGTTTCTGTAACATCATCAGGGGGGAATTTTGACAGCTCTTTTGATGCAGAGAAGGGCGTTGGAACAATTGTCATTGCAAAGCCTTTGGATGCAGAGCAAAGGTCGGTCTACAACATGACTGTGGAGGTCACCGATGGAACAAATATTGCTGTCACTCAGGTGAGATGTTAAGTTACTCACTAGCAACAATGTGTAAATGTCTGCTAAAGAGAGAAACAGAAGCTGTGGAAAGATAGATCCGGAGAGTAATAAATTATGTCCAGGGTTTCTGTTGTTCAGAAAATCATTTTAATGAGCAACTGAGACAAAGGGTTCTATAGGTGGTGCATAATTTGGCTGTGTTGTTCATGTCATCTGGGCTTGTTTGTGTATGAAAGAGTGATGTGCATTTGTTTCCTGGTCATTTATTGTAGGGTTCTCTCTGACAACAGTCAACTTACAACGCGACGTCCATGTTGTCCATGTCGGCAAAGCATGAGATTCTTCCTCTCCTCATTTCTCAAGTCACTAAAACTTAAAGCTAGGGACACCTAAGAGTCCATATTCATTTACATACTGAGATGGAAGTTACCGATCCAAGATCAAACCACCTCTATAAAGGACAACACTGAGGCCTGGATATTCATGGTAGCCTCTGTGCTATGGGTTCTCTATCCTAGCTGCACATTGCACCTCTGACATAGAGCTTAGTAAGAGCAGGTTCAATAGCTAATACCCAGCCCCAGAGGTCCTATTGATGTTATCATGCATCTGGGGTTGAGGAATTTCTACTCTGCTTCTTGAGTTCATGTGAAAGACATTAGGAGTTAGAAGAAAACGTCTGGGCTTGTCTGTGACTCAAAATATCTCAAAATTCTTCCCAAGTAGGAGCCAACACAATGCTAGCTCTTAGCACAGTGGAGTTACCTTGAATATAGGAATTTTTGGTTTTGTTATTCAACTCCTTAAACCCAGCCTCACATGGCATGCTCTACAACTCCACTCTTCCTTCCTGCTTCTCTTTCTGTTGTTCCCACAAGCCCGGAAGACATGAATGATTGATCTGGGCCCTGGTCTCTGTTGGACCCAGATGGATATTCAGAATTCCTCTCAACACATTTAGATAGTTAGTAAGAAAGGTTTGCCAAAGCAGAAGCAAGTGAGGGATGATTTATTTTAAATATGATTTACACTATTATGGCCATAAAATTTCAAAGCAGGAGGAGGGGGATTTCATATGTTTGTCCAGACAATTTTTCTCTTGGTCTCACACTGCTACAGAAATACATAACTTGACTGTTTTCTTTTAAATAGAGAGTGGTAGAGGTTGACAGGGATAATAGAGTTCATTTAATGCGACCATTTGCTTCCCATTTGAATTCAGCTATAAATGGAGATGACTTGCAGATAGACAGCCAACGTGTGATGGCTCTTGATTTCCCACTCCTGCTTATCAGGTGACCACAGGATCCTGTTTGCCTCAGAGAGTCCCATTTGCACCCATTACCCTAGAGTAGGTATTAACACCACCTCATCCAGTCTGATAATTGGCCCAATTGGGACAACAAATTATATATCCTTCCAATCTAAAAACATACCACTTCTTGGCATTTTCAAAACTCAAATCTAGACACATGGATGAGATACTCTTGCTGAGATTCCATGAGATTTGAGCAGTTGAATAGTATGCTGGAAGACTAATGCCAAGCAATCCATGTGTATGATTGCTATGTTGTCAGTGCTAATTCATCTTAAATGGGAACTTTAAATTAGATTTTTTTTTTAATTAGTGGTTGCTTGGCATATTCAACTCCAGTTCCTCAGTGCTACTTAAAAACCTAAGGTATATTTAAATAAAATACCAATAAGCGTGGGATCCTACTCATTTCCAGACTTTATACGAGGGCTTTAAATCAGTTGAATTAAGCAGTATTCAGTCCATCTAGAATCTATAATTCATTAAGTATTTTTAGAACAAGTGAACATATCCAGAAGGGTCTGTCTAGAAGGTACAGCAGGTCTCTAATGTACAAAGCACTCGTTTTAACAATGGTAACGCAAAAGGTAGCAGGAAGACATCTAGAATTTTGCTAGGATGAGAGAAGCAACATTTTAGTAGCATCAATTTCATCAATGTTTCTTCATGCCATATGCAGTGTACTAGGGTGTTTAAGGTTATGGTAGTATAGTTTTGATTGTATTTCAGACAGGATACTATACTACCCATAAAATCCCCAAACTTCTGGACTGAACAATCCTCTTGCCTCAGGTCCCATAATAGGTGGGACTAACACACACATTACTATACTAAGCTACTGCAGAATTAAGGCTATATGTGTAATATGCACCTATTAAACTAACATGGAAATGTACACTGCGCATCTCTGAACGTAGTGTCTGAGACCACATTTTTTCAAACTGATACACAGCTAGACTTGATTCACAAGCATTTGTAAGCAGTCTGAGGATTGGAGTGAACTTGGAGGTCCCCCTAGCAAGCGCAAATTAAAGAGATTAATAAAGGACATCAAGAGAATTTTCTCATCTAAAATATCCAGGTCATGACCTAAGGAATGAGAACTCAGTTTCCAAAGCATGTACGTGTCCTCATCAAGATTGTTGTCATCAAAGGCCATGTTAGACCTGTTTGCTCACCAGTTTTGATCAGTCCAGAATGATTCATCTTCACCCAGGCTTCCTTGGACTTGACAGCAACAGCAGTTCTCTGCTCCAGTATCGGATACATTTGAACAATAGGATATTTGGGGAATAAACAGTGCAGTCTAAACTTCCTTTAGAAACTGCTAAAATATGCTCAAATCCATGCCCCCAGACAACATAATGATTCTACCATCAGATACCTTTCTTTACTAGATTAATGTTCTCTAGTTTCCAAACCACCTGTTCAAAATTCCTTGGGGGACATTTCTCTCCTTTGTTCACGTGAGATCATAAAACATGGCAGGACATAGGCTTGTTGTCAGCCACAAACAACATGTTGAATTTTACTTCACAAATATCAAATAAATCAGAGCCTCCGGGATTCAGTGTCAACATGAAACCATTCCTTCATCTTCAGTCTTGCCCTGTTCTTCCGACTCTGACTCCGACTCCAACTCTCACTGGGTTTTTTCCTCAGAGCTACAAAATCTGATGCTACATAAATATCCCTTTCTTTCGGAAGATTGCCTAGTCTAAAGTGGCCTGTGCACTTCATATTACAAGTATGTCAATGAAAAAATATGAAAATAAAGCATCTCCACCTGGGCAGAAGTCACCTGATGAGATGGACAATGGCGTCTGCATGAAATTGGGTGGGGTTGGTGATGGATATTATCGCACTTTTCATATTACAACACGGAGCAGAAGTGACCGCACATTACCCTAGAAGCACAGAGATAAGCAAGAAAGTCCAGATTAAAAGGCTAAGAGGGAAGAGGGAAGTTGTCTCTGGACTGTCTGTTTCAAGTAAAGATGAAGAATCTCTCAGGAAGCCCTGCTTATTGCAAGCAGCAGGGCTGGGAAATATCCAGGGAGTGAGACAGTGGGCTCATAAAGGACAGAATGGGACACAGAAGAAGAGTCACCACCTACCCCAACATAAGTAGAATTACAGGGGACCTGGGTCTCAGACAAGACACTGACCATTGCTTTAGAGAGGAGCCAAGACACCTTATAGAAATAGCTACCCCATGTTTAGGGCAAGAATATCAATCGCTTTATCCTACTAAAGACTCATGAGATCATGTTAAAAAGGTGACCAGTGGCTACTTAAATTGGCTTTTACTAGATGCATATGGGCAGGTCCATCAACTTTCACAGTGACTTTACAAAGCAGGTACTAAGAATATTCATTACAGGCAGAATTTGTATCCCATGCCTCTCCCAAGAAAATGTTTACACCCTAAATTTTAGAATTTTGATTCATTGCATTACATGACAGAAGAAACTTAAGAGATCTCATAGGTCAGAGGTCTTCAGGACCTGTCTACTAACAGAAGCTTAACTGTCAACTTTCTCCAGTTGGCATCAGAAAGACAAGAAAGGGAGAAGATAGACAATTTGAATATGAAGGTAGCCTCAAGATATTGGTAAGCCATCAAGGAAATGGGGACTCCAATCCTGTAACCAGAAGATACTATATTGAGCCTGAATGAGAAAGAAGAACATTCAAAGGGAATGCATTTATTGCAGTCTCTTAAGTTTGGCTTTGATATCTGTATTCAGAACTATGAAATAATAATATCAGGTGTGCTATTTTAATATCTAAGGTGGTAATAACTTTTTGTGGCAGAAATATGAAACTCATTGACTACTGTCTTTTCCATTTTATTGTTAAGGAAAAGAGTCCAATCAAGGTCAAGCAACCTGTGCTCAGACCCACACAGGCAGATACTAGAGCCTACTTACACTGTGCCAACAATTAAAGGGAACATTGACTTTGGTGTCTGTTCTAAGACAGGAGCTACAAGAAGCTTTTTAACTTGGTCTCCTTCGGGAGAAATATGATACCACCTGTAACCTTCAGACCATCTCCTAGCTATCCATAGGTCCAGCCTTCTCTTAGCATAGCTTTAACCCCAAAGACATATCACCCCAAGGATGATCCATTGTGAATATTAATACTCTTCATGCATCTCCCAAATCAGAGCTACTGCATCTTTATAGAAAATATAAACAAATACAGAACATGGCTCTCTCAAAAGCTCAGTGGATAAAAATACATACAAATATACAACACTTAATGCTTACATAATGAGAATCAACAAGTCTTATTAGAAAGGTTCATTTCCCTGTAACCCTTGAAAAGTGAAATCAGAAGTTATTGTCTTTCTTTTGCAGGAAGAAATCGAGGCTCAGACTACTTAAGTAGCCTGCCTGGATTCACATAAAAGAGATACAAGCCCACTTCTCCATTGCAACATTCTTCTACACATTTATATCTACAAAATACACAACTTCAGTCACTAGGGAAAGCATCTTGTTTAGTGAAAAAGTATTGACCCAGAATCAGGTGGCACCAGTCCAAACTGGCACTTAACCTGTGTGTATTCCCAGGGAAGGCAGCTCACTCTAAGTCTCAATCTTATTCACAGTGAAATGAGCCTACATGCTTCACAGATGGCTGTAAGAATGAAGAAAGATGAGAAGGTTCTTGGAACTATCACATGCTGAACACACATATATACTTTATTAATACAATCTGGTACTCAATGTAAAATTGGAATAACATACCTGATAGCTATAAATTACTTGAGTGATCTTTTTTTGTTATAGGAGAAGGAAAAAAAGATGTAGTCTGGGCCAAATAATAATCTAAAAGCTATGTAGATTTGCTTCAGGGACTCTGGATATGATATTTTGTGATATTTTCTAACATCTTCTTTTATTCAGGGCATGTTTTGGGTTTGTAAAGCTAGAAAAGTGAGCTTGTTTTTGTGGGATCCACAACCAAGTCTAACAGTAAACATCTCCTTTCATAACCTCCAAAATTCTCAAGCCCAACACAGGCTATCATGTGAGTCTGGCCTGTGTCAATTGGTACTGGAGTGAGAAAAACCTGTGACTCTACTCCTAAACCTAGCCTGGACCTTCACCCTGTAGATTTCATCACTAGGACTGCTTAGAGTCAGTTCCTCACTGCCCTACTTACTTAGAACACAGATTTTACTGGACAGTATGTCTCCTTTCTTGATGATTTTCTGTGTCCACATATGTTTAAAAAGGTAGAAACACAAATTATGGTTTTTTTCTAAAGATGTTCGTTAGATCAGGAGACTCCCAGATATTTCTCCTCCCATCAAGAATTCTCTTATATCCACTTTAATTTCATTAGCCTCTTACATGTAAAAAGAAAGCATCAGAGGCCCAAACTTTCCTTCAGTGTTTAAATTAAGGAATGGCTGAAGTGTCCCAGCTACATATGATAAAATACCATTTAAGGCTTCCTATTTTTTAAATCAAAGAATGATAACATTTCACTATATGTAATAGATCTACACCTGATATTCATGTGAATCAATTTTTGAAAATAAATCTAATTTTCAAAGTAACAGGAAACTTTCTAAAATAATTTTTTAATTAATAAAATAATAAAATAATTTCTTAATTAATGTTTCTGAGATGAGACTAGGCATACCAGTTATCTGTTTTGTGAGTTAAATACCTTTGTTAACATACATATAATGTAAATTTATTCTGAATTTATACATAACCTTAAGTGTATGAGAGGATGATTATGAATAAATATAAAACTGGCACTGAAGAAACCAGATTTGGATCCAGCCTTGTTTTTGTGACTTTGGGTACAACCCTTAACATTTTTCTCCATTGAGAAACCAGATATAATAAGTCTTAGGAGCAAACATGATGCACATTTCTACACAGAAAGCAACTGTGATATAAGTTTCCTATTCATATATTCCAAAATAAAATTCATGTACTGGAGAAGTCTGCAAGGGGCATCTCTCCTGGATAAATAGATGTTTTAAATATGGCTTAGAAATGGCAACAGAGGCAGAACAGAATTTCAGTTATTTAGGATTTAATTGGTCTTCCCAACAATTTGCCCCCAAGGACTGTTCTACCATGAGCATTTGTAAAGCAGGGCTTTGGCACCTCCCCAGACTTAGCTTCTAGGAGCCTGTAGAACACAATGTGTTTGTGGGAGACAGCATTGAAATAAGCCCTGGAGATACTTCCCATG
This sequence comes from Mus pahari, assembly GCF_900095145.1. Taxonomy (NCBI): domain Eukaryota; kingdom Metazoa; phylum Chordata; class Mammalia; order Rodentia; family Muridae; genus Mus; species Mus pahari. The sequence continues at coordinate 11,416,697 of NC_034599.1, read as the reverse complement.
CCTGACTTTCCTCCTGCCTTGAGTCCTTTGTGCTTTTGTAAACTTTTCAATCACCCCTTTGAACACAACATCTTTGAGAGTTACTTTGCTTTGTTAGTTCAGGAGCTCACAAATGGCCCCAGCTGTGGGAAATAAAAAGCAAATGAGGAGAAGGAAGTCCTTTACAGAGGAACACTTGTTCCAACTGTAGATTAGGCTTAGGACAAAGCAAGCAGAAAGAGGCAAGCATTTCAAGATCACATCAACTTTGAAACTCCATGAAGGTCAGGGCAGCCTGCTGGCCAGAAAGGCTTTTACATCTGTTGATGTAACTGCCACCCCGAAACAAATATTTTAGCATCTTGACTAAGTTACTTGAACTTTTTAAGGATTTGGCAGTCAAAGAATGCAATGTGTTTTACAAATACATTGTAGATAAAAACAATACCCAAAACTCTGTTGGCACAATCTTTGACCTTTCTTGCAAGTACAAACTAGGGAATAAGGTCTGCGCCTGTTAGTGTGTCTCCTGAGTGGAAAATGTGAGCCCACAAATGTGGTGAAATTGTTTTCATCCCACTCAGCAAAGCTCATCTCAACCATGGTAAGCAGCTGTGCTGCTATTTGTAAGGGTAGTACTATGTCTGGATATATTTATATGAAAAAAAATCAATGATTTTCTAGAATACAGTCAAATACTAAGATATTATTTTTGACTGTGAGTCCAGTCTTTAACAGCTGAGCCATCTCTCCAGTTCAAGATAAACCATTAGTGATTCTTCTGTTAGGCATATGATAACAACAGGTACCACACTGACTGCAATGTAAAAACTGTGCCAAAATGGACAGAGCAATCAGGCAAGATAAAGCACTTTGACCCAGAAAAATTATAAAGAAAAAGTACCTCTAGTTCCCCATACATCCCTAAAAATGTAACATAGAAAGAAATGAAAAGTGATGTGTTTATAAAAAGATAAAGAAAAGGGGGAGTATGTTCTTTGGAGGTGTAGTGAGGTGTGGGGAAGGGGTGCCTCCATGGGCTCACACTGAGGCATCCCTTCCCCCTGAGAGACCAGCCACAGGACAAGGGAATGGGGAGGGGAGTTAAGAGTGTAGTAGAGGTGAAGAAAGGCAGAGAGAGAGAGAGAGAGAGAGAGAGAGAGAGAGAGAGAGAGAGAGAG
>NC_034599.1:11405868-11415397 GCF_900095145.1 Mus pahari | reverse complement strand
AAGAGAAGAGAAGAGAAGAGAAGAGAAGAGAAGAGAAGAGAAGAGAAGAGAAGAGAAGAGAAGAGAAGAGAAGAGAAGAGAAGAGAAGAGAAGCCAGCCATGAGCACGTGGAGAGAGGTGGGGCAAGGGAAGCAGAGAAAGAGCAAGGGAGAAACAAGAGAGGAGCAGGAGAACAAGGAGGGGCAGGCAGCCCTTTTATAGTGGGTCAGGCCTACCTGGATGTTGCCAGGTAACTGTGGGGTGGAGCTTAGAAAGAATGCTAACAGAGCATGTAGAGAAAAATCAAACTAGACCTTGCCCTCACATAATACTCCAGGAAAATTTTCAAATGTACCAGAAATGAAAATGAAGGAAAATAAAACACACAAACGCCACCCCTAAAAACAACATATATTCATCTACACCATGGAGAGGAGGGAAACACACACAACTGACTCACCACCCAGAACCAATAGTTAGCTGGATGCATTTCCTTCTGCATGGCATGCCAAAGAACTCACACCCAAAATAAACTCAACAGCAGAATTTAGCACAACCTTGTCATTTATATCACCGTGTTTCCAAAAGAAAAGAAGGAAGAGAAACCTAACCCACAGAAGAATAAGCTGGCACCCACAGCTGAACGGAAAAAGAGGTGCAAACGGTTTTGAAGTATATGAAGCTCTGCTCCTAATTGTCACTCATCACAGGAACATGCAAATGAAAGCGACATGGAGGTACACTTCTCATCCAGCAGGCTGGCGAGGGCTCCAAGTCTTCCCACACGCCCTGATGGCAGGCTGGAGTGACAGTCGTTTATACATATCGACTGGGAATGTGGGAATGCAAGGCACATTGATAAAGCCTTGGAAGAGTGGAACATAAAATGATTTCACAAAACTATAGAAACATTTATCCTTCCATCAAACTGTCTTAACACTAGGACCCAACTGTATACCAGAGAATTTAAGAGATATAGGCACATTTATTTTTCTTACATACTCTAAGAACAAGTAATAGGAAAGTCTTAATGAGCCCAGAAAGGATGACCTGAACTGACCAGGATATCCAGCGAGGCCTTTAACACTGCAGGGGGCTGTGAACAACAGATAGCAGCTAGCAGCTCTGCCCCATATGCACTAGATATCACCTGCACCCCTCCTTTCCATTGTGACAACTAACACTGTCTCCAGACAGACTGTCTTCACTTCTGAAGTGACTCTTATGCCAGTTGGGAACCCCTTATGCCCTTTGTAATTCCTAATTTTAATAATAAGTGGAAATGGTGTGGTAGGAGAAATGTGTATGGTATCACCATATTGACAAAACAGATGAGAAACCATGTGCTTTTAATAAAAGTCATCTACAGGAACGAACAGGAGAGCAGGGAAGCCAAGCTTCTTTAAATTGTTTCATTTTTTTTCAACAGTCTAACGATTATACAATGTATCTTAACCACATCCACCCCCATTCCCTCTTATCCCTCTCCCTGTCCCTCTTACATCCTTTTTCTTATGACTCATTGAGAAACTAAACCTCCCTGGACACCCTTTTAGTTTGATTTTAAAATGACAAGACAAAATATTAAACGTTGAAAAAGCAAGTATGTGAATTAAGCCGGCACTGAAACAGAGCTGACATGTTTTCTTCTTTAACAACTACTTAAACTGGGCACATAGTCAGGGATGAACTCTTCAGGCATCTTAAGAAATCTGCAAACCCCTGGTGCTGTCTTCTGTGAACATGTCTAGGTTCCATAATAAAGTCCCCAGGCTCCTTGGTTCAAAAAGGCACTGCTTCAAAGTAAGTCCTGAACTCTCCTTATTGGTTCAGGTAATAAATCATTCTCTATCCTGAAAAAAAACTTCTAAAATTTGGAAATAAATGGAAGCACATTATATGTGAATCCATTTCTGGAGGAGAAGTATCTATGGCAATAGATGTTAATCATCTAATTCTATGGCAATAGATGTTAATCATCTAATTCTACTGGGTCCCTCCTTGGAGATTCATCTCAGGAACAAGAGCACTGAAAAACAATATCAACTTGTTTTGGATAACTATAATAGAAATGCAGACTTTATTACTCTGAGTCCTTTGCATTCATATTTCAAACAAAACAATGGCTAATTATGATCTTGTCACTGATTATAAAAAATGTCAGCATCAGAAAGGGGAGAGACAAATGCAGAAACAATGATACTAAGTAAAAATCACTAAAATTGGAAACATCTGGGAACTCATAAAATTTTGATTATTATTTAGTTCTCTCCCAATTTTGTCCAGTTGATAAAAGCAAATTTTAAGTCAATCTACTGAATTCCCAGTACTGGATTGCAATCTCAAAATAGCATTTCTAACAAAAGAAAGAAAAGGAGAAACCAAAGTGATTTTTTTGGAGCAATAGATAATGCAAAAATAGAAAAATGTTCAAGACAATCCTAAAAAATATTACCAGCCACGATTATCAGAAAGTAAGGAAGCTGGCTAGGATCGTAGTTCAATGCCAAAGTGCTTACCTAAAAGAGTAAGTTACAGTGAGACCCTAGGTTCTGGCCTAGCACATGAAAACCAATCAATCAATTAAAGAAGAGAAAGAGGAACGGAGAAAAGAAGAAAGGGGGTAAATCTAAGAACAACAGGGCAGTGTCTAAAAAAATCTCCAAGCTCCAATCTAAAGACAATGGTGCTGGCCAAGGAAAGCCTGCCCATTGTAGTAAACATGAATATTGCAATGAAAGGATATAAGAGTCAAACATGATCTAGCTAGCTAGGGAACCAAAGGGTGAATTCTCATTGTGCTCGAAAACTTACCATTATCATTGTGCTATGTGTCAATGTAGTATCGTCCATAAATGACACCTATGTCACCCCTCCTCTGACCAATGCTCAGTAAGCATAACGAAAGTGGAGGCTGCACGATGGGAAGAGCCAGGGCTTGGGGAGGACAGGAGCAAAACAGTGTCTTCTGGACATGACAGGAAGGTTGTACCCAAGTCCTCAGAGCAGCTGTTGTTGGCCTGCACAAGACTTGCACAAGATCAAGCCAGTCCGCACCCCAACAGAGAAAAGAAAAAGAGTCCTAAGCTCTCACCTCAGCTGATGTTCTGCGGGAGGGAGAGTCAGTTTATTTAAGGGTATGGCCACTGGTAGCTAACCATGCTTCAATGACGCCTGAGTATATGAAGCACAAATTGAACACACTGAGTGGGTGTTTTGTAATTATTACTTTAAAATAGATTTATTTATTAGTGTTATGTATATGAGTACTATCTAGATATACACCCACATACCAGAAAAGGGCATCAGGTCACATTATAGATCATCGTAAGTCAACACGTAATTTCTGGGAATTGAACTCAGGACCTCTGGAAGAGCAGCAGTTTCTTTTAACCACTGATCCTAATTCCAGTCACACTGTTTTTAAAAGAGGAATAGGGACCATAAAGTTTAGGATAAAGGAGGTAGGAAGTAGATCCAAGAGGTCTCATGAGAGGATTGGGGACTAATAAATATGATCAAAATACATCAAATAAAAGTCTCAAAGAGTTAATAATATATTATGTTTTTAAAAAGGGAGAGAAACTGAGGTTTTAAAAAGGGAGAGAAACTGAGTTCCAAAAGCCCCAGTCATTTGGAAATAGGGACTCACAATTAAGAAAATGCTTCCATAAGATTCACCTATAGGCACATCTGTTAAGCACTTTCTTGATTAATTATTAAGTGGTAGGGCTCAACCCACTGTGAGTGGTGATACTCCAAGGCAGATGTTCCTGAGTTGTGTAAGAAATCAAGCTGGTTAAGTGTCTCTTCATTGTCTCTGCTTCCGTTTCTACCCTCAGCTTCCTCCCCTGACTTCCTTTGATGATGAACTGTGATATGAAAATGTAAGATGTGCTGTTTTGGTCTTGATCTTTATCACAGCATATCACATAGAAACATAACTAATAAAATAAATGCAGACCAAAAACTTGATAGAGCATAATTAACACTTAAAAATATTCATCATTGCCCACTCTCAGTGGAGCTAGGGAAGCATCAACTTATTTTGAAATAAGGGAAAGAGTTAGTAATTACCCTGCCTTTCCTCTCCGTGGTAATCAAATAGCAGCTAAAGGCCTGGAAAGTTTCCTTTGCAGAGCTTTTTCAGCTAATAAGCAAGGACATGCTCTAGAATGGGAACACCAAACATTTTAAGTTTTCCCACTGAATAATCTTTAATGATCACCAAGTGACTGCTAGCATCATACTGTAAGAGAGAAAACCAGAAGAATACATCTTCTGAAATGCATGGTGTTGCTCTTATTTGCAAAAATAAGTCAAATTGAATAGGAACTTGAACCTGAAGCACATTAGGCCTCCTAAACCATACCAGCAATATATAACAAATATGAGGACTGATTGTATAGAGAAAAGCCACAGGGATGCTGCAAGCAAAATTCAGACTGGAAACTACACAGGAAAAATCTCAGTCTTTTGCATGCAATAACCAGCATGGGGACGAGAAAATCATGAGGATTTACAGAGAGATACAGAGAGATTCTATAAAGTAAAACATGAAGGGGCATGGTAAATACAACGCTTGAACCTTTTGTACTACAAATAAAATTGGTTTATTTATGCATGTATATAGTGTATTTAACAATGAAGAAGTATTAGCACAGTGTGTACATTTACCATAAAGGAATTGCTAGATTTTATTATTGAGATAGGGTCAATAATGCTATTGTAAGTATTTGCACATGTGTTTTTATTTATTCTTCAAGCCCCTAGATCTCAGCAACACACGCTGAAAGGATGTGATAACTGTAACGTGCTTCAGAACAACCTGGGGTGTCAGGTGGGGATGATTAGGAAGACAGAGGAAACCAGATTAGCCACAAGCTTGATCACTATCAAAGCTGAGTGATCAGCATAAGCCCTGCCCAGAAAGTACCACAGCACGGGTCTTATGAAGAAACAATGGTAGCTTCATACTGTAGCTATCTGAGCAAGGGTTTGGCTAGTCTCTCAGATAAAGGACAAGCACAGGGTAAGCCTATGGCTGCCTAGAAGCTCTGAGCACAGTCCGTCCTACCCGAACGCTCTCCTTCCTGTACCCTACCGCATCTCGATTCCCCAAGTCATATTAATTACCTGTTTCATTGTTGAAAACAAATACCTGGCAAAACTTCAGGGTTGATTTTTGTCCTATAGCTTGGTAGGATATGTTTCACAGTGATGGGCAAACAAACCTGCAGGACTGTGAGGGGCTGGTCAGCTTGCTTCCTTCTTTTTCCCCTTTTTCTCAATCTGGTACTCCAGGCCATGGGATGATGCCCCTAAAATTCTAAATGGGCCTTCCATCATCAGATAAAACTCTAAGAACATCCTCAAAGGCGTATCTAAAAGTGTATCTCCAAGGAGATTTCTGATCCAGTCAAGTTGGCAAAGAAGTTTAATCCCTGCACTGTTGTCATGTTTGTCGACAATAAGAAATGACACATAGGATAGGATTTTAGGCAATAGAAGCCTCCAAATGAAGGTCACCTTGTAATCACGCACACTGTGCCCTAGATAAGTCCATTGAATTACCACCTCTCATAGCTATCTCAGCTGTTCAATTATTAATGAGATTACAGATCCAACCATAATTGATGTTGCTGCTAATGTGAACTGATGGTTTGCTGTCAACCAGTTACTGGCAGAATGTTTTCATAAGAGAGCTTCCTCTATGCTGAGATCGCTGCTAGAAGCTAGGATCCAAGTATACAAAGAGGGGGAAAACAAAAAGGTGACCTCTTTCATTAGCAATGGATGAGTTGATGGTTTTTATCACTCTCATCTTCTTTTGACTACAGGTATTTATCAAAGTGCTAGATAATAATGATAATGGCCCAGAATTCTCCCAGCCACATTATGATGTGACAATTTCTGAGGACGTGCTCCCTGATACAGAGATACTGCAGATTGAGGCCACAGACAGAGACGAGAAACACAAGCTGAGCTACACCATCCACAGTAGCATCGATGCCGTAAGCATGAGGAAGTTCCGGATGGACCCCAGTACAGGTGTGCTCTACACTGCTGAGAGACTGGACCATGAAGCCCAGGACAAGCACATCCTCAACATAATGGTAGGACCAGACTCATAATTTTTCTCTCCTGGCAGAACCGTCAACCAGCCAAGGCATATACCTCAGGAAGCCAGGGGCTTGAAATTCTATAAACCTAGCTTTTGCACTGTCAGGTTGCATGTGCTTTTGTCTTTGTATTTTAATGAAGAAGTTACTGTTCTAAGATCGTAACTCCATATTTTTTGTCAACCTGAAATATTAGATGTATTCTGCAAGTGCTGGCTGTTCAGGAAATGCTGCTGACAGTTGGGTTAGACGGGAAAGCAACAGACGATGTTCTAACTCGGGTTTGCTTGGAGCCATAAAATTGTGTAGAAAGTTTAGAAGAATCACTTGATTAGTTCTTCACAAAGTAATATGTGTTCAGTCCACATGAAGCTCTGTCCTTGGAAGTATTCAGAGACCCAATCTATGATATAGTGTACTGGTATTAGACCTACTGGTAATACTGGTGACCCAAAAAGAACTGAACATGCGTTCAATCTTCAGAGGTTCATGGTTCTGAATTAACTTGCCTTCCTTTAAATTATGGAGAAGTGTCTTTGCATTTAAAGTGCAGTTTTTGGTTAATCCATACAGTAAGTAAGAAAGAGGATTTTTTTAAATACCATTGGTTCACTTATTGCTTATAATCTGTCCCTGTAGTGAGCCTCAGAGCATCATTGGCATGGACAGCCTATGCTTATCAGGGCCTCCCTTACACTCCTGAGGAATGGGAGGGATGGCAGTGGTTTCATCTTATGGACTTGTGATACCCAGGAATTCAATCACGGGCCAGGTATCCAGTGAAACAATAGAGATGATGTTGCCCTGCTCTCAAATGGCTCACAATCCTGTCTCTCTGTCTTTCTGTGTCTCTCTCAGTTTCTTTGTGTCTCTCTCTTTATGTCTTTCTGTTAATCTCTCTGTCAATCTCTCTCTCTCTCTCTCTCTCTCTCTCTCTCTCTCTCTCTCTTTCTCTCTCTCTCTTGTTTGCATAGTGCTTTGTAGCTGTGCAAGACTGNAGTTTCTTTGTGTCTCTCTCTTTATGTCTTTCTGTTTATCTCTCTGTCTCTCTCTCTCTCTCTCTCTCTCTCTCTCTCTCTCTCTCTCTCTCTCTCTCTCTCTCTCCTGTTTGCATAGTGCTTTGTAGCTGTGCAAGACTGGATCAAGCATTGGCATGCAACATCTCGTTTGTCTTCCTAACAAACCGCCGCTGAGCTCTTTACAATCCGTGTTTTCGGTCCTACTACTTCCTATGTTTTCCCTAAAGGTCAGGGATCAGGAATTTCCTTACCGAAGAAACTTGGCCCGAGTCATTGTGAACGTGGAGGACGCTAACGACCACAGCCCTTACTTTACCAATCCGCTGTATGAAGCATCAGTGTTCGAATCAGCTGCCCTGGGATCAGTTGTTCTGCAAGTGACAGCTCTGGACAAAGACAAGGGGGAAAATGCAGAACTCATATATTCCATTGAAGCAGGTGAGAGCCGCAGAGACCATAGCACAAAGCATGACGCCCCACCCTCAGCAGCATATCCCATCCTGTAAACTTGGCAACCTACTTATGCGATGATGTATAAAGTTCTTAGCATTTAAATATTGGCAGCAAGGGAAGAGCTTCCTTGGAGTTTTCTTGGAGTTTTCTGAAATGAATAAAAGAAATGTATAATTAAATTCAGTGGGCTGAACCCAGAAACCAACAACCTATAGACTGAAACTAAAATAAGCAAAGTTGGGTTCACTTACCAGTGGTGGGCTGCAGACTTCAGAGTCCCAGTGTCCTCACCGTGAACACAAACACCTTTCCTATGTGGAGGAAGTCTGACCAACAAATTGGTTGGTAACTACAGGGACTGAACTGCTTGCTTAACCAGACAGATAAATAAGTAAGAGCACCTATGTCAAATTTTAGTGTTATTCAAAGGATGTTAATATCTAAAGAACAATTTATAGATGGTTTGAAGATGGATAGCTAAAAACCATTTATGACAGAGATGAATGTCCAAGCAAGAAAAGAGCCATGAACCTAAAAGAGATAAGTCTCCTTTATTTGTTCTGTGTTCCTTCCTCCGTTTTGTCATTTTGAATATTCACAATGCATATTCCCAAAGTGTTCTGTGGCATGTCTGTACTGTGCAATGCCAAATGCACTCTCTTTACATGCCAGCAATTTCCCTTCTCTTAAATGTAGAGCACTTGATTAAGCAGCTGAATTAAAATAGAAATGGTAGGAGATTAGTTTAGGAATAGAAGTTTGAGGAAAAACAATGCCAATATATACATATATTGGCATATATATATATATATATATATATATATATCTCCTCTATCAAGTGTACAAAAAACTTTCTAGATTAGGTGCACAAATTTTAAATAGGTCAGTGTTAACATTCACATGGAAGAAAAGGAAAAAGAAAAATATTGGTCAGTAATGGCCATGTTCCTAAAGAGTTTTTCCATGTATTACTGTTGGCATTCCAAAAATCTAAACTTATTTAGAAACTCTGTTTTATACCCTTTGGTTAGCCCATAATATTGGTATCACTGCATTAAGTAATTATTGTTCCTTTAGTTTACAAATAATCAGTCTAAGAAATGAATATTAACTATCACAGAAGTCATTAGCCAATCTGTCCATCCTCAGCTGCTCTTCCCAAGGTGTCACCTAATCTTATCTTTTCCTTTCCCTGCCTCCCCCATATATATATTATCTCATGACACTGTAAACATTGCGATATAAGAATTTATTTCCATCATTCTTATCATTTTATGGACATTTATCTATATGGCAAGCGGTTTATTACATTTATAAAATTACTATTTTTATCTCTTTAGGCTTCAGATAACTTTTAAACCAATATTTAGGTTCTCAGAAACAAATCTGTTGCATTCTCCCAAACACTGCATCACTTAAATTTTTACCTTCATGACTGTAGCATGGAGCACAGTCATTTAAAATATGAGATAAAAGCTATTTCTTAAAACATTTTTTAACATAGAAAATCTGAATTTCCAGAAAAAAATCCAGGAATGATAGATATATCAAAAACTGGCCTTTGATTATATGCATGAGTCTAATGAGAATTATAGAGTACTTGACAAACCTGTCACAGTCAAGCTAACCCCTTCTAAACACACAATCCAAACCCTGGCTTATACAGTCATTATACCCACAGCTCGATCCTGGGTCTGCCTGCTCTTCAAAAACACATAGCCAAACCCCAGGCCTTCCCAAAACACACACACACACACACACACACACACACACACACACACACACACACTCAGTCCAACCTGAAGCCTGCTTCTCTGTTTCTCTCTGTCTCTGTCTCTGTCTCTGTCTCTCTGTCTCTCTCTGTCTCTGTCTCTGTCTCTCTGTCTCTCTCTCTCTCTCTCTGTCTCTCTCTCTCTCTCTGTCTCTCTCTCTCTCTCTGTCTCTCTCTCTCTCTCT
>NC_034599.1:11381800-11405458 GCF_900095145.1 Mus pahari | reverse complement strand
ACACACACACACACACACACACACACACACACACACACACACCACATCACACAGCCCGTCCATCACACACACAGTCCAACCTGGGGCCTGCCTGTCTCTCACAGTTGCATAATAGGTGGACCCTAGGCCTGCAGAGCCCTCGCAAAGCAGCTCACCAAGTTCCTTTCCAAGTGATGGAAACAAATGCAAGAGATGGCTGCTTGTATAAAATGCTAGGTTTTATTGAACTTGTCTCACAAACCTCAGATAAGCCAGATTTTATCCTGTTTAGTGGTGGACCATAAACTTCCTATCTTTTACTTGGCCTCTAAAGTCACTACTAAAGCTTTTACTTTGGACTGAAGCAAAGCAGGAAGGCAGAGCTTTAAATCTTGGGGAATTCAAGTTTGACATTTACTGTTAGCATTGCTTCTAAAGCAGCAAAATAGAAGACAGCAAGTGTTGGGAATACACTGGATCCTAAGATCTAGTAACATGCCTTTCCAACCTGTCTCTCCTATTGAGCATTCCACAGTAACTATTGAACCTCATCAGTGTGACACAGCTGTACTGCATACCAGAAAAGCAGTAGGAATGCAGCTTCAGCCATGTTAGCAAAAGTCTACAGGAGCCACGTATTCTAAGAAAACAATCAGATTTTAATTTTCAGACACTTATGAGCTGAAGGAAAGAATAAGCAGGTAGCCAATGCCAAGGGAAGGACCCATATGTTGAAGAGGGAAAGAGTGGGAAGGGCCAGCTTGGACCTGTCATGGGATCACAGTAGCCATGGGACTCCAACAGTGATGGAACAGCAGGACTACAAAGGAGCCAATATATGCCATAGCTTCATTCCTTCTGTGAAACTCCATTGACCAAGTGTGAGGCCGGACTGACCTAGAGACTGTTAAGTAGGACATCAGCATCAATGAACGTAGACATCATCTAAAGCTGTGTGACACTACATCACTTGGAGAGGACCATTGCTCAAGTGACATGGGCTCTGGGCCCACACTTGCTTATCCAAAATGTTTCTACTATCACCCCCCCCTTATTCCCCACGCCAGACCTGTCACAGCCACACCCCATGCCTCCATTTCCTGGGAGCTGTGCCTTCTGTTCCTAGTTTCAAGGACAGCTCTGATGATCATCTACTTCAACCAAAACCTTTCTGTTGAGTAAACACAATGACTACAGACTGGAGTAATGCTCTCATGTTTCTATGTCTGTTTGTACATCTGTCTCTGTGCCTGTGTGTGTTCTTACAGTGTAAGAAGGGTATAGAACAAAAGGAAAGAATAAAGGGAGGGAAAGCCTGAAAAAAAAATCCTTGCAACTTACAAAGCGTCCAATAACTTAGAAGAATTCCCCATCTAAGCAAAGTCACCATTTGGAGAAAGTCGGTTTTTATGTGGTAAAGTAGCATGAGTTACACATGCAAAGCCTGCCAATGGGACACCCTGAAACCAAGTGACTGTGAGGCGGTTCTGAAACTATTCCTACAGTGCTCTCTTTAAAGAGGAAGACTGAGCTTAATATAGCAGTGTTTAGGGATAGATAGATAGATAGATAGATAGATAGATAGATAGACAGATAGACAGACAGACATAGATACATAGATATGTGTGTATGTATATATTGATTTTATATTTGCAGTTATGACATATGTACATTCACATAAGCAGATGTATTAGTAGTGGTATATGCCAATCCCAGCTATCCCTCTTCTCATGGGTCCAGAAATGAGAAAGCCCAAGTTCAAATGTGTACATAGTGCTATATTGTTGTTGCTGATGATGATTTTATCCTGGATTGAGATATTTGATTTGATATAATTTTTACCAGAGAAAGGAAGATCTGCTTTTTTAATATCAGAATAATTAGGATGGACTCTAAACTCTTTCTTACTGCTGACCACAGTGTAGACAAGCTCTTTGAGAAGATGGTTTAATCTCCATGGGAATAGTTTAATGACCCTCTTGTAACTCAATTTCCCTTTGATCTCTGTGCTTTAGGGAACACGGGGAATACATTTAAGATTGAACCAGTTCTGGGCATCATTACCATTTCCAAAGAGCCAGACATGGCAGCCATGGGTCAGTTTGTCCTGTCAGTGAAAGTCACAGACCAGGGCTCGCCACCAATGTCTGCCACTGCAATTGTACGCATCTCCATCAGCATGTCTGATAACTCCCACCCCAAGTTCACTCACAAAGACTACCAAGCTGAAGTAAATGAAAATGTGGATATTGGAACATCTGTCATCCTGATTTCAGCCATCAGCCAGTCGACCCTCATCTACGAAGTCAAAGATGGAAACATCAATGGAGTCTTTACCATAAATCCATATTCTGGAGTCATCACCACTAGGAGAGCTCTGGATTATGAACATACCTCTTCCTATCAACTCATCATTCAGGCCACTAACATGGCAGGCATGGCTTCCAATGCCACTGTCAGTGTGCAGATTGTGGATGAAAACGATAACCCCCCTGTTTTTCTCTTTTCTCAATATTCAGGCAGCCTGAGTGAGGCTGCCCCCATCAACAGCATTGTCAGGAACCTAGACAACAGCCCCCTGGTGATCCGAGCCACGGATGCTGACAGTAACCAAAATGCACTTCTGGTGTATCAGATTGTGGAGTCCACTGCCAAGAAGTTCTTCACAGTGGACTCCAGCACAGGAGCCATCAGAACAATTGCCAACCTAGACCATGAAGTTATCGCGCACTTCCACTTCCATGTACATGTGAGAGACAGCGGGAACCCACAGCTAACCGCAGAAAGTCCGGTTGAAGTCAACATTGAGGTGACAGATGTCAATGATAATCCACCCGTGTTCACTCAGGCTGTGTTTGAAACTGTCTTACTTCTCCCCACCTACGTGGGTGTGGAGGTTCTGAAGGTGAGCGCCACAGACCCTGACTCTGAAGTACCCCCTGAACTGACATATAGTCTCATGGAAGGGAGTGTGGATAATTTTCTAATGGACCCAAATACTGGAGTGCTCACCATTAAAAATAATAATCTCTCCAAAGACCACTACATGCTGATAGTCAGAGTATCTGATGGGAAGTTCTACAGTACTGCCATGGTCACCATCATGGTTAAAGAAGCCATGGACAGTGGCCTCCACTTCACACAAAGCTTTTACTCCACCTCCATCTCAGAGAACAGCACAAACATAACCAAAGTTGCTATTGTCAATGCAGTTGGAAACCGCCTTAACGAGCCCTTAAAATACAGCATCTTAAACCCAGGAAATAAATTCAAGATAAAATCTACCTCAGGAGTCATTCAGACCACAGGAGTACCCTTTGACCGCGAAGAACAGGAGTTATATGAGTTGGTGGTGGAAGCCAGTCGTGAGCTAGACCATTTGCGTGTGGCCAGGGTGGTAGTCAGAGTTAACATCGAAGATGTTAACGATAACTCTCCTGTCTTTGTGGGCCTTCCTTACTATGCTGCTGTGCAAGTTGATGCTGAGCCAGGAACTCTGATATACCGGGTAACAGCCATCGACAAAGATAAAGGTGCCAATGGAGAAGTGACCTATGTCTTGCAGGATGACTATGGTCACTTTGAAATTAACCCTAATTCAGGGAATGTGATTTTAAAAGAAGCATTCAACTCAGATCTCTCCAACATTGACTATGGAGTCACCATTCTCGCCAAGGATGGTGGCAATCCATCTCTGTCCACATTTGTGGAACTTCCCATCACCATTGTTAACAAAGCAATGCCCGTGTTTGATAAACCCTTTTATACAGCATCAATCAATGAAGACATCACAATGAACACTCCCATTCTCAGCATCAACGCCACTAGCCCAGAAGGTCAGGGCATCATATACCTCATCATCGATGGAGATCCCTTCCAACAGTTCAACATTGACTTTGACACTGGGGTCCTAAAAGTCATTAGTCCTTTGGATTATGAAGTCACATCAGTTTACAAGTTGACAGTGAGAGCTAGTGATGCTCTTACAGGTGCCAGAGCTGAAGTCACTGTGGACCTGCTAGTGGATGACATCAATGATAACCCTCCTGTCTTTGATCAGCCCACTTACAACACAACACTATCTGAATCATCTCTTATTGGAACACCCGTTCTGCAACTTGTCTCAACTGACGCAGACTCAGGAAACAACAAGCTGGTGCATTATCAGATTGTCCAGGATACTTACAATAGCACAGATTACTTTCACATAGATAGCTCAAGTGGCTTAATCCTGACAGCACGGATGCTAGACCATGAGTTGGTGCAGCACTGTACCTTGAAAGTCACAGCAACTGATAATGGTTTTCCATCCCTGAGCAGTGAAGTCCTGGTTCAGATCTACATTTCTGATGTTAACGACAACCCCCCGGTTTTTAATCAACTCATTTATGAATCTTATGTTAGTGAACTAGCTCCCAGGGGTCATTTTGTAACCTGTGTGCAAGCCTCAGATGCAGACAGCTCTGACTTTGACCGGTTGGAATACAGCATTTTATCTGGGAATGATCGAACCAGCTTTCTGATGGACAGCAAGAGTGGAGTTCTCACACTGTCTAGCCACCGGAAGCAGCGCATGGAGCCTCTGTACAGTCTCAACGTGTCTGTGTCTGATGGACTGTTTACTAGCACTGCTCAGGTTCACATCAGGGTCCTTGGGGCGAATTTGTATAGCCCTGCCTTTTCACAGAGCACATATGTAGCTGAGGTAAGAGAGAATGCAGCCTCTGGGACAAAGGTTATTCATGTCCGAGCCACAGATGGGGATCCAGGAACATATGGACAGATCAGCTATTCCATCATCAATGACTTTGCCAAGGATCGGTTCCTCATAGACAGCAATGGACAGATCATCACAACAGAAAGACTAGACCGTGAAAACCCCCTGGAAGGAGATATTAGTATTTATCTGAGGGCCTTGGATGGCGGAGGGAGAACTACGTTCTGCACTGTACGGGTGATTGTGGTGGATGAGAACGACAACGCCCCTCAGTTCTTGACAGTGGAATACAGAGCCAGCGTCAGGGCTGACGTAGGAAGGGGCCACTTGGTCACTCAAGTTCAAGCTTTGGATCCAGATGATGGAGCAAATTCTAGAATTACATATTCCCTCTATAGCGAGGCCTCAGTATCAGTGGCTGACCTCTTGGAAATTGATCCTGATAATGGCTGGATGGTGACCAAAGGCAATTTTAACCAACTAAGAAGCACTGTGCTGTCCTTCTTTGTGAAGGCAGTAGATGGTGGCATTCCAGTCAGACACTCCCTCATTCCCGTCTACATCCACGTCTTGCCTCCTGAAACATTTCTGCCTTCCTTCACCCAGTCACAGTACTCCTTTACCATTGCAGAAGATACAGCCATTGGAAGCACAGTAGACACATTAAGGATTTTGCCCAATCAAAGTGTCCGGTTCAGCATGGTTAATGGAGAACGGCCAGAGAATAACAAAGAGGGTGTCTTCATCATAGAACAAGAGACAGGTGCTATCAAGCTTGACAAGCGCCTTGATCATGAAGTCAGCCCAGCTTTCCACTTTAAAGTAGCAGCTACTATACCCTTGGACAAGGTGGACATTGTATTCACTGTGGATGTAGATGTCAAGGTATTGGATCTGAATGACAACAAGCCAGTCTTTGAAACCTCGACCTACGAGACAATCATAATGGAAGGGATGCCTGTTGGCACCAAGCTTGCCCAGGTGAGAGCCATAGACATGGATTGGGGAGCCAATGGGCAGGTCACTTACTCCCTACACTCAGATTCCCATCTTGAAAAGGTAATAGAGGCATTCAATATTGACAGCAACACGGGATGGATCAGTACACTGAAGGACCTGGACCATGAGACAGACCCTGCCTTCTCCTTCTTCGTGGTGGCTTCCGACCTCGGAGAGGCTTTCTCTCTTTCTTCCATGGCTCTGGTCTCAGTCAAGGTGACAGATATAAATGACAATGCACCAGTCTTTGCTCATGAGGTGTACCGAGGAAATGTGAAGGAGAGCGACCCACCAGGGGAGGTGGTAGCTGTTCTCAGCACCTTGGACAGAGACACCTCCACCATAAATCGCCAAGTGAGCTACCACATTACAGGTAAGTTTCATCACCCAGGTTTTCCATGTGCTCTACTCTCTGAAGACAGGTGGCTCTAACAATGACAGGAGGCTGAGACGAGGATGAGGGTGGGAGTCTGGTTCTGATTAGGAAGTCTGATTGCATAGGGAGTTAGTCGTTGGCTATTCACTTGTCTGTAGTCTACAACACCTCCTGCAGTTTTGAAAAACAAACAATGAACAAACTATTTTAATTGAAGAAATTAAAATAACAGCTCTTTTTAGTGGAAAGAGATGTTTTTCAACTATAATCCCCTCGTGAGCTTTCAATAATGCTGAAGAACAATAGTATTCCCTCATTAAGCTTTATGTGCAGCTTTCTTCTGGTTATAAGAATGCATCATCACACACACATGCAAATTAGAAATCTCAGTTTGACCTTTTCTGAGAATTCTAAATTTGTAACTGAGGATCAAAGGATATGTCTTCTCTCAGCCCCGTTTCCTTGCAACCTCTATCTGGCTCCCCCAATAGTAAGTAGCTGCTCACCAGAAAGGAAAAAAAAAAAAACTGAGATAGACAAATAAGGTCACTAAGCATGCTCAAAAATGTCACCATGGTTCTGGGACACTTCAAACTTCGCAACAGAGCGAAAGGTCTTCCCCTGTTCAGGAACAGCTTTCTAGGATGCCACACTTTCAGCGATGAAGGAGGAAGGGTTGGAAGTCTAGAAAAGTCCCTTCCAGAAACCGCTTGGTGCCTGGGAGACAGCACCTTGATTCTGAGACTTTCAGAGCCAGAGCATAAGCCACATGCCAAAAGATTTTAAATAATGCATCAATACTTGTCGTCAGGTGGCTTTCCCCTTAGAAAAACCACATTATTCAGAGTGAAAAATGAATTAATTAGGATGCCCTTAGGACACTGATTCTGCTTAAGTATGGTAGTGGAAAGTTAATTAATCACTGCAGAATAAGATCTGTATTGGAGCAAACACCAAAAGCTTGAGATTGCCACACTTCCCCAAGATTCTTCTTTGTGTCTTTCAAGGTGCTACTCCCTTGATGACATTTCTCACTTTTATATATCATGTGCTTTCTCTGAAAGCTGCCATCTTATTCCATTAAAAAAAATGTGTATTTCTGCAGTTAAAAGCATAGAGCTTCTGGGTCCGGAGAGACAAAAATAAAAAATAAAGAAAGGATTGGATTTATTTGTATTTAGTTATTTTTTTAGGGGGGAGACATTCTGCAGGACCCTTTTGTACTTGGAATAATTTTGTATTTGGCACTCAGCCTTAATTATTTTTATATAGTCTCTGAAGTACCAGAAGATGATATAAGGGACCATCCCATCAGCTTCACTAAAGTAATGAGCGCAGCAGAGTTTAAACTCCTCTTACTATTAGCAGAGTCAACCACCAACTGATTTTAATTAGATTTAAGCTTTGCTCTTGATGTAACACAAGTTGGCTGTGCTGCCTCAGACTAACAAAGGAACATTAATCATTTTATGTAACAAAGGAATGGTGTGGGCTCGCCTGCATTGAAAGCATTTAATAGAGAGGTTAAATTTGTGTGTGCTGGAATAATATTCAACTGAAGCACAATTGAATTCTAGCCAGAGGTGGCAGAAAGTGATATTGCAGGAAGGACCCAGAGCCTCCTGAGGCAAGGTTTCTCAGTCGCTACCACCACTACCTGGGGACAGGTAAGTGTCTCTTATGGTAGGTAGGCTGATCTTTATATATTGTAGGTTATTTCACAGTCATGCCACTTGATTCAACCACTTGATTCTAGTAGCATATAGACCCACAACAGTCCTGTGACAACCAAAAATGTCTCCATACACTAGAAAAAAACTCTGAAAGGGGGAGCATCATTGCCCCGGAGGACCAGTGTGCCTTCTATATATGACTTGGGGCGATTTGTCCTGAGGTTTTCTTCACACTGAAAAGTTATAAAGGGGAACCAGGGTAATACTCAGAATTCTAGGACCATATGCTTGTTTTGTTGTTGTTGTTGTTTTTTTAAATGGGTCACAAAGAGAGCCAGCTCCATTCTTACAGTGAAATAACACTTTGCAATATATTTTTCCTTATGCTTTTGTTTATTGTGTTTGAAAATAATTTGGGGCACATTCATTTCATTTGTTCTGCACTCACTATGTGACCCACTCTGGCTTTGAACTTATGGCCTTCCTGTCCCAGTCTCACAATATTGGCATTACTGGAGCACACCACCAAACCAAGCATCACGTTAACATGGTAAAAGGTTTATTCGAGGAAAGGGAAATCCATGAATTCTGCAGCTGGACTGTTCAGAGCCTCACTGGAGCAGCAGGAGGGACAGAGGCTTCCAGGATGCTCACCAAAGTGTGTCTCATTGGCTAATGTGGAATAATAAGCTTCAGGTTCCCCTGCAGAGGTTATTTGTTGGATTGGTTTTGGTTGTTTGCCTTTTAGCATTTACATAAGGTGGACTCCGCCTAGATTTGGACTCCGCCTAGAGAAACCCAAGGCAATGGGCTCTCTGTCTCATGGCGTCTTACATGGTTGTGTCACCTATTGTCAATCTTCCCCTTTATAACTTGAGCTGTAGTGGTGAAGCAGGGAGATTTTGTGGTCCTGGCTGCCTCTGCGGCCCTGCTGTCTAGAAAAAATGGCCTCGAGCAGAGGATAAATAATCCTGAATGCCAGATAAAGGGCCACCTCACTCTTGCATCTGACTACTGTCTATTGTCATTGGCCAACCCTTTCTGGGCATCAGAACTGACATGATTTCCTTCCTAGGGATGAGATGGCAAGTGTCCTTCCCTCTTCCTACCTTTGTCAAACTGCTCTAGTGTTCACCAAATTCGTGAAATGGAAAAGAAATCTGTTTGAGCCATTCCTGTGTATCTTGTCTTCTTTCCACCCACTTTCACAAGCCACTCTCTTCAGTTTGACTTAATTATTTCAACTGTGTTTCTTTGAGCTGCTTCTTAAATGACTCCTTGCTAAGACTATTTAATACCATTGGTTTGCCCTCTGTGATGCAAACTTTTCTCCCCCAAATTCCAATCCTCATGAGAAAGTCCCCAGCAGTATGATAAAGCATTCATTAAAAGATTTCTTAACAGAACTAGCTGCCTTGTCTTGATTGTATAATCAACTCAGCAGCTAATGAAATTGTCTTGGTGACAAGGACTACAGTGTATTACAGCCTCTCTTGAGGCCGAGTGTAAAGACAATTGCATCATCCCAGGAACCAATTGATGGTTCACAGTTTGAATCTGATTATCTTTAAGGAAATCTAAACAAAAGATCATCCCAGCTTCTCTCTGTGGATTTTATTCTCTTGGAAAGTTATTCTTTTACTTTCTACACAAGATAAGCATATAGATAGCATGTATTTTTACAGGAGAAATTAAGGGAGTTTCCACTCTTTTCAGCATGATAAGGATACAGTGTGAGGGGCCCTTGAATGTCCCCATATGGACTCTCACATGTATGTCCCACTGTGAGTTCTCAGAAGCCCTGTTTCCCCCACAGGAGGGAACCCCCGAGGACGGTTTGCCCTGGGCATGGTACAGAGTGAGTGGAAGGTCTATGTGAAGAGGCCTCTGGATCGAGAGGAACAAGACATGTACTTCCTCAATATCACTGCCTCTGATGGACTCTTTGTCACACAGGCCATGGTAGAAGTGACTGTCAGTGATGTAAATGACAACAGCCCAGTGTGTGATCAGGTGAGCTTTGGGGATGAAACTGCTGTTTTAAAACTTGACTCACCCCTCTAAGATTAAGTTCAAACCCACTGCACATTTTTTTCTTAAATCCAGGGTAATATCCGTTCTTATCTTCAACTGAATATAAGAGGGTAAGAAGTAGAGTCTGGGATAAAATGTCCCAAATGTGAAAGGAATCTAGGTAGCTGGCAAGACCATGTGCCCAGTCCCTATGCCTCTCTTCCAATTAAATATGATTGGTGAGCCTTAGAGTTAACCTTTAAGTAGTTCATAAAGGCTCTCACACCATCTTTGTAAACCACTGGTTAAGAGAGATGAACCCTACACTGTGAGTTGCCTGTTTATAGATTATATAGCTGTCAGTGACAGCACTTTTGCTGAGTTGGGTCTCCAGATTCACATAAAAAGAGCCTTTCCGTGACTGTAGAAACACACACTGCCGACACAAGAGCTAGATAGCACTTTTCTTGCCAAAATTAAATAACTGTTCATCTGTATTTCCTAAGCTGTGGACCAGGGGACAATATTTGTGTTTGGTAGCTTAGAAAAATGATGTATATAGATTCAATGTCTTATGCTAAAGCCAGATATTACCCAGGACTACTTAAAGAGATGGAAATAACCCCAGGGACCCATTTGGTCTCAGCACAGAAATGGACACAGTAAGTGTGGGATGAGCATTGAGTTTCCCAATGCAGCAATGTTAGCGGCTTGCTACAGCAACGTCTTCTTACCAGCCATATCATCTATGCATGTTACATATAAAAAGTGCTCAATAAATTCTTTAAGTGAATGTGCACAAAAAAGGTAAGGCAAGGAATATACTAAGTTTTATTACACACTGCAATATGGTCTAAGGCAAGTGGGGAAAACTGCAAAAGCTAAACCACAGGAATGAATCTTAAAGAAATGCGCTTTAATAGTATCTATAAAATTGTACTGCAGGCAGTAATGATTGACTTACTCTTGCTGACCTCTGCCCAGGTTGCATATTCAGCATCACTTCCTGAAGACATTCCATCAAATAAAATCATCCTGAAGGTCAGTGCCAAGGATGCGGATATTGGATCCAATGGAGATATACGATACTCACTCTATGGATCTGGAAACAATGAATTTTTTCTAGATCCAGAAAGTGGTAAGGTGAAATTTATTCTTTGTGGAAATGTCATTATTTATCCATGTAAGAGTTACCTACTCGTGTGGTCTCATCATGACTAGATACTTAGCCAGAGTGATATGAGACTCTGATGCACTAGATGTTAAGTGAGTGCTTCACAGTATACAGATGTGGGTACTCTGGGCCACAGGAACTTGATTTGGGTTAGGGTTGGAACTTTCTTCTTCCCCTCCTCCCTCTTTTTCTTCCTTCCTTCAATCTACTTCCCCATGTTTATAAGCACTAAATGACCACACACATCTCTGTGAGTTATGGCCAGGCTCACAAACAGTGGAACAGGAGCTGCATCACCAATGCTGGTCACCATGCAAACTAAAGTATGGTCCTTAGCAAGAAGAGTTTCTTCGTGATGAAATACCTTTGGTTCCCTTCTTATTGTTACAGCAATGTTGTCTGGATTTTATTAAACATTCCTTCCCTATTTGAGGGGCTATGAGTCCCCAAATTTCCTTGCATAATCAGACAAAAATGATAAGGCAAAGGGTTTTGTAAACTGAAGTCAGATGCCTGAACAGAAGGCCAGAGCTGATGGAAAAGTCGTTTTCTATGGCAGCAAGATATTCCCGTGTTGTGGGTTAGGTGGTTCATTTCGTGGCAATTCTTAAATGGAATGTAAAGAGTGACTAGCTTGCATATTTCACATTCTGTGTTCATACCAATGAACTCAGTCTTCAAAAATCAGTGGCTTATTTATGGCTCCTAGCAGGAAGCATGAATATAGTTACACGAGAACATGTTCCTTAGCTCTCTGAACCCTACTGGAAGATAAGCAACATATATCCATGATAAAGGAAGGAACATTGAAATGGCTGCCCAGAAGTGCAAAGGAAGCCATATTGGAAAACCACAGATGTAGCTGTTACTGTGAGGAAATAAGATGGAAAGCTGGGGCAAGATTCTAAGAATTGAAGCAAGACACTGAAGGTTACAGGAAGGAGAACATCAAGGAGAGCACGAAAGAAGGAGGCAGCATCTCTAAACAGACAATTGAAGGTCTTGAATGTCCTCCTGAATGGTCAGTTGGAACTTTTTCAATAAGTGGGCCGAATGACTCAGTGTGGCCTGTGTTGTTTTGTATATTAAGGTTGATCTTTGTGGTGCTAAATCCTACATTAGTTACTTTTCTAGGCGCTGTGAAGAAGAAAGGCAAAGCATGGAAGGAGAGCTTTAGCCTGGCTCTGAGCTCTAGGGTCCAGTGGATCACGAGGACAGTCCCGTGGCAGGAGCTTGGCATAGCTTTCACAGTCAGAAGACAGAGAAATGAATGCCAGAACTCAGCCCACTCTTTCCATTTACAGAGTCCAAAGATTCCAGCATGGGGAATGGAGCCTCTCATATTTAAGATGGGTTTTTACTCCTCAGCCAGCCTATTCAAGACAATCTCTCAGAGAAATCTCTGATTTAGATAATCCCTCTTAAGTGTGCCAGGAACCTTGACTCCTATGGGATTCAAGGTAGGACCTGTCAAATTGACAACCAATGTTAATCATCACAGGGCCCCTCAAGACTTTTCTGGGAAAGCCAGCTAGTTTTGATGGTTTTATTTCCCTCTAAAAGATGGGATAAAAGTGGCCTGTTTAGAAACAGGATACTGTGCTCCTGGCCTGTCGGCCATGAACACCAGGGACAACAATGTACCTGGAGCCATCCATCCATAAAAGCCTCCTCCAGTTGCTAAAGGAAAAAACCCTCAGGAAATTTTGCAAAGGAATTAATTAACTTGAAGGTCAAGCAGTTGTTTTGCCATTGCATCTAAAATTCTGTGATATTTTCCATGATGCCTACAAAATTGAATTTGCTGTATTTCTTTAATTTATAGGGCACTTAGGCCTTATGTCCTTGGTTTTTCTTGTATTTGGAATTTTTTTGTACAATTGATTTTCTGCTTTTCCATGAAAAGACCATTTTTGAAGAGACAGACCAACTACGCCGCTATCTCGTTTCACAGGTGAGTTAAAAACCTTGGCCGTGTTGGACCGAGAGAGGGTCCCGGTATACAACCTGATCGCCAGGGCCACTGATGGAGGCGGCCGCTTCTGCAGCTCCAGTGTCCTCCTGCTCCTGGAAGATGTGAATGATAACCCCCCTGTGTTTTCTTCCAACCACTACACTGCATGTGTCTATGAGAACACGGCCACTAAGGCTCTGCTGACCAGAGTGCAAGCTGTGGACCCTGATGTTGGTAAGTTAATTGCCTAGCCAGGCTTCTCCCACATTGGCACACTGCATCTAGAAGGTTTGAGAGGCTTCTCCAGCTAGAAGCCAGGTTTTAACCCTGAGCTGCTGTGCCTCTTGTGTTGATTGAACTGCACATCTTCTTCCTCCTCCTCTTTGTCCTCCTCCTTCTTTTTTTAACCTCCTTGTCCTCTAGAGTCCTAGAAAAAAGCTAGGCATCCCTCTACTTTGTAACTAAGTATGTGGAAATAGTTTATAGGCTATGACCATTTGCTTTCATGGTTTTCTTTTCTACTTGCCTATCCCTCCTAAACACAGTTAAAATGCTGTGTTCTACAGCAGGGAAAGTTCACTTCTAATTCTATGAAGACTCACATCACAGCCTCAGCTGAAATATGACAATATTTATTGTACTGCCCCACAGTGCAAAGAACAATTGCTAAATGTGCTACCGGTCCAATGTGGATATTTTTTTAAACTGACATTTTCAAAAGTCCCTTGCCCCCACCCCAACCCCCACCCTGTCACTGACAAACAGACATCGCTAGGCAGAGTGAGGGTGGAAACATAAGGAAGAATTAGAATTGAAGTTGCTAATAAACTTTTTATGTGCAAATCCACTTGACATGATGAGATGACGGGTTAGAAAAGATTGGAGCTAATTGAGAAGTAGACTTCCTTAAGAGTGCGTAAGTTACTGAGGTGACTATATGATGGAATATAAATACGAAAGGGCACACAGAGCCCTTGGTTGTTCTTTTTAAGAGCTATAAATCAGAGGACTAGAAATGATGGGGTGTGTCTCTTATGCTAAGTGAGCCTTTATATAATTCAGTGCCTTATTGCTTAATTCTGAATTGACAGAAAAAATTATTGGACTAATGGAAAAGCAAATACATTATAATTAGCTGAAAACAAACGTAGCACCCAGGGTCTCTTCATATTTTCCCTTACAGGAATTAGAGGCTACAGTTGAATTATTGCTCTTATCACATTTGCATAATTTTAAGGTCAAGAACTTATCCTTTAAAAACATGTATATTATTGTGGAAAAATGGCAAGCAAGAAAAGACTGTTTATTAGTGCATAATTATGTAATAACTGCAGATAATCTTTTAAAACAAGGATTATAAAACATGAACACATTTGGGAAAAGAGGACAGAATTAATGCTAATGAGTCTTTTAATAATTTAAAATTTGACTTGAGGATACATAATTAGCCCATACATAACATTTCAAAAGCTGAAAGCCTTGAATTCTGTCACATGCTCCCTTCATGAGGTGACCAGATGTGTTCGTGCTGCCAGAGACAGGGAGTAGACACACAGTCTGTTTGCTGTACAGGTCTTAGACAGTGGGAGGTGGGGTGGGGTACAATCGTGAGATCTGACCCCAGAGCCCAGTCTCATGCTGTGATGAACAACACAGTTAGCTATGTGTCCTCCCACTTCTGTCTGAAGAGGAACAACATTGGCTGGTGGAGTGGGAGGAATGTCTAAATTCTGGTTGTTTATCAGGACAGAGATGCAAAGACCTGGGAGAAGAAAAGATTAATGGAGATCTTATTATACCTTGACCTTCCATTTCTATGATAAGTAAAAGGCTTCTGTGCAAAGCCTCGCATTGAAACCAAGGACCTGGGTACCACAGACACCAGCCATCTTAGCTGGGGTTTTATTGCTATAAAGCAACACTATGACCAAGGCAACTCTTCTAAAGAAGAATATTTAAATGGGTATAGCTTACAGTTTCAGAGGTTTTGTCCATTATCGTCATGGTGGGGAGCATCCAGGAAGACATGGTGCTAGAGTAGGAGATGAGAGTTCTACACCTTGATCTGCAAGCAGCCAAAGGAGAATGTGTTCCACACTGGGTGGAGCTTGAGCATAGGAGACCTGAAAGCCTGCCCCCACAGTGACGCACTTCCTCCAACAAGGCCACACCTACTCCAACAAGGATACACCTACTCCAACAAGGACACACCTACTCCAACAAGCACACACCTTCTAATAGTGCCACTCCCATGGGCATTCAAACACATGAATCTACATGGCACTAACTAGCAGCTGCTTGATAGGTAGCCACAGGCCCCCTCTACAGACCAACCCTTTACTAACTGGTGGCACCAGCTGATTACAATTGCAAACCATCCTTTAAAATAATGAAGAAATTTCTATCTTTACAAAAAATATTTATAAAAAATTCTATCTATATAAAAATTCTTTCATATTGAACTAATTATAGATTCATAGAAATTTTTAACTTTGACCAAGCCCAGTCCCCAGTGGAGATACCCTGCCTAGCCTTAGAGTTGTTACTAAAATCACAAAGCTGACATAGGTACAATCCACCATGCATCTTCACCTTTCCTGGAAGTGGACATGGCTTCATCTGTACCAGTATCACTGTCTACCTTCACAAAGTCTCTACTATCCTTAACCAGCACAAGGCTCTCACACACACCACCGTAACCACGCCCTCCTCCTTGGCAGTTTCTACGCACTATCAAACACTTAACTTCAACTCTATTACTTTTAAAACATGTTATTTAACTAATTCATATCTGTTGGGAACTAAAATTAAAGGGGGGCCCAGGGGGCAGGGGAAGTACGGGAAGGGAAAAGAGGCCCACGCCCCGCCAGAGTTTCACTCATTCCTGGGTGGACATTCCTCTATCCCACTCTTCAGGGTTGGCCAAGGGGCAGCCCTGCCTAGGGACCCGGAGCTACTTTGCTAAAGCCACCAGGGTTATAGGAGAGAGGGAATAGGGGGAGACGTTCCCAACACTGACCAGAGTGCACAGCGGATTCTAGAAGGAGCAGAGACTCTCTATGGCTTAAGAGCTTTATTATAGAAATGCAGGGGGAAAGAGAGAAGGTAGTAAGAGGGGGGTCTAGGGAGAAAGTAAGGGGGAGAGAGGAGAGGAGAGGAGAAGACAAAGAGAAAGGAGAGGAGAGAAGACAGAAGGGAGAGAGAGGGGTAAGAGGGAGACAAGAGAGTGGGGAAGTAAGAGAGGGGCCTAACAGCCCCTTTTATGGTCTTCACTGTTGCTAGGTAACTGGGAGGAGTTTAGCCTGAAGGTCAGAAGCTTGGGCCATTGCTTACTTGACTACTGACCATGCTTCTCTTGTGCGGACTGTGAGGGGGGGGGCGGTAACTTAGGCAGGGGTGGGAGTTCCAAGAGCATGAGGGATGCCTACCATGTCATGAACACCTACTGTTCAAACCTCAGCTCGACTGGAGACCAGCCTGCAATTTCCCACGCATATCGTTTGTACCCTTTTGAGGTTGGCATGTTTTCTTTTAGCATAATTTACTTCAGGTTCATTCAAGTTATTGAATGGACTTCAAATGACAAGTTATTTATCGATTTGACTCATGAGCTGTCTGTTAAAAATATTCCTTCACACAAAATGGTAACCCAATTTTATTGGTGTTAATTCATGAATTTTTGTGTCCTTCTAAAATGCTTATGTTGAAATCTCACCCTTATTTTGTATTGAGATGCAGCCTTTGGAGAAAAGGGAGCATATCTAACAAAGGTATGAACTCATGAGGAGGTCTAATGCTTGGATCAAGGAATCCTTGGGAGCCCATTACCCCTCTGACTGTGAAGATGCACAGAGGGAGCACCCGTAGGGATTCAACCGCCTCAGACACCATAACTGCTAGTGCCTGATTTGGGATTTTCTAGCCCCCAGAACTATAACAAAAATTTGGTACCTCAAAATTACTCATGTGAAATATTTTGTTATAACAGCCAAATATACTTTGACAACAATAATTTGGCTGCATTATATACTTGGTCACTTCACTTGTCTTTGTCGAGACTTGATTAGCTACTAGTCAAAAATCTAATTCCATGAATTTCTGAGTCCAAAGACCATGCCATGAGACCCTAAGCCCACTCTATGGATTTCTCTTTTTTAAACATATTTTTTTAGATCATACAGCTCCTTCCTATGAATCATTCATAATGAACCAAAGATAGCATTATAAGAATTTCTTACATGAGGAATAAAATAAAACATGGAAGACAGGGTAATTTTATACCCATTTTATGAGTTCTAAGAAATAGCCTGGTCACTATCGAGATTTTTCCACATTAAGTTCTTAATTTTCCTGTAGAAGGAAAGTATCCTAAGCCCCATAAAGTAGTGACATGACTTCATGACCCCAAATTTATGAAAGGTTAGCCATCTTTTCAGTGAAGACAAGGAGGCCTTGCTCTTTTAATGCATTGCCTCTTAGGAGTTAGTATGTTAGATTTAGTATACCTTTGGACTCTAAGAGTTCTTTGTTTTGTTGTTGTTGTTTATTTTGTTTTTCCAAAAGGTGGGCAACACCAAAGCTCATTCAAAGAGGACAATTTTATTAGAGTTTAAATAAAAACAAGCAAACATGCAAACAACGACAAAAACACTAGAGCAGGCAAGATGTAAATTTCAGTAGCTTCGAGGAGAGGAATGGAAAAGGAAAGGGGAAGGCCTTGACGGAGGTCAGCCGGCACTGATTGGTGGTCAGCCACAAGGCGAGGAAAGGATGCTTTGAGAAGGAATGAAACCCAAGTGTAAGGGAAACCATGTTTATCAAAGATATACGAAAAGTAGAAGTCATACTTTTCTGAGTTATTCAGAGTAGTCAGCTGACTTGGGAAGCACTGTGGTTTCAGGTTCATGCCTTAGAAGAAGAGAGAGACAATACTGGGGGAGGATATTCTGGAAGGGAGGAATACAGCAGCTCCTTAAATAGATAACTATTCTCCCTGTTAGAATCTCGTTTTGAGAAGCGTTTGTTTGTCTATCAAAAGAAACATGCAGCATGAAGGACCAGAGCAAAAAACCTGTTACCATTTTGGACAATATGACATGAAAATAAAGTGTAACTTTTTACTGGAAAATATGTCACACCCGTGGTTCATGGGATAGTGGGGGATGTGAGGAGGGATATTTTTCCTTTTATGAATGTCAAGCATAAAGAAAGGAGTGTGTTTTAATGAGTCAAGTGCTCCTTCCTTATTACATAATTCCCTTGCGATTTGGAATTTGAGGGATCTCAGAAGTGTGGAGGCTCAGAGCACACATCAGATACTTTCTAGTCAACTTAGCCAATACGTCATGAGCAACAGGGCAACAAAGCACTGTAAAGGGACAGCAAGACTTTCCAAGATAAGTTATTTAGACAGATAGTCTTCAAGCTACTCAAAGGTCAAGGAGTAAATCACGAATGGAGAGCCTCAGAATGGGTAAGACTTGGGGAGAGTCTGCAGGAAGAACAGTCTTAGGATGACATATACATTAGGAAGATGACGCCATAAAGATGGGACTCTATAAACCAAACGAAGAGCTGGGAGAACAGCATATTGTCCAGGATAGGGGAAAGGAGATGAGACCAGAAAACTAGGCAGGGTGTGTCTGTAATCATTCAGGAAGCCTGGGGATCAAGTATTCAATCAGAGAAAGAAAATGGGTGACTGTCTTTAAGAAAATGCATAACTGATTCTTGGGGAAGTAGAACACAATACAAGCATCTTTAGCAGATTAAAACAGGCCAAAGCAGGGTATGAAAAAGAATTCTAAGAAAGTATTGTAAACTACCACAAGGATCAAAGTTAGAAAGAGCAGAGGAGGCCCAGAATGACTTGTCAAGTGTGAAAATATGAAAACTTTGGCAAGGCCCTGGATCAAATAGCAAGCAAGGCTCATCAAGATCTGACCCTTAGGGGACAGATAAACATTAGCAGAAAGACGATAGGTGTTCCAAACTAAGATGTGGTGTCGACAGGCAATTGCATTAAGAGAAAGTGTGAAAGGCTCAGAGTCTTCCAGAGGAAGGGGGCTGTTCCTCTGAAGTTGAGATTTACATCCCTCGATTAACAGAAGGCAGGAAGACCAAGAACTCTTCCATTTTTATCTGACTGTGATTCTGATGTCCCTGTGTCCTCCTTCATAGGAGACATTTATGATAATCAGCTCATGTGCACACTGTGTAACAAATCCCTCCTGAGAACCATGGCATTATGGGTCCTGAACGATTCACGGAACAGAAACTAAAATGAACCAGTTTTCCTGCACATATAAGGGCATGCAGGGCCTCCCCAGGGAGCTTGCTCAACTATCCCTCTGAGAGCATAGATCCTGATCAAAGAAGAAGAGCTATGTAAGGGATCTACTCTAAAGGAGGCACTGGAAGATTCCATATCTCTTTGATAAAGTATTTTAGATAAAACTCCCCAGTGTTTCTACTGACTCTTCTAACCTACCGTAGCCTTTCTAGTCTGTCACTTCTTGAGAACTGTACAGCGGAGTATGTGAGTGAGATGCTTAAACCAACAGAAATGCCCATTAGGTGTCCGGGCCTCTTCCTGGGATGGAGTGTGAAGAATGCTTGTACCATTCTGAGAGAATCAGAGATGCCCTCTGTTTTTACCTGGGCTTCTCAAAGCTGGTGGCCAAAGTACAGAGCCACCTTCCATGATTATTTTTAATGTCAGGAAGTAAAGTAAATATAATCAACATTTACTCTGTGAGACCAGTCTGGCAAGAGCTTGGCCCAATGTGGCCCCATTGCACTACACCTCAAAGGTAAACACAGAAAAGCCCATGGGCAGAAGAGGGAAGCCTACTTCTGAACTATCTACCACCCTCAGTATTGGGGAGGGGAACAGCCTGTGGAATCTGGAGGAAATCTGTTCATATGTCCTTCAAGGAATATATGTACCCGTCCTGATACTTCTCCTACTCAGTTTTTCTAAGCATTCTACATCCTCAAAGCCTCGTACCCCAGATGAAAATGTACCTAGCCTCCTATGGATCCTATGAATAAATCCATGGGGATGTCCCCAGATGTCCCTAAAACACATACATCCAAATATATAAACAAACCAAGATCCCATAAACCTGTAAGGAAATACCTGGATGATTAGCAGCCTTGGGGAAGCCTTTGGTCTCCCCCCATATCAGTTTCTAGCTATATAATATTAGAGTAACAGTAGCTTACTTCACCAACCTCAAAGTGTCAGCATGAGATATTTTTCAAGATGAACAAGGATATCTCTCAGAACTTGTAAGGCCACATTTTCCACATTGTCTTTCCTTTTCCTCCTTTAAATTTCCCCAGCACATCGTGTCATTTTGGTCACACTTCACATGACTCTTCTCCTCCAACCCCACACCTTCCCAGGCAAGAGCAGCACTTCTCAAGGACTTTAAATGACAGTAATGACAACGTTGCTGCTAACATCCACTTTTGCAGCTACTGCTCCCTGGCAGGCTCTGTTCCAAGGGTCTCAGATACATTATTCCCATTTCTTATAACAACCCTCCAGTTGGCTTGTTATTGTTCAATTTACTATGTGAGTAATTTGGAGGCTTAAGTAACTTGTTCTGAGCCATAAGCTAGTGTCAGGACAGCAGACATTATAAAACGGGAGCTCAGGAGAGCTGGGCGTCGAGCTGATAGTAGTGTTCAAGTACAAGTCATTAGTTCCCCTGGACTACCTGCGACTACATTGGTGTCACCAGAGGGTGGGATCAAAATGAGAGACTCCAGGCTACTCAGTAGCCCTCAGAAGTCATAGAGCAACAAATTCACTAGGATGAAATGCCCCATTGCAAGAGCCGCCTTTTTACTGTCCCCCATCCAGAGTTTAAGATTCTGTGGTCTAAGAGGCAAAGCAAGGTGATAATTTTCATTCCAGATAGTCCCAAGGTGAACACAGCTGGATGTTCCTAACAGGCACTGAGAACCACTCAAGAACTCTATTTCTGTGTCTCAAACAGCTTAGCAGTTTGGTGACACCTATAGATCATCCCTCAGAATAACATTTTTAGTTCATAAAAATAGAAACATAATTAAATCAGTCCAGTGTTTTCTGAAGTTATTATGTGCTAGTGTGCATTTCTGCTTTAATACAGTAAATACCGTGATCCAGTACAGAATGGCTACAAAATCACAGGCATTGTACATACCACTGGCTTTGTTGCCAATATCTGTAATTGAACATGCATTTCAGATCCATTTAAATATTAGTAAACATGAAGGTCTCAGATATTGTTTTAGTTGCTGTTCTATTGCTGTGAAGAGACACCAAGATCAGGGCAACACTTACAAGAGGAAACATTTAACTGGGGCCTTGCTTACAGTTTCAGAGGTTTAGCCCATTATTATCATGATGGGAAGCGTGGCTACATGCTGGCAAGCATGATGCTGGGGAAGCTTGAGAGATATATGTATGATCTGCAGGCAGAGGGAGAGAGAGAGAGAGAGAGAGAGAGAGAGAGAGAGAGAGAGAGAGAAACTGGGTAGAATGTGAGCCTTTGAAACCTCAATAGCCTCAAAACCCAACCCCAGTCACACACCAACTCCAACAACACCATACCTCCTAATTCTTCTCAAATTGTTCCACTCCCTGGTGACAAAGCATTCCAATAATGAGCCTACAGGGGCCATTCACACTCAAACTACTATGGCTATTCTCCCTCTGGTTGCTACCTCTAATACTGGCCCCAGGGACTCTTGCTTCCTGGATGTGCCTTGATAACCACTTTATTTCTTGATAACCACTTTAGCTATTAGGTTTAAAGGGCCATGACATTATATACTTTCTGTTAGCCTCATGGGATCCAACCAGTTCAGCCACCTAGGGACTACAGCTACTTCGAGATGGTCGGGGGATGGGTGGAT
The DNA here is from genome assembly GCF_900095145.1 of Mus pahari. NCBI lineage: Eukaryota > Metazoa > Chordata > Mammalia > Rodentia > Muridae > Mus > Mus pahari. The sequence continues at coordinate 11,383,660 of NC_034599.1, read as the reverse complement.
ATGAGAGCTATTGGCTCTGCTCTCAGGAGGTTCCAGGCTTGTTTCCTATGGAAGTGTTGTCCTAATAGATGTTTACAATGTCACTACTGAAATCTAGTCCAAACAACTCCTTTTTCAAGAGGTTCAGGGACAAAAGGATTGAACATAGATGACTTTAAAGAGGGGACCTCAACACCTCCAGCCAGTATTTTATATCATGGTGATTTCTCCTGGAAATATTCCAACAGGGATTCAATGCTGATCCCACCTCTCTCCTTTAAGCATCATATAATCAATGTTTATCCTCATGCCTTAGAAATCATTACCACTGAGCTGCGCAGGTTAGGATGTAACGTAGGGTTTGTGTGTTTCTTCCCCCAAGCTCCAATATTGTCTGAAGTATTAATTCTCTGAAAGTGGCTGAGGGATTATTAAAATGTCACTAAAAATTAAATAACCCTCTGTGAGGACTGAGAGATTTAAGATGTTCCAAGCCTTTTGCCTATTGTAGATTTAAAAGCTAGGCACGATGGCAAATGCTTGTGATCTCAACACTAGAGACAGAGAGACAGATGTCTCTGGAAATTGCTGACCAGCCAGCCTCGTTTCACAAATCAGTGAGCTCTGGGCCAGTGAGAGATGCTGTCTCTAACAAATAAAAAGCACTTAAAGAACAACACCTGTAGTTGACTTTTGCTCCACTTACACGCAAGTGCCTACATACATGCAAATATGTACACTTTCTCCATACATACGTGTATTTGTGTGTGCCTGTTTATAATCTTATGTGTAAAGACTTTCACCAGAGACCTCAAATGAACCCCCATTAGTGAAGGAAAGGATCTTAGTATTCTCATCTGCAGATGGAGAAACTGTGCAGAGTTAGGTGTCTCAGCCAGGTTCAGTTAAGAGTGGCTTGGGGACAGTGAAGGACTGAGGCTCTCTTAAACGACCCTGCTCCCTTGTATTTTTCCTTCTCCCAACATCAGGGTCATTTCAGTAGTGTGTGTGGCTTAATACAAGCTTGAGACACATACCTTGTCTATTTTCCACTCTGGGAATGAACCCAGAGTGGCTTTAGGATAAGACTGGAAGAAATATGACAGTTCTGTCCTTAACCAGCCATCTGAACAACGTTCCCCAGCACTCAGGGCCTCCATGCACTCTTCAGGATCTGGCTATACCCCTAAGCAGCATCAGAAATCCCCCAGGAAGCTAAGCAAAACAAAGGGTTAAATGATACACAGCCTATAATAATAACAGGACACACTCCGTCTCCACAGTCTGATTCGGAAAGACTGGAGTAAGGTAGGTAGGGGGGAAATCTACTTTTTTTTCCTGTAGTGAACATTAAAATGCCTTGCTCAGCTTAGAGTCTGCATTTGACACATAAGTTACTGCTATTACTACCCTTTATACAATCCAATTTCTCTCAAGCTCCTATCAAAACACTAGTTGTCAAGTGAAATAGGGATTCCTTCTTAAGGAGGCGTGCGTGGAGAGTTCTGATTTCTACCAAATGGCCACAGGAGCTTCTTTCAGCCCCCACTCACATGAGCACGCTGGCACCACTAGGTCAGCTATACCAGACCAGTCTTTATTTACAGCGCTGCCCAGCAGGGATGGCCTCAAGGAGGGCTAGCACAGCAGGAGTTTGCTTAAGTTCCCACCATTTCAGGTACATCGAGGCTCTTATGTGTAGTCGCTTCCCAGGATAAGGCCTTCCTGGCCGGTATTGTGCTGTGCATCATCTGCTGGCAAGTTCTTTAAGCTTCCATATCTCAGAACACTTTCTGTTCATACAACGTTTCTGAACCACCCCTTTCAAGCATCTCTCTCTCTCTCTCTCTCTCTCTCTCTCTCTCTCTCTCTCTCTCTCTC
>NC_034599.1:11356375-11381685 GCF_900095145.1 Mus pahari | reverse complement strand
TCTCTCTGTCTCTGTCTCTCTCTGTCTCTGTCTCTCTCTCTCTGTCTCTCTCTCTCTCCTGATTTCCCTTGTCATTAGGCCCAGCTTCTAGTTGACTCTAGAAATGATTAGATATAATGCTCTAGTAGTTATCAGCTGGCATCTGAGAACAGGCCGTTTCTCCCTAACCTCATCAACACCGAGCCTTTGCTTCCTTGTGAGTGAGTGACAGTTTCAGCATCCATAATTTCTGGAGTTTGTGCCGCTCCCACAATGCTCTCTTTGTCTGCCATGTCTCACCTAATGATATCCACCCTTCATTTGTGACTCAATGTAGCAGTTTTAGTCTCTGAGAAACTTCTGTTTGATTCTTTCCTGTAATCAATTCTGCACGTTTGAGGAACTGGCTATATTTGAGGTGACATAGAAATGCTGAGAGACCCAGCATGTGCTGTGCAGCAAGGGGTCTTTGGGTATTTATGGAGTAAATACATGAGTGAGTGAATGACGGTGTGGAGATGGAACGAATCATTTCCATGTTCATCCTCAGAGATGCGTGTATGAAACCTTTGGAGTATCATTGTTGGGTCACAGCATAGTCCAATGTACTAGTAAAGGTGGAGTTTTACAGCTCTTTGTAGATGAATTCATTACACACAATTAACCCTGCCAGGCCTAGTCCAAGGCCAGGCTGTGGGTGCTGTAACTTTCTTCATGCCTCAGGGAATCTCACTGCACAGGGACCAGCTTCTTGGGTATATAGTCTATGTAGTTCACACAGAGCAATGCCGCTTACTTAGACGTGCCTCTGCCTGACTTAACTTTCTGATTTGGTTGTGCTGGATAGCTACGTTTCTAAGCAAAGGGGCTGGGGTTTTGTCTTGGATTGGGGCCACAATCTTGTCATTAGACCCAGTGAAACAGCTGCTGCCAGCTAACTTGGCAAATACCCAGGAGATGCTGGATGCTGTCACAGGCAGGATCTCCCTGACCTATGCGGCAGCCTTCAGGCTTTTTTGGACCTTTAAAGGGAGCTTCAGACCCTGGGAGTTGATATCATGCCCAGGAGAATGTGGCAGCTTTAGTCATCACCCAATGAAAAGCTTTTAAAGGGCACTTAAAACAGAAGTCATTAGAAAGTCTATTATACGGACAGTAATCACTAAGCTAAAAGTATTACTAATTCCTGGACTCCGTCATAGGAACTTCCTGTTTAATTTTATGTTATCCCAACAAATATTTCAAAGATAAAACAGGAAGGCTCAGTCTAAGCTGTTTGACTCCCTGAAATTGCATTTGCCTACCTTCTACTGAAGATGAGAGGAAAATTTTAGGCCAGCCATTTCCTTTAATTGCCTTAATTAAAGTGTAAAATTTAGTTTAAAAATACTCTTTGCAGTAACTTTATAATGGGGCCTCTGACAAAAGCAATTTTCTAAGTAGCATTAGTGTCTTTCTAAGCAAAGATGAGCTAAAGTGAACAGTGTAAACCCCCGACAGAAAGCCTATACAATATGTAGGCCTAATGTGCCACAATTATTTCAAATAATATGTTCATTAAGAATTAAAACTGGGCTGGAAAAAATCACTTGAAAACTTGGATGCTTTCCAAAACTAGTATTAAAGAATTGTTTTCAGAGTGCATGATTTTTTTTAACATTTCTCTTATATATTACAATGTCATGTGCCCATTGTATAAAATCTAGAAGGTTGAGCAAATGTGAAAACAACTTTAAAACAGTTCACGTTTTGACTAAATCCATTCTGCTCTTTTTCTTCAGAAAAGTAAACAGAAACTTCATATTATTTTATAATCTGCACTTTTATGCTGACACATAAACAGATTTCCATCTAATCTATCCATTTATATTGAGTGACAGTGAACAATGCATTCTATTTGCATATTAATGAGCCATAATTTACTCAATTGGTCTCTGTTGTAGAAAATTGGGGTACTTACCAGGTTTTCTTTTCCATAGAATTAACATCAACTCACCATTGCTTTTATGTGTAATGTTTTATCTACATTGCCGTTATTTTTAAGATTTATTCTTATTATTTTTTAATTATGTGTGATGGGTATATGCCCATGAGTTCAGTGCCCACAGAGGCCAGAAGAGGGCATCAGATCTCCTAGAGCTGGAGTTACAGGTGGCTGTGAGCTGCCAGGTGTGGTTGCTAGGAGCCAAACTTGCCTCCCCTGGCAACACTCCTAACCACTGAGCTGTCTTTCCATTCCCTGAAATATGCTCTTAATCTCTGGCCCACTTCTCAAGTCTCTTACCAGCATTTTAATAATACCTCATGTCTCTCTATGTCCTTTTGAGGCTATTTATTTGATTCTTTCTACATGTGTGATTTTAGAGGACATGCATACAATGCATCCATCACCTACACTCACCTGTGTGGGCATCCCCATGCCCAAGCTTTGACTCTCTGGATGTTTCTACTTTATTGAATGTGGTTCTTTATGTGCCAGGATCTTTCTCAGGGATGGACAATAAAATGAACAAGGCATAGTCCCTCTGCCTGTAAATACCTTAATCTAGCGGGGAAAGGTGGCACACATCACTCTATGTAGACTAGAAGCAAAAAATGATATCAAAGAGGCACTGAGGCAAGATTAGTGGAACAGTCAAGGAAGCTATTCCAGGAACACCATGCAAAAAGTATGAACAGTTTTGAAAGATGAACGAACACTCTGAGCAGAAAACAGCCTGAGCACAGGCCAGAGAAGCAGATGTGTCTAGTGTCCTCAGACAGAGAGGGGGTGGCAGAGCATGATATTTATGGATAAGGAGAAGGTCGGGAAGCGCTAGGCTGTAAAGAGTTACGTTGTCATCTGCCACAACTATGGCTTCTGTCTGCAGGAAGTGAGAAGTCAACAACTACCCTAGTCTGTTTCTTTTGCTATAACTGAATATCATAGACTGGTTATTTTATGAAGAACAAAGGCCTTTTTTAGTAATGGTTATTGAGGTTGTAAAAGAGGACATCAAGTTGGGCAAGAGAAGCAATGAGGATACTGTGTTAGAGATAGATATTATCAAATGCATCAAAGAATAAATAAAAAATGGTTTTTTAGAAAGGCTAAGTAAGAAACCCTGTTAAATAACCTCTTCTTGTGTTATGTATTTCATACTTCATTATAAATGACCCCTTACAACCATTTGGTACTAATTGGATGAGGGGGTCTTAAAGGACAGATCATGTAAGTGACAAATAGGACAGAAGTAGATGTCACTGACAAGACTCTAAAGAGGGGCTGTCAGAGCAGACATAAGCATCAGACACCAGGTGGTTGAAGCAACTCTTTAAGCTCCTTATACTTATGGAGCCTCTTAGAAAATGCAGAGCACACACTCCTTAAAGCCTAGGTCCAAAGAATCTCACTATGCTTGTAGTGTTGGTGATTTATGTCATTTGTGTTTGTGGTGGTGTGTGTGATGGTGTGTGTGTGTGCGCGCACATGCACACACTTGCATGTGTGTATACATGTAGAAATCAGAGAACAAGTGTTATTCTTTGGGCATCATTCACCTTTTGGTTTTTGAGACTGAATCTCTCACTGACCTAGAATTCACCAAGTAGGCTAGGCTGACTGGCCAGGGAACCCCAGGGATCTTATCTGCTACCAATCGAGCTTTAGGATTCTGCTGCATGCCTGTCTGTCTGTCTGTCTGTCTGTCTATCTATCTATCTATCTATCTATCTATCTATCTATCTATCTATCTATCTTTACATGTGTTCTAGGGATTGAACTCAGGCTACTATGATTAAAAACAAAGCACTCAGGCAGCTAAGGCGTCTTTCCAAGCCCAATGGTTAATGTCTTTGACACCCTCAGATGTAAGCTGAGCGGGTTGACATTGTGTTGGGTCTTTGGGGATGATCCCAGCACACTAGGTATAACTTCTCACAGAAGCAATAAAACTTTGTTTAAGCTCTATGCCTGGATTTGACAGTCACTGAATAGAGTCTTCTGGTTTCTTTCCATCCACAAGGATCTAGCAGCTCATCTTGGCCCAGTTAGCAGGAAATGGATTTTCTGCATTAGGTCCAGGCAGCAACCTCATGAGAGGGGCTGGAATTCCGCTGAAAACACAAGTAAAACTAACTATATTGGCTGGATTTAAAAATGTTTAGGGAGGTGGGGTTTGGAGGAGTGTAGGACAACAACTTTGGAGAAAGCAGAGGTGTGGCTTTCTGCTATTCTGCTTAAGGAAAGCAAAAGGCCTTGGCACCAAGTTCACCAAGTCTAAATGAACAGAATCAGCCTGGAATTGATCTCTGGTCTTAGTGTGGCTTACTCACAAGAGCCTTGTAAAAGTAGCTCTGTCTTCCATCAGGGCCAGCATGGAGTTAGGAGAATAGCATCTCCCGATAGAGAGGTAGAGTCTAGCCAGGAGGCTGGAGGGGAAAGGTGCAGATCTGGACTAGGTTGTTTCTAATGATACATCAACTACCTGTCCCAATAAAGGAAACACAGGCCCCCATTAAAAGGCACAGTTCAGTTGGCCTTGCTTGAGCCACCCCTTCTTGTCCCTCTTAATTCACCTTGCTTTTGACCAGTGAATCAGAGGTTGCCATTCTCCCTAACTGACCTTTGGGTCTAAAGAGATAAATACAATGAGCAGATCCCCCTCAACACCAAGAGATCCATGAAAAATAGAACATACTTGTTGTCCCTCATGTCTATAGATGCTGACAGGTTCAGGCCAGGTCATCAGTCCTGGGCTCCTGCACCAGTGGAATTTATTTAGTAGCTTCCAGCACATACTCACATGAGAGGTTCTGTGTCTTCTGTTTCCTTCTCTTGTTGGCAAGAGCTGTGTGCCATATGCTAGGGGTGGAATTCAAACCTTTAGGGAATGTGTGTGATTTGAAAACCATGTCATTCACTGATGTGTTTCTGTAAACATACCCCCATGACTTTGAACAGTGTCCTGAGAACACTGAATCAGCTTAGGCGACATCCAGACCACCTGTTCTGACACCAGCAAGGCAATTGTTTTCAAGGAACAAACTTGAGCTCTTCTGCATGTCTGCCTGTTCCTATCAGAAATATCTATGAGAGAATCTATTCTTCTAGCCCCTCCAGCCAGAAGGCATCCTTGAAGCCATAGTTCCCAAGAAGGCAAGGGAGAAACCTTGTTGTTTGTCTGAGTACAAATATTAGATGTTGGTGGTTATAACAAGATAGTTGTTTTGCAACAGAAATGAAAGTAGATGATGAGAAATAAGGTGGGAAAATATGGACTCTTGGGAATGGGACCAAGAATAAGCCCTCTGCACACAATTGCATTGTGTGGCCTTTTAGTCAAAGCCACATGCAATTTATCGTATCCCTTCCAGATACTTGATTTTATTGGTTTGCTGGGAATTTATTCTTCAAGGAAACTGTACATGTTCAGTTCTTATCTGCCAAATTCCTGCCCTCTTGGTGAGGTGTCATGATTGCAAATATACAAGAAGTCTTCCCCTAGAAAAGCTTGTGTTCCAGGTCCCACGATTCACAAACAGCATTGCAGATGGCCATCGTAGCCAAAGGCCTCTGGCAGACGACTCTCTTCATTGACAGTATTTATGAGGACTGAGAGAGATGGTTCAGCAGTTAAGAGTGCCTGCTATTCTTGCTCTTGCCAAAGACCAGAGTTAGATTCCCAGAATCCACATTGGGCAGCTCATGGTAACTCTAGCTCCTGGGGATCTGACATCCTCTTCCAGCCTCTACAGATATCCACACAAAATTGTGCATACTCACAAAAAGTCATACACATATAAATAACTAAAATAGTGAATTAAAATCTTCTTTAAAGAGCATTTTAGGATCAAAATGAAGCTGTTTCCACCAATAATTTCATTCTATTTTCTTTCTTATGAATTGTATAGACTGAAGCAAATCTTAGCTTCATAACCCATTAATCTAACCTCAGGCAGATGTCATTCAGAAATTTGTTGGTAGACATTTTCTTGCTTGATATGTTTTTGCTTGAATGTATGTCAAGATGACATTTTGAGATCTAAATGCATTTCTTAAGGTCACTGAGTCAGGTCATCTTCAGCTAGGAAGTCCCAGGTTTGCCGGCCCTCAGAGTTCTCTTATCCCTCTCCGATCCTCATGGCCACAAACATTTATCATTTTGTTTATTAGTTATAATTGATGATAATCAAAAGTATAGCTCCAGTTTGAGCTTGTTTTCTGAACTCCAGACTCTTCTTCCCAACATTTTTATTAAATATCAAGTGTCCACCTTCAATTTCACATGAAAATTCTGGTCTTTCACCCCAAGCCTAATTCTCCCATGTCTGTCTCCTTCTCAACAATGGGGAACTCCCTCTTCCAGCTTCTCAGACTACAGAAGAATCATTTTTGCAGCCTGTCTGTTATGGTATCCCATGAGCAGTCAGCCCCACCATTAGATACCATTGCTTCCCTACCACCTCCAAGTTCAACACACAACTCACATTCCTCCCCTGCGACTACCTGGTACTCAGAAGAAATGGAATCCAGTGCTTTCTAATCACTACCAATACTGGACCCTTGCTCAAGCTGCCATTATGTTATGCCTACATTCCTGGGGTGAGGGGGCAGCCTTATTGTTGCCCTGCAACCTGTTAATGAGCAGACCTGGAAGAATCCTGCCCATGCCCAAGGCCTGACCCATGATTCTCCTCTCAAAGTTGTCAAGTGGTTTCAGATTCTCATCTGTGGCAAGAATTCACATCACCTTCTTAAGTACTTGGTAGATTCTCAATGAATGCATGGCGAAGTGACCAGTTAATTATTGTCTGCTTTTCTTTGGGCTATATTGCTTATCTACACATCTAGTGGTATCTGAAATTTTGCTCAGGGAAAATTAATGTGAAGGAGGTTATATATTAACAAATAACCAAAGAATTTTGGCATTTATTCTCAATTTCCCAGTTTTAATTTCATTATATATTTTGTAAACTGAAGACTGAATTTCTGTAAGGTCAGAGGTACTTCTACAGTGACTTTTTCTTGGGTGGCTTTCATAAATCAGGAAAGCACAATATCTTTGTCCTCTGTTCTTGTCTTTTCATTCTTGTGTCATTTCCTGTAGGCATTAACAGGAAGGTCGTGTACTCCCTGGAGGACTCAGCCAGTGGAGTCTTCTCCATCGACAGCTCCTCCGGTGTCATAGTTCTGGAACAGCCTCTAGATCGAGAGCAGCAGTCATCCTATAATATCAGTGTGCGGGCTACAGACCAGAGTCCTGGACAGTCCCTCTCCTCTCTCGCCTCTGTCACCATCACTGTCCTGGACATTAATGACAACCCTCCTGTGTTTGAAAGGAGAGACTACCTGGTAACAGTGCCTGAGGACACTTCCCTTGGTACCCAAGTCCTGTCTGTTTTTGCCACCAGCAAAGATATTGGCACAAATGCTGAGATAACCTATCTCATCCGGTCTGGAAACGAACAAGGGAAATTTAGGATCAACCCAAAGACAGGTGGGTAAATAACAATGCCAATAATATTTCCTGTTTATTTTCCAACCCCAGTCACCCTTCTTGGTGGGATCTGTGTGTTCCCCTTCCTCCACACCAGGTCCTTCATGTAGACCTCAGTACCCTGTTCCTACAAATGGTCTTTCTGACTCAGGAGTGCACACTCTAACCCTGTAACAACATACCTACTGTGTACAAATGTAACGATATAGGAGGTATATGTAACCTTGGGTAAACAAGGCAGAAGTATTGATTGGGGGGGGGGGCTGCATTCACAGATCCTCCAAGCAGAAAGTGTTTATATATTAGGACCATTGCTTCAAATTAAACTATATGTGGAGACCACTCATTAAGACATGCACTAGCTTTGTCCTGTCCTGTCCTGACCATTCTATAAGACGACCATGGGGAGATAACTAAGGATGATTTAAATGTGGCACTGTGAAACTAAACTGGCAAGGTAAAGCTCCACCAGTAGTCAGTGCTCAGAAAACTCAATTATGGATCCAAATAGGCTCGATTTCAGTTTCCACAATAATTTGAAGGAGCCTATTGGCAGTCTGAGGCCTAGTGAAGTTCTCTGACTGGGTATGTCCAAGAAAATGACCCTCTCATTTATCCTAATAATTGTTTTCCAAGTGGGAGAAAGATAAAACCTAGCAACTGTTCTGTGGACACAATGACTAGCTATCAGCTTGAGAGCATTGCACAGGGTTACTACCAGACAATGCTGGGACAGCATTCTCAGAGCCCATTTTACTCATGTGTTGACCTCAACTAGCAGTTTTCTTTTTTCTGCTTGCTTGGTTTAAATGCCTTTATGGTAGGATTGTCTAGGCTATGTGTGTGTAGACACCATGGGGTTGTTTAATTTCCAGGCAGCTCTTTTTCATGTCATCCTGCCGTGTGATTCCCCATGTCTTGGTCTCTGCGGATAATAGTTTTAGATGGCAGCATTATAAGTTGGCAAAGCAGCTGTGGGCGCTTAATTCAATCACATGTCGGCTGTGGGTGGTTTCTTGATGACAGAGTCACATCCACACATCATTTGTTCTTCTTCCCCTGGGTCCACTCAGGGACACTAGAGATACTCCCTGGGGTGCTTGTCCTTGCCCAGCTCTCTAGCTTCACAAGCAGAGACTTCCATGTTGCCTAAAGGATGTTTGAAATTATCGTGGAACACTGCAAACACCGTTCATGGCTTCAGACCTATGTCCGGTGGATAGTTCTGCTTTAACTGACTGTGTTAATCAGACTTCTAGGCTGTTCTCGGGGACTCAGTAAACAAACTGTCAAACATATAAACTTGACTACTGATGATATAAACAGCACAGTGCCTACAGAACAACTGGCCCAGGTTTTCCTCTAACAAAATATAAAGTTACCTACTTTCCTTCAAAGGGGGTATTTCTGTCTTGGAAGCTCTGGACTATGAAATGTGCAGAAGATTTTACCTGGTGGTGGAAGCTAAAGATGGGGGCACCCCAGCCCTCAGCACTGCAGCCACAGTCAGCATTGACCTCACAGATGTAAATGATAACCCTCCTCGGTTCAGCCAAGATGTCTACAGTGCTGTCATCAGCGAGGATGCCTTAGAGGGGGACTCTGTCATTCTGGTAGGTGCCAGCAGCATCCCAATTCTGGGACAAAGCATCCTCACAGTGAGGAAACAAACAAGGTCTGTCTTGGAGTTTGTTCCCCCTCCCCCTTTCAACAATTTTGTGCACCCTCCCTCAAAGTCCCTCACACAGGGACTTCCAATAGCTCCTTCTCTGGCTTATATATTACAAAGAATTTTACAGATTAATTTATATAAAGATATAAATTACTAACAATTACTTTCCTTACAGTAGTATACAATTCTAAAGAAAACACAAGGATGAACTTTTAAAGATCATACCTCCTGGTCTAGGGCACCTAATTCGTGACTACAGAACTGACCTGTGACTAACTAGGAAATTCATGGGTATATTCCCCCTGTCAGATGGGGGACTACACAGAAACACTGAAAGGGTGGACATGAACAAATCCCATGATTAAAGAGGGAATACAGCCCAGTGTGGTGGAGAGGTATGGCAACAGGAGTATATCATATCACGATGTTCACAGTCAGAAAGCAGAGATGCTGCACTAGGTTTCTGTATGGAACCAAGAAAATGTTCCTCCTTTTCTATTCAGTCTATGGCCCTAACTTGAAGGGTTGATGCCGTGGATATTCAAGGTGTGTCTTTGTCTTAGTCAGGGTTTCTATTCCTGCACAAACATCATGACCAAGAAGCAAGTTGGGGAAGAAAGGGTTTATTCGGCTTACACTTCCATACTGCTGTTGATCACCATAGGATGCAGGACTGGAACTCAGGCAGGTCAGAAAGCAGGAGCTGATGCAGAAGCCATGGAGGGATGTTCTTTACTGACTTGCCTCCCCTGGCTTGCTCAGCCTGCTCTCTTATAGAACCCAAGACTACCAGCCTAGAGATGGTCCTACCCACAAGGGGCCCCTCCCCCTTGATCACTAATTGAGACAATGCCCTGCAACTGGATCTGATGGAGGCATTTCCCCAACTGAAGCTCCTTTCTCTGTGATAACTCCAGCTGTGTCAAGTTGATACAAAACTAGCCAATACAGTCTTTCTACGGTTAAACCTTTCTAGAAACACCCTCATAATCCTCAGAGCTGGGACTCCCCATCCAGTCACACTGGCAATGAAGCAGAACCATCACTAGTGGCATTACTTGTTGTTCTGTAGAGAGGGCGTGAAATCAACCCTGCCAGTTAGCCTGGGGCTGGCATCGTTATCTCCAACCCTGATGAACATCAGGCTGAATAAGCATCAGGCTCTGAGAGATGCTAGTGTTACCTTTTTGGTCCCATCGATTGCCTCTTTCACCAGGTACTTATCATGGGTAAGGGTCTCAGAACACCATCAGACAGAGACTCTGAGCATCAACTGTTTGTCTTTCTCTTGTCTTTGTTTTGTTTCTTTCCTATGAAGCTGATAGCAGAAGATATGGATAGCAAGCCTAATGGACAGATTCGTTTTTCCATCGTGGGTGGAGATAGGGACAATGAATTTGCTGTCGATCCCATCTTGGGACTTGTGAAAGTTAAAAAGAAACTGGACCGGGAGAGGGTGAGTAAATTTAGGACACCCCTCACCATCTACACCTACACTATCACTGACCTCATGGGCACAGGCTCCAAGTGAGCAGTAAGGAAATGCATGTAGGTATTTGGATTGGACTCATTAAAGAATTTTCTACTCATAATAGCTTTAGGCAGATGCTGGAGATCATAAGGAAAAAGACCAATGTGTACCTTTCTGCATAGTTTGAATTTTAGTCCTTCATGAGTGAAAGAAAGAAAAACACCATCAACAGGATGTGTGCCCTGGTTTCAATGGTAACTTCAGCCTGAAGGCTAAAGTTTTCTTGTCAGGAAAGATTCTCCTGAAGGCACCCTAGGAAAAGAATAATCCAGAAAATTTCTTTGTCTGAGATTGAGTTAATTTCTAAATATTGTCATTCTTCACCAAAACATGTTTTCAAAGATAAATTAAATATAGAAATGAAATTTAAATTTATAGCAATAACACTCAAAAGATTGAATCTTCTAGGTAATAGAGCCCGCTCACCCAGGAATATCAAAATGAGTAGTATAGGTCAGTGGTGACAATTGCATTGAACAAAGGCTCAGGCAGAGCCTCGAAAGTAGAGGCTCCTCCCCTTAGGGAAGGACTGGAAATGCTGGGCTGCATTTTTTGGTTGTGTGATGTTGTATCTTAGTGGGCAGAGGCTGGGACAACTCTAAAGAGCCTGAAATATATAGGTCGATCCCCAACAAAAAATTATCCAGCCCCAAGTGTTGATGGTGCACAGGTCTACAGAATAGGAGTGAAGGTGATATAGCCAGGGACTCCAGGTTATCTGAGCATGTGCAGAAGAGAGGAGGCACTGCTGTTTCTTACTGCCACCTCCATGCCTTGGCAGGTGTCAGGATATTCCCTGCTCATCCAGGCAGTAGATAGTGGCATTCCTGCAATGTCCTCAACAACAACTGTCAACATTGATATTTCTGATGTGAATGACAACAGTCCAGTGTTTACACCTGCCAACTACACTGCTGTGATCCAGGTAAGAACCTCTTGCCTGCCAGGTACTACCTGTGTAGCTCAGCCGCCTCTGTCTGCTCTGGCTTGTTGGGTTGGGAATTCTCTACTGCCTAACTCAGGGTAGGAGACTCTAGCAGCTGGAGTTTACAACCGACAGTTTCAGAGGCTGAGAAGATCAAGGTGGGGGCTTTCACGGCTCTTGTATCTGGCAGATGCTCTCTTTGCCCATGATGGTGACTGTTAGATATGTTCCCACTTGGCAGAAAAGACAAACATGCTTCTTTGGGATTTTCTATGAGGACACTTACGGTACCTCAAGAGTCTATCTCTTAGCACCATTGTATTGGGACCTAGTTATCAGTCTGTGGGTAATTAGTATTTAATACCAACTTGTCTATTCCTAGGAAAGGTGTGCAAACAACCTGTATTTCCACCACAATAAGAGTTATTGAGTACTGTTTCTTCTAAGTATTAGATGCTCCATGTACACAGCCTGTTCCCATCACTATGTGTCATGGATGGTTCACTGACACAGATTTTCCCACTCCTATGCACACCCATACCATACAATTGAAAGAGCCATGGGTCTATGAGCTTAACTAGACATCTCAAGAACATGCAGCTGGCACATGGTCAGGATTTGAACCCGACTCTGTTATGTAGACTTAATATGAATAATCTCTCTGCAGTAACAGGCTATCTTTAAGAAATCTTGCATTCTTCTGACAGAGGATAGAGATCAATATGAACCATCCCATAGACTTCAGGATAGAGCTCCTAAAAAATTCACCTTCCATAGATGATTTTTTTTTAGAACTTTAAAGCCACCTTTAAGCCTTTAAGTTGGGCTGTAGGATAGAGTAACTTACAGCTGGTGTTCTCCTTTCAGTGAAAATGGCCGATTTCTCCAGTAGTTTATTATTCAGAAGTTACCTTGTGAACAAGGTACCTGAGTTTCCTCTGCTGGTGGCTGGAAGGCTGTGTAGGAAGAAAAAGAGAACCAGACTGAGTATGGAAGGCTTGGAGACACAGCAAATGATCTCTATGCCTTACAGATCCATAGGAATTCTGGAAAAGTACAGTGGCTCTCAGGTACTGCCAAGGGCTTTGTGAAGCAGCAAACTGAGAGTGGTTAGGTCTCTAGAGAACACTTTGTGATAAGATGGAAGCACTTGAGTGTGGCTGTCTATGAGTCGCCTCCTTCACCCTACTGACACTGAACTATCTGGGAATCAGGCAGAGATGTTCAGGAATAAGCACAACCACTGCCTCCTGCTTACCCCTGGCCCCTTTGTCAATGCAATCTTCTTCCTTCCTGGAGGAAAAAGCGGGTTTCCTCTCCTCTGCTGCTGCCAGCAGCCATGTGTGTGATTGCTCTCCTGCCTTCATTCCCTGCACCTCCTCCACTTTCTCTTAGATTCCGGTGGTTGTGGTCTCAACCTTTGGTTTTATGACATGCTTCCATCAGCTGGACAGACTGTTCGCAGGTGTGGAAGGCAGCACTGAGAGCACATGGTCAGGGCCCCTCCCTCTGCAGGCTGGGCCTGTCTGTAATTTCACACCCATCCTTCTTAGACAGTGACCCCAAGGACACACATTCGCTCACTCTTTCAGGTTTTTTTTTTTTTTTTCCTGTGGAGGAAATGGCCCTCAGAGAATGAGCAAACAAATCAATAAATCTTCTGTTTTGTGCAGTGCTGAGTATGTTGTCTGTGTAAAGTAGTAAATCTTCACTGGATGACATGGTCCCACGGTAGGCTCCAAAGAGAGGCGGTGCCTGGAGCTTGATAACCAAGCAGGCAAGCATGTGGCAGAAAAGAAACCTCTGCGATTCCTTTTTCAAGACTGTCTCTCCTTCCACACCCAAAATAATGGGCTTACCCTAATGCCTGGTTATCTTTTTTCTCTGTTTTTCTCTTTTTTCAATTTAAAATTTTTACTATTTAATTTTTGAGACAGAGTCTCACTATTTACTCCTGACTTACCTAGTACTCATTCCTTATTTGAGGCTGGACTCAAACTCTTGCCAACCCTCCCGCCTCTTCCTCCAAGTGCTAGGATTATAATGTGAGCCACCATGCTTGGCTATACATAGTTATCATAAACTAATTCAGCATATGAACCTTGCTGGTCACCCAGCACCACGTATCATGGTCCTTACCTCTGGAATGTTTCATTTCCATACCATAATAAATCCTGAAGCTGGCCATCTGCAAGCTAAATAAAAAAATCTGCTATCAGGCCAAACAATTCTAAGGCTAAACTGTTACACAGCGGATTAAGAAAACCAATATTGATCCTTCCTACAAATACCTTCATCTGATGCTTTCAAAGTGGAGAAGATAAACTTTGACCCAAAAAGTAGGTATCTTCATGTTCCTGTTTTGAGCCATGTTTCCAAAATGGCTGCTGTAATTGATTTTGTCCCTCCTCATTTTGATAAATGTGTTGTTTACTTTCTGTCCTCTAGAGGAGCATGACACAACTGTGCTGTGAGGTGGATTATAAAAACCCATTTGGTTTTTTTATATTGACTAGAAGGTTGCTTACATGCAACCTTCCAAATGTCTGATGTGGCGTTCATTGTATTACAGTGTTAACCACATTTTATCTAGTATGAAGACTCTTCCCATCCCAGCAGGGTGATGCTTTCTGTCCCTGGGTGGATTTCCACCTTCATCACAAAGGGTATAAGGAGTGTTGTTCAGTGCTGAAAGTGAGACAAGTGGGACCCTGTTGTGTCTTTGGACTAGGAACCCATTCAGCCAAAGGCTGGTGTTATCATCTGAAGAGAGTACAGTGTCACGACACAGCTGTGAGGAGGCTGCTAGAGATGGGAAAGAGGATGCTTGCAACTCCAGCCTGTTTTCAGTAGACATATTAAATACCGGGCGTGGGGTGGGGATTTCGTCTGCCAAATGCCTGGTGTTCTAGCTTGGCACTCCCAGCCTGTAATGATTTTTTTTTTTTTAATGTGAGAGAGGTATAATTTTAACTTCCTTTTTTAAAACACTCCTCTATACAGGAAAATAAGCCAGTGGGCACCAGCATCTTGCAGCTTGCGGTGACAGACAGAGACTCATTTCACAATGGGCCTCCCTTTTCCTTCTCTATTTTGTCGGGAAATGAAGATGAGGAGTTCATGCTGGACTCCCATGGGATCCTACGGTCTGCAGTGGTCTTCCGGCACATGGAGTCCCCAGAGTACCTACTGTGCATACAGGTACAGCTTTGCTGTCTGTCCACACTGGGTGTTGCTTTCATCCATGTCTGCCTTTCTGCCTGTTAGCTGGGTTTTCCCTTGTTCACTAAGTCAACATAGCTCATGATAGTGAAGGAATTTTCCTCTTCTAACCACAAATTCAGTTTCTTACCAATAAAGACAGCGTCTGGGTATGAAATGCAAGTGAAACTGAGCAGGAAAGAAGAGTGATCACGACTCAGCACGAGTGTTTCGGGAAGCTGCTCCTGGCAGATCTCAGGGTGTACTGTAGTAAGTCCTGGGGTTCCAACTGACTCTTACCCATGCTTCTGGTATGCTAGTTAGTGCCTGCCACTCCTCACAGGATATCAATCACTGTCATAAAAGATTTGGCCATGTCATGGCCTCTGCTAGATATGCCTTCCCCAGTGAACCTGGGACTCAGATGACACTGGCTTTCCGGTATTCCAATCCTTCAAGTTCAATGACCTGGATGACAAAAAAGTTACCACAAAGAGGCAAAAATGACAGGTGTGCAAGGGTCACAAAAAGGAGCTGTCACTGATCAAAACCATGGAATTTCTGTGACTTTACCTATAGCAAGATTTATATTTCAGCCATAAAACTGAATGATGTTTCAACCCACTGTCACCCACAGAAAGCTGCCTAAGGGTGACAACCCACTGTTACCCACAGAAAGCCATTTTGAAGGGTGACTTATGGTGGCTCAGTGATTCTCAGTACTCACATTAAATTAATTGTCATCTTTTTAGATAAACAAAAGCTTGTTCTCTTCCATTCCCAGACCAATTAGAAAGTACTGGCTCTGAGGACATCTGTGACCTCTCCAGTTGAGACCCTTTGTCCAAATATTTAAATAATGTCATATCACAGGACATTATCTCCAGGTACAAGGGGAATTTCGGGTGTCCTCTTAGAGCAGACATCTCTGCACACCCACCCATTCTCCAGAGATTAGGCATCGCACCTCCCACAGGAAGCCTTCTGCTCTCCTCATAGGAAACACACCATTGCTGGCAAAGTCATTGTTCTGTCACCTTCTTTCCAGTGACCTGTGCCTTTCTGTTACTTTTCTGCCATTGGGGTGGGCAAACTCTGGCAGACCTGTGAAACTCAAACTCATCAAGGTCCCTTGAGGTATCCACAGTTTGATTTCAAGTTCAACCTAATGCGCCAAACTCCCTTCCAATTTTAGGAGTCTCCATTTCAGGATCCCTTAACTCATATAGCCAAATATGGCAGGTCTTTATGCTAACTACCTGCATATGCATAACTATGTGCTAAGTATTTCTATGGGTGATGCCTTGGCTACGTACTTTCTGATAACGCTTGCTTTTAATTCTCATGATTCTTAAGAGGCTGGTATTATTGTTACACTCATGTTAAGGGTGCAAAGCTTAGAGAACTCATGTAATTTACTCAAAACCACAAGTAGACTGTATGCAAAGCTGAGATGCAAAAAGAAGCCTGTATGCTGTCCAGGGCTTGGCTCTCCATTGCTGTCTACACTTGAGGACACAGGTCCTATGTTCCAGCTCTGACTGCAAGGTCACTGGGTCCCTACAGATCTGGACCACAAGGACCTGGCTTTATTCTGGGACATGACAGCACTGACTCCTTCACCAGGCATGGTGGGTATTCATTAAAGCTCTGCTCTCACAGCAGACTATTCCATCAGTTCCTCTATTAAGAGAGAAAGGGGTTTAGCAAGCTGCCTATTTCCCTTCTGGTGTGTCATATTTTGTACTCTAAAGCTTACTATGATGTAATTCTCATTTAACTAATGGCACTTCTTCTATATGCCAAAAGGTGTCACCTGGTCCAAGCAAAAGGAAAGAATCCAACAGAAAACAAAAGATTCTTTCTCAAAGTGAGAACATCGTTTATGAGAGTTTCCTCTGCTTTCTGTCCAAAATGAAGTCAAGGCAAGCCTGATGCAGGCATGCTGGGTCTTATAACACTCATGCTGCTAGACTCTGACTCAGCCCCACTGGCTTTATTGTGTTAACACATTGTATTGCCCATAATACAGTACCCAGAGAATGACTGAAGGTGATAAGCCACTGCTCTACTTAAATGCCCATCCTCAACATGTTTCAGAATAGAGACAAGGGAATGAAGAGGACTTGAACCTGGTAGAAGGAGCTGATACCCTCTGCCACAGGGTAATATTTTAATAATTATTCTTAACTCCTTGTTTGTCCTTTTCTTGTTGCCCCCAGGCAAAAGACTCAGGAAAACCCCAGCAAGTTTCTCACACCTACATCCGTGTCCGGGTTATTGAAGAAAGCACCCACAAACCCACAGCCATCCCTCTGGAAATTTTCATTGTCACCATGGAGGATGATTTTCCTGGTGGTGTCATTGGAAAGATCCATGCCACAGATCAGGACATGTATGACGTGCTCACGTTCGCCCTGAAGTCAGAGCAGAAGAGCTTGTTCAAAGTGAACAGTCACGATGGAAAAATCATTGCTCTGGGAGGACTGGACAGCGGGAAGTATGTCTTGAACGTGTCTGTGAGTGACGGCCGCTTCCAAGTGCCCATTGATGTCGTTGTGCACGTGGAGCAGCTGGTGCATGAGATGCTGCAAAACACTGTCACCATCCGCTTTGAGGATGTGTCCCCCGAGGACTTTGTGGGGCTGCACATGCATGGGTTCCGGCGCATTCTGAGGAATGCGGTCCTCACCCAGAAACAGGACAGCCTGCGCATCATCAGCATTCAGCCCGTTGTAGGTACCAACCAGCTGGACATGCTGTTCGCTGTGGAGATGCACAGCAGCGAGTTTTACAAGCCAGCCTACCTGATCCAGAAGCTGTCCAATGCCAGAAGACACTTGGAGAATGTCATGCATATAGCAGCCATCCTAGAAAAGAACTGCTCGGGGCTGGACTGTCAGGAGCAGCACTGTGAGCAGGGATTGTCACTGGATTCCCACGCACTCATGACCTACAGCACAGCTCGCATCAGCTTCGTGTGTCCACGTTTCTATAGGAACGTGCGCTGCACCTGTAATGGTGGGTTCACCTAAATGGATCTCTTCCTACATTTGGCTATTTTTATCACAGCTTCTACAATCTACTTGCCAAGAGCACCCAGAGAAGGTCAGGGTTTGAGGGTGTAGCCTGGCCTTGCAGGGAATTCGTAGCAGTTTGAGGGTGTGGTCTGGCCTTGCAGAGGAGTCATAGCAGTTTGAGGGTGTGGTCTGGCCTTGCAGGGGAGTTGTAGCAGTTTGAGGGTGCAGTCTGGCCTTGCAGGGGAGTTGTAGCAGTGAGAAGCAGATGCATTTGGTTTCATGTGTTCCTGGAGTCATAAAACACAGCATGAGGAATTCTGGTGCCCCACTTTTTCTCTTTATTTTATTCAGTCCAGGACCCCAGACCGTGGGATGATGCCATACACATTCACAGTGAGTCTTCTCTAATCAATGAAACCTTTCTGGAAATATCTCTGTAGATACACTCACAGGTATTTCCATAATGACTCTAAATCTAATAAAGCTGACAATAAAGATTAATCCTCACACCTCCCAACTCTGAAATGCCACTTTTGCATTTAATCACTCATTCAACTAAATAGTAATTCTCACATGCCCGATATCCAGGATGGATGCTGGGGGTGTAGAAAAAGCAGGAAGTGTGACCAGTTGGCCACCGCAGTCATGGAACTTTACCTTAGCCTGTGTGGGATGTCCACTTCCAAGTACCCATCAGCATCACTGTGCATGTGGAGCCTCTGGTGCATGAAACTCTGCAAACCGCTGCCACCACCTGCTTTGATCTAACTATTGGAGCATAAGCCCTTGCAGCAGGCTCAGTGAGAGGCGGCATCATGTAAGCTGAGATAAACTCAGGTAGGGATCAGAGAAGGACTTGCCTGAGGAAAGCTTAAAGGATGAGAGAGGAACCCACCCCAATGAGAATGAAAGTGCTTCCTTCTCTGGTAGGAAGTGGCAGCCTTGACAAATGAGACCAGAGAGAGGACTATGTACGACCGAAGTCATTAGCTAGGATGAAGAATTAGAAATGACCCTGGGGTAGCAGGAGCCATCGACTGATTAGAAGGAAAAAGGTGATGGGGTAGGTGGCACCCTTTACAAAGGGTGCAGACTGGGCAGGCTCGAGCCTGCTGATGGGAAATGAGTTAGGAAGCTGTAGCAGAGGGTAACAGCAGCACCATTTGCCTCCATGAAAAACAGTCCAGATGTCTGAGAGCACTGTCAAGGGGCAGGCGGACCTCAGAGCTGCAGAGACTAAGCTTCCTGCTTGCCATTGAACATTGACCTTGGCTGGTCAAAGGTCATAACTGTACAGTCACAGGCACGTAGTAATCAGTGAGAAGAATTGCTTTCTCTGTCCCTCTTTTCTCTCTTTGACTTGGGAGCCATAAATTTACAGCCCTCCTCTAAGAAAAGCATACTGGGGTTACTCTATCCAATGCAAACTTGGTCCACAGAGACTGTGGCCAGAAGGGAAGCCATTTATAAACCATCCCTGTGGGTAGCTGAGAACAGGCAGCAACTCTGGCCTCTTCTCTTGAGGCACTATTTGGGTTGCAGTTTTAAAAATGCTCTCATCAAAGGGAGGACCTATGTCCTCAATGTCCTGCAGGGGGCACTTTGACTGCATCAGAGCTTCCTAGAAGAATCAGCATTTGCCCTCTGGTACCAGTGACTTTGGTTTATATTTTTACCAAGTGGATGCAGAGAGGGCCAGACCTGTGACATATGCACTATAGTTGCAAAGTAATTCAGCACGAACATGATAGGTGAAATGCATTTCTGGCAGATGCCACCATGAACAATTTATGAATGCCAGCTGTCCAGGCCTTGTCTAGATGTCCTTTGCAGACAAACTGATTTATGCACCAAAGCTGTGCTAGAGAATCTGTGTAGTGATTCACAGCAGGGTTCAGGAGGAGTTCAGGATAGGACGGGGCAAACTCTGCAGGGAAACTATAGAAGCGCATCAATCCTGTACTCTGAGAACTCGGGGAAAATAAAAATATTTTAAGGCAGCCATGTTCTAGACAGTGCAGATTCCAAATGAAAAGCACACAGCCTCTTCCAGAGCTGAGGCTGGACTTGCAAACATCTACCAGCAGTAAGAAGCTCAAGAATAGAAAACAAGTGTCCCTCCTGCAGCCAAGGAGTCTTCTGTGATGTGGGGGGTTTTCAGATAAGATTGTGAGTTCAAGAGATCTGAGTGAACTGGCTTAGCAGTGTCTTTACAGGAAAGACATAGAGGATTTCTTATTTATTTACCTGCTCGATGCTTAATATTTTAGTGCAAAGATTTGGTCTGTGGCTTGTAAATTATTCTGGTATTCTAAATGCAATGTTGCAAGATGATGCTCCTACCCAGGATTTCTATATTCCCCTTAAATTCTACTCTCAGTAATCCTAGAATGCTATTATTTCTGTGACTTGGCCCATTGGTAAGCAAGAGGAAGCCTTCCAAGTATGTATTAAATCTTGCTCTAGTGAAACTAGGCATGGTAAGAAAAGTCCTCAACTTAAGTTATCCTTAAAATGAAGCTGAAGGCAAACTTCTAAAATGCAGTAATAAATAGAGCTGAAAATATTACCTGTCCCAGCCTCATCTTCAGTATACAATGCAAGGGTAACCTCATGTGTCCTGCCTAAGACCGCAGAGAAACTCAACACTGGTTCAGTTCAAAGATCAGGAACTGTCCTCGAGGCCCGTGTGTCAAAGGACTGGTTTTCAGCTGATAGAATTCTTTTAAAGATGTGTGTGAAATGTGTATATTTTTTACATGTGTTGATACATGTGTAGGGGTACGAGTATGTATGTGTGCGTGTATGTGCATGCATAAGGAAAACAGATGCCAGGTATCTTTCTCAATCACTCTGAAATTTTTATATTGAGGCAGGATCTCAATATACATCATAGACATATATACATATTCACTCACTCACACACACACACACACACACACACACTATATATATATATATATATATATATATATATATATATATATATATCCAATTTAACTAAATTACTTATCTACCTGGCAAGCTTGTTTCTGGCATTCCGTGTCAATGATTTCTATGCTGTGGTATTTTTTTTTTCTTGTGGGTTTGGGGGATCTGAATTCAGGCCCTCATGTTTACATGAAAAACACTTTAACCTTAGCCCCACTGCTATGCTTTGGAGTGGTGAATAGACCAGGTGGGCTCTAGAATCACCTGTGGATTGGTCCATTGATGAGTGCATGGTTGAGTAGTCTGTTAGAAGGTAGCTCTAGAGGATGAGCTGGTCTGTGTGGCACACCTTTGAAGAGAGTAACTACTCTCCAAGTCTTTTCTCTGTCTCTCTCCCTCCTGGTTGCTGTGGAGAGAGCAGCGCTGCTCCGCTGCTGTCTTTCACAATTCCAGGCAGTGGAGACAACTGATGGTGGATCAAAGGCTTTGAAACGAGGAGCCAGAGCCAAACATTTCAGCTAGAGCTTGATTTACTCGAATGTTTAGTCAAAATAATGACAAAAATAAATAAAGTAGTGCATCTACTTCATAATAGCAAGGACCCTCCTTTTATGTAAATCATAATCAAGAATCCTCAATTAAGCCCATTTCCTGGTCTTCTAGGAATGGTCTGCCAGAATAGTGTGATCCCAAGAAGATAGATCTCTCAGACAGTTTGGAACTAGCTCGCCAAGCCTCATATTCAGGCATGGGAAAAATGCTTGAGTTACATGACTTTATCAATATTTGTGTCTCTATTGCTGGCAGGCAGGAGACCAAACATGGAGGCATGTCACAAGTAAAAGAAGAATAAGTACTCCTTCAGGCTCCAGGGACAAGCTATTGTCCCTCTCAGTTCTTCCAAAGTTTCCTTTCAAGTAAGAATAAAGGAATGTAAAATGTTAGCTGCTAGACAAGTGAGAGGGGCTAATTTTTAAGGCATCTTTTCATTTATTAGAAATCAATGATACTGAATTTGACAGACATTATTCCTCTCCCCACCCCACCCCCCCCACACACACGGAGGGAGGGAGGGAGGGAGGGAGGGAGAGAGAGAGAGAGAGAGAGAGAGAGAGAGAGAGAGGCTAGTGTGGCTGTTCTTCTGTTTATCCTGGGAGGCTGACAGATTCATTAAATGGTCTTTCCCACCACTTGGTGGAATAATTAGTGTGATAAATGAATGTAGTGATCATTTGGGGCTATACAGTGATGTTTATACAGGGTTGGCCACAGTACTCCGCCCCCTCCCAACTTGCAGCTCATCTTTTTCTCATGCAGATTTTTGGGTCCAATTATCATCATTAGCATCTTGAACCAAAGTGCTGAGTTGTGCTAACAAGTGAAACTCAATGTGAATCTCAGTGCCAAATAAGCTCATTAAATCCCAGGCACCATGAAACCGCTTCTTTTAACAGAATTAGAGAGACGCGGAGTTCTGATGTCCTGAGATGACTCCCTGTGAACACTGTCACGCCAGTCAGGAAGTCTGACAGCAAGTTTAATGGGGAGTGATAGATGTCACGGACCTCTCATGGGTAAGCAAAAGGAAGGGACGTCAAAACAACTCAGGAGACTATACTGATTATCCTCAGTTTAAATTTTTCATTAGCTGCTCAAAAAATACGAAATAGAAATATATCAAAAAGGACATACTTAGAGTAGGCTCCCAAGGTAACCCTCAGCATTTAAAGCCAGTGTGTTTACAAAGGCCATGGCAGCCATGGCTGCCTAGTTTGTCCTATTTATTCAAATAAGAAATGCAGGATGGAAGAGGAGGGCTCAGTTAAACAAATGGGACATTTCCACGAGTGACACTCCTGCTAGACAAATGGGAGGGACAGTAGCCATGCCCTCCACCAGCAAGGGAGGACACTCCTAGCCCTGGAGAGCAGGACTTAGGCACTGAAGGTGGTGGTGTCAGCTGGGGGGGGATGGGCAGCCTGAGGAGTCCCCTCACCTCCTCTCCATTCAGATAACCCCTAAAATGAATACAGGGAGAACAATTGTAAATGGAGAGGTGGGGTTTATGAAGAAGGATTTAACTTAGATCTTGAGCTCAGAGATTAGCAGAGAGGCATACAAGAAGAAAGTGAGACCCAAAAGCTTAGGTGTGGGCTTCACAAAGGACAGTCACTTTTTATTATCTTTCTTACAGTCATAAACAGGATTTGAGTTTCTGAAGTTAGTATGGTTGAAAGACTGCTTAAGCAATTTAAAGCGATCACAGGGTGTTTCTTGAGGTCTATCTGACAGGATTGCAATTGATGAGATAAAACTCTGGATCCCAAAGATGCAGAAAGTTGGGGTATCCTCATACACCATAAGCAAAGTCAATCTGCTTGTTGGGAAACTCTTAGTAAATATGCAGGAGATGGACGGTGCAGCCCTCTAGAGGGTCATAGGTACTCAGGCCTTAAGCTGAGCTTATCATTTTAATATTCTTAAAGAAATATTTACAGTGACTATTGCTTGTGCTAGAATTTTTGATTGTTATCTGGCAAGAGGCTTTAACCAGACTCTGGGCTGAGAGGTCTCTTGTTTTTCCAAGGCCCTTTTCATTCTCCTGTCTTTCTGTCCTGCCTCACTGGGACCTGAGTGGGTCTGGCAGGATGCCTGGAGTTAGGCAGGTGGCCACAGGGGGGTCCCAAATTAAGAGTGAGAGCCAAGGCATGGAAATGAAGATGTGTACAGTTCACCCACAGATCACAGGGGGGATGGACAAAGAATTAATATTTGTTGGTCCATGACCAGCTTCCAATTCTACTTCACACTATTAGAATTGCATCGAACACTCTCTGTGACCCTATAAAGGAGTTATCATCAACTTTCCTCAAAACGTGAAGAAAGCAAACCTTGGAAGCCTCAGTTGACAGGCTCGCAGCTGCAGAGCTCATAATGGCTGAACCAAGATTCATATGTGATCATCTTACTGGAACTGTTAGCAACGGTACCTTTCCACCTCTGTGCAACTGTGAAAGGAACTTGGAGGCCACCCAGCCCAGCCTCCCACCACCACAGACATCCTGTCTGCTTTATCCCTGGTATGGAAATTCAGTTAAGTTTAAGAATGAGCCCAGGATCTCTCCAGATGATCATACGGCACTCCACCAAATGTAAGAAGTCCATCTTCTTACATTGCACAGCTTCAGCCTTTATCCACACAGAGCCTGGCCAGCTCATTCCTGTTCTACAGCCTGCCTCAAATGGCTAAGGAGAACAATTATGATTCCTCAGGTTCTCTTTTCTCAGCCAAACACCAGTGTTCTTTACTCCTTGATATGAACAATTGCATCCTACCAAGACTGAGAAAGTGCATAATTGGGACACAGAGGAGATATAAAGGTGGAAAGTATCAGTTTTAGTTGGAGGAATTCAAAAAAGAAAAATAAATACATTGAAAGCAATGAAGTTTGTAATGTTGGGATTTTGCCAATCAGAAATGCATGTTGAGCAAAGAAAGCAGTGAAGAGAAAAGCCACAGCTTTGGGCTGGGTGTGGAGATGCATGGTGAAGTAGATAGAGAAAGGCTTTATCCCCATGAAGCCTAAAATGGCATCATGATGTCAAGAGGGTAGCAGAGCTTGGCTGAGAAGGATGGGGAGGAATGAGAACAGTTCTTGGAGTAGACACTATAGGACAGGGAAGGAGAGCCTGTTGGGAAATGGCCGTGGAGATGCATTCTTAAAGTTTAATAAAATAAAATGAGGGATTCTGAGGTAGCCTAACACATGGAACTTGGCTTTGAGATTTTCTTTTAAGTAGACAAAAATTAGAATTGAGTTTGTTCTCTGGCTTGAGTTTGCTGGGGATAGTTGTCTGAGGACATTCTAGCCATATAAGATGGCTCCAGGGAACATGTCTTAAATAGAACCAAGCTTGGCCATTGATGAAATAATACACAAAAGATGGCTAAGCCCAGTATTCTATTGCCTAAACATGTCTCCACTTCTGGGAGAGCCACGTAGACTGCCTCAAATCTGGATTCTCTGGGGAATATATCCCATATCTGTTTGCCGGCCATGAATCAAGGAGGCTTCTCACTGACTTACACAGCATTTACCCAGATACAGCATCTCAGCAAAGCATGTGGGTTTCAGATCAGGGGACTTAGCATTAGTTATTGGATTCTTCAGCATAATGAGGCAGTGACATAAATCAAGAAATGGGCTCAGCTCAAAGTGGCAGCTTAATAATCACAGCTAGCTGCTGGCGCAGACATAATCCCAAGGGTTGTGGGAATACTGCAGCAATGAGGAGAGTCATAAATATGGAAGCAAGACCTTACAAAAGTCTCCAGGGAACCACCCTTTGCCCCACACAGAAGTACAGAGGCTTCATCTCAGGTTGCTTTTCTGTTGTCAGTGCTGTAGAAAGCAACCAGAAATTTCCACCTGAAGACCTTCAGCAAGTGGAAACTTTGCAAAGAACAGACAGACATCCTCTGTGCATTTCTCCAGTGTATAAAGAACACCCACAATTGACGTAGGGAAGATATGACTACACCTTAAGAGGTGGAGGTAGTGGAGGAGGAGGA
>NC_034599.1:11349607-11356370 GCF_900095145.1 Mus pahari | reverse complement strand
GGAGGAGGAGGAGGAGAAAGAAGAGGAGGTGGTAGAAATATGTCTGAGGTGGAAAAGGCAGGGGACTGTATGTGAGGTAGGAAATGTTAAAGGACTGTGCATGACATAGAGAAGGTACAGTGTGCCTGAGTATACATGGTAGAGGCTGTATTTGATGTGGAGAATGTGAGGGGGCTGTGTCTAAAGTAGACAAGGTGAGGGAGGGGCTCTACCTGAGGTGGAGAAAGTGGGGATCATGCCTGAGACCTTGAAGGAGAGAGGCTTTGCCTAAAGTGGAGGTGAGGGATTGTGAGTGAAGCAGAAAGGGTCCTGGAGGACTCTACCTGAAGTGAAAAAAAAATGGCTTTGGATCAGAGTTGGAGGCAAGGGACTGTACACAGGGTGGAGGATACAGAGCTTTGCCTGTAGTACACAAGGCAGGAGGCTCTACTTAGAGTGGGGACAAAAGCACAGACACAGCTACATGAATCCTGTGAGCCCAAAGAGTAAAAGGCTCCAGGTCTTTTTTTTACACCTCCAATACATATGGCATTTCATATCATCTCTCTGCTTACAAATCTGACTCAAATCAGGGAGCAGGTAGAAAGATCGGGTCCCTGCCATCCTGACAGGTTGTGTTAGCCTCACCAGTTATACAGCCTGGTTCCAAGTTCTCCTTACAACTCTTTCCTCAGGCACTGGCCCACTCACTTTTCTCAACACTGTGAGGAATCTTTGTCCTGATTCTCTGAAAGGCGGTCACGATCCAGAAAAGCTAAGCAATGTGTTCAAGCCACGGAGTAAATACATTAAGTAACTAGCCAGGTCTGCAGCTTGCCAATAGGATCTGGTCACTTTCCTGTCACACTCCCTCAGGGGACCTGGAAACAGGGAAAGGAGCTTATTCTTCTGCCTCTGGTTGTGACACAGGCTACTGCTGCCTGGCCTTGCACTGCCATGTGACAAATGTGCTCATTTGACTTAATAGAGAGGGGGCCCTTCATGCTCCCTTCATACTGACAGATGACTGGAGATGCAGAGCCTGCAGGTCTACAGGTCTCCACTCCCCGAGCTGTCACGGAGCACGGCACAAGTTCATTAAACCCAGATTATTTAATGATAGTTAATAAGATAAACTTCCTCCCAGAAGCCAACAGGAGTTGACACTGTCATCTCTTAACTGGTACTCAGGAGCTGATGAGGCACTTTCTGCCACCAGAGAGTGGGTCTTTAAGGCTCTTAACAATAATAGGTGTGCACAGTTGCCTGAGATGGAGTCTTATAAACATGGGATTTCTCAAATCAGGTTAACCCCTCAGCACCCACACAAGGCAGTACGGCTTCTATGTACCTAGAAAACTTTAGGTCTCTGATGAAAAGAACATTTATCCCTAAAGTATTCCCTGGGCTTCATACCTGGGTCCGTCAGAGGCCCAGGAGCACATGGCTTAATTCAGGCTCAACATCTGAAGCCATGCCCTGCAGACAATATAGGCTTCAGAAAGGTACCAATCCTTATGATACTTTGTAGAGAGCAAAGAGTCACTATACTGGATATGGAGACTCACCTGTCTGGAGGAAGCTGCTTCTCAATAATTTTACGTATTTACTTGGAATAAACTTGTCGGTCAAAGGTATGTACAAAATGCAGACTGGCTTTCAGGCTCAGGTTTGCTTTCTAGTTCTGTCAGCTGCAGGAGAGTGAGCCTGTGAGCTAAGCCCCCTGACAAGCAGTTGGATGAACTATTATTTATGGCTAAGCAGATCCCAAACTGGAGTAAAGGCAGAAGACTCCTGCAGCTATCCGAAGCAGCCAGTCACATTCCTTACCCATAAATGTCCCCGTCACAATAGAGAGGTTATAAGGAAGACTAATCCAAGTCACAAGCAGATAGAATGAAAGCACACACACGTTATTGTACACTGCATATTGTTACTCACTTTACAATTCACTTGCAATATTTATATTTCTGTTTTTCATACACACTCATACTGCGTTTTTCCTAGTGGGGACTGGATTTTAAATAATCATTAATTGGTAGCTGTGGCTTAATTATGTGCATTTCTGTATACTGTGACACAAAGCCACAAGAAGAAAAGGAGATGTGGACTTGAGATCCAACTGCTGGTTAAGTGAATCTGTGCTTTAACTCAAAGTCGGAGAGATCAAGTGACAAGTTCTGGGCTAATCATCGTGATGAGTGTGGTCACAAAATGCCCAGCATGAGCCCAACATGAATAAAATGCAGAAACCCCTCAGCGCTGAATTGTCTTGGAAATATAGTGAATAACTTTCATTATATGTACGCAAAAATGTTTAGTTTTATTTGATAAATATTATCACAATTTCTATGACAATAAATGTCATTACTGTCACACATCTACAGTTACCCAACCATCCTTTCTTCCTTGAAATGTAGCTTTTAAATTAAGATTTTGAGAATGTAGGATTCCTTAGCACTGTAGCAGTTATAAAAAAAATCAGGACAATGAATAACATCTCTAGTGGTGTGTCAAAGATGCAGTGACATATGGAGATGGGATCCCTCAGTGTACTGAAATAGAAAAATAAAAAGGATGACCAAGAGCAACAGATTTAGGTGCATAAACCACTGCATGTGGGTCCTCTTGGAAGTTACTGCTCGCCAGGTAAGCCAGAAACTATCTCTAACGATAAGAAGCTCTGTGGTATGTGCCTATTGCTAACTCCATGTAGTTTTTGCTTAGTTAGCTTCAGGTTCTTGTATTTTTCAGCATAATTTAACTATTGCTTAACATTAAGAACTACCCTAGATGAGTATAGGCCATCATTACCTGAGTCAAAGATGCTGAGATGCTCACACTCCGGCAGAGGCAGCTGTTGAGAACATAAGTTGGCTGTGAACAAAAGTTTAGTCATTCACAAAGCTGCACCATCAGCGTGGTTGGCTCATCCCTGTTACTCAGAGGGTGTCAGCCTTTCAGTCTGCAGCTAGAACATTCTCTTCCTAATGAATAAGTCTAACGTTCTCCCAGGACACAGAGCATCCCTTGCTTTCACATACCCATCAAAACAGTGACCTGATAAGTAATGTGTGTGCGTGTTTCATGTCTACGGATAGCATTTTCTGTCATCTTTGTGGACTTATTAGCTCACTGGTCTCAAGAACTTTATCAAATTAATATTTTTAATTCAACAAGTTATTATTTGTTGAATGAATGAATATGCTTGAAGTTATTTTAAAACTGTTCACCAGAGCTCCTTGAAGTGGCTTATGAGATGGAAACATTCTACCAATACTGAAAAATATGTGGAAAGCATAAAGCTTTAGCGTACACTAGATCTCAGGATGTGTTTTGGGAGGTTGGATCTTGTAGAATCACTAGTGGAGCTTGTTCTAAATATTCAGTTTACAATTCCTTCACTTCCAAGACTGAGAGCTGGACCAACGTCAAGAGTAACTTTGCAAATTGACTGTAGCTAATGGCACAGTGGGATTTATGAATCTTAAGTTTGCTAGTACTGGCAAGATGCTTCCTCTTCCAGATTATAGTTCAAAACACGTTTGTATGTAGTTAGCTCCACATACCTGCTTCCTCTCGATCAAAGAGATGGCTGTCGTTGAGACAGTCCTTAATGACCAGGAAAGGAATCATGGAGAAGACTGGGATCAAGGACCAGCTCCTGCCAGTGAAGGGAGAAGCTGCTATGCTATGCTCCTCATTTAAAGAAAAGGAGCGCACTCCAGTAAGAACGCTATCCCATTAAGGAAAGTACCACTTCGTTTGAAGCTTCATTTTAGTTGATTTGCTTTTTCAAGAGACTTTTGCCACTTAAACTCTTGCCCGGTTGAAAAGTTCCTAAATACATCTGAAATAGCCCAGGGCCCTTGACAAGCGTGCTGCTTGCAATGAGGACATACCTGTCGTCATCTGGTGCTGACCTAATTCACCTGAGTCCTAGTCTGTTTTAATCTTCTTCCAGGGATTCACTCCTAAGGGATTAAACTTTCATCTAAGCTTGAATCAAGCAAGTGAAATGGACTCCTGGCTCAGCCAAGGATAAGTCTGCCTTTTTTTTAAGTAGCTGGCAGGGACTCCTCATAGTTAATCAATAAAATCCCATGTGGCAGAAAGGATTAGGAAACAAAATGAGTTTTGCTTTCATTATTTAGAATGTACTCACTGCCTCTCTACCTGCCCTTCCACATCCCTTCCTCCTTCCCTCCCCCTCTCCCTGAAATCAACAGCTAACATCTCTTACATTCTGCCCTCAAGTTTTTCAGAGAGGTAATCGTCTACAGAAAATAGATACAACCACGGTGCTTATAAATGACCATTAGGATGTTGGGAACTTTCTTTAATACTGTCTGACAGAGTCTTGAAGTGATGATCTTTCTTCAGCTGAAAGAAAGCGTTGACACTTTTTGACCTAGTAGGATAAACTTTGGATTTTCCTTTCCTCTTATCCCACTCAGGCTGGCATTAATGGAATGTTGAGAGATACAGAGAGAAGTGATGGGCACTGACGCCTAGTGATGACAATCCCAATGCCCATGCTTCTGGGTGGTCCCTTTGTTGCCACTTGAGATCACATATAGCCCAGGCCTGGATGATTTCTTACGATCCATAAAACTGGTGGTGAATCTCTTTGTGTCCTGATCATGTTTCTTCTGCCTTTGTCACAGGAGGAGTGTGCCCCGGGTCCAACGATCCTTGTGTGGAAAAACCGTGTCCAGAGGACATGCAATGTGTGGGTTATGAGGCCAGCAGGAGACCATTTCTTTGCCAGTGTCCACCAGGGAAACTCGGAGAGTGCTCAGGTACAGAGTGGTACGGCAGGACAGGGTGGGGCTCCTACTTCCCAGGGAATTTTCCTTGAATGAATGTCCCTGACTAAACTTTTGTGGAAGACGTGTTTATGTGTACATAACACTTACCCTCAGAATGGAGCGTGACCAATGCTCACCCTCATGTTTAGTTGGGGCATGCCATAGCCAGTCCATGCTAAGGAGACATGAACACAGGACTCCTATGTAAAGTGGAGAGCATCTATCTCATGGGTCCAGAGTCATGTCTCACAGTAATGAGAGTGTGAAGTTATGGAAGACTGAGTGCTGCTGTATGGACAAAGCAGAGCCCACCCTGGGATTCATCAGACTGCATGAACCTGTGGCCAAAAAGGAAAATAAAAACCCAAGCAAAAAAAGGTAGATCTGAGCCAGTCTCATCAACTTTCCAGAGAATAAGACCAGCTTTGAACACCAAGTAAGCCAGCTCTTCCCTGGGAAGCTCTAACTAATGCCATGTTGCAGAAAGCTGAGCTGTTTGCCTCTGCATCTTAAAGAAGAAAAACAATCAATATTTACATCATTTTCATCCAAATAACCTTCTCCTTGTGGTCTTCATCTAATTTTAACATTTTTACTCAGTTCTTTGACTATCTTACCTTTTTCTCTAAAAGTGTCTTCTTCCATTTTCACCCCAGTAGGACCATCTTCTGTGATAAGATATATTTAACATCTAGGCACATTGATACCAATTTTGGAATCCAGGAAATAATTACTATCACTTGTAAGTCAGACCCAACAGCACGGCTGTGGGTGATGACAAGTGATGGAAGAGATGATAATCATAGTACCGATAGTGGCAATATGAGTTATCGTGCCTAATGGGGCAAGCACTTAGCTTCCCATGTGGTTCTAGTCCAGCTTTTGTGAGACATCCTATTATAAAAATGGGAATCAAACTCCATCATGGTCGATGCCCAGCATAGACCTGACCATGAAATGAAGGAGAAACCTGGTATCTTGAGCAAGTCACTAAGGCGACCCTACCCCAGCACACATGCCATGCACACAGCATCCCTTCCATCAATTTCTAAATGAAGAATGTTCTATTGCTGGTGACGATCACCCATTTGCTGTATCTTCATTCTCTCTGCTTTTCACTCTACAAAGCTGTTGACCCGATTGCTGCAGTGTAATATTGACAAAAATGCTAAGAAATAAGAAAGATGGTTAAATTAGAATCAGGCAAATTTAGAATCTGGTAAGATGGGTTAGGCTAGAGTCTAGGAAGGGGTAACTCCTCTCTGAGAAGCCCATAGCCATACTGTCTGGTGTGACTCATTTTCCTCTGAAAAACCCCTTTTCTCCTAACCCTCCAGCTTAAACCTATACTTTTCAGAGAAGAGAGAGGGAAAAAGTGACAGAGACCAAGACAAAAAGACACAGAAAGACAGAGACACAGAAACAGACATACAGACACAGACACACAGACTCAGACACACAGACATGGACACACAGACACAGACACAGACAGACACAGACACAGACACAGACACACAGATGGACACACAGACACAGACACAGACACAGACACAGACACAGACACAGACACAGAGAAGAGAGTCTGATAATGGAAGCCTCATAGTTAATGATTGACAATCGGTATTGTGACAGCTCAGTGCTTCCTTCCTTAACACCTAACACAAGTCGACTGTTTGGTGTTAGCATGCCTGAATAAATACACAAGTATTCATGACTTGACTGAGTTTTCCTTGTTTTATGGGACTGAAAATTATTCTTTTTATTTTTTTGTTTTTTACTATGAAGGATTGACTTAGGACCTCACGAAAGGCAAACACTCTACCATTTAGCTACAGCCTTTTCATTTTGAGAATAAGCCATCTAGGTTGACAATGAACTCACTCTATAGTCTAGGGAGACCTTGACTTGAGAGCCTCCTGCAGCAGCCTCTTGCTACTGGAATTGCTGGCACATTGCTGGTAGTTACTGGGATT
>NC_034599.1:11311404-11344249 GCF_900095145.1 Mus pahari | reverse complement strand
CTGGCATGTACCAGCTGATCCAGAGAAACTTTAACATGTCTGAGGGACGTCAATGGTCCAGAAGAAATCAAAGGATATCTTTTAATAATAATAAATTTGGAAAGAGGCGGTTAAGAACTTAATGATACTAAGAAAATCCACATTATGGAATTTACCAAGTGGCTCTGAAAATGAAGCAAGTGGGATATTTTTGGTTGCTAACTGGTTAATATTTAAGGATGCAAAGTTGTAATCCGACAAGATCCCTGGGTTCCATCCTTAACTGCGGGGTCTGCAATCAGCTCTCCTAATGTGTGGGTGGCTTCGTGGGTCCACGATTATTTCTGGATTTTAAGAGAACACTTGTGCTATTGGAATGGTCTTTTCAGGGCACACTTCTCTCAGCTTTGCTGGGAACAGTTACATCAAGTATCGGCTTTCTGAAAATAGCAAAGAAGAGGACTTCAAGCTAGCTCTGCGCCTGAGAACCCTGCAAAGCAATGGAATCATAATGTACACTCGGGCCAACCCCTGCATGATTCTGAAGGTTTGTAAAATGGACTTCCTTCTTCTGCAGCTTGGTTTTTGTTTTTATTTATCATTGTTGTTGAGAAAGTGTTATGTTGAAGCCTAGGGCAACTTTAAACTCAAAACAACGCTGGATCTCAGTGCTGAGATTATGGGCATGGGCCACAATACAGTGCTCACAATCATTTCTTAATTGACTATGCTGACTCTTACATTGGGAGAAACTAAAATGACTGTCTTGTGGGTTTACGGGGATAAAAGAGAGAGCAACGGGGCTGAAAAGTGTGGCAGCATCCTACTCCATTTTAGTATTTAGTAATATTTTGTATTTCAAACCTGGCTGGTAGAGGTTAGAGATCTCCCTATAGAGAGTATGTGAATGTCCACCTCCTTTATATTCCAATCACTCCACAGGGCATTAGAACAGATGTCTCAATCAATCCCATGACAAAGCTAATCCTTTAATGGGTTGGCTCTGTGCTTGTTCACCGTGTTCTCACCACACTCTCTGGATAGCTACACTGTAGCTCAGAGAGCAAGTAGGAGATTTTGGGCATAAATATTCCACATATCCTTTCGTTACCCAAGTCTCTCAGTTTTTAAGTCATTTCCTGACCTCAGAAGTCCTCTTAAAGCAGCCAGATTTCCTTCAAAATAAATCTGGCATTTGTATGCAGCTTGAGGCACCTAGTGCCTTCGTGATTACACTAAGAATACTAACAGATGTAGCTGCATCTTTCTAATTTTAAATTTATTACAAATTTTCTATGGGTATGTTATCCCCACTTCCTTGATCAAGAACAATCTGGAGGGTTCTACATATTCGCCCAAGGTTGCTTAGCTACCAAGGGGTAAGGCCGACCCCACTGTAGTGCACCCCACTCTGCTCCTCTCCTCCAAGCTCTCCTCAGATAACATCCTGTGCATATAGAGACCACACCCAGCTTTATGGTCCCAGGGATGTACAAGACCACACCCAGCTTTCGGGAATGAAAGAGTGGGAGGAATAGGCTTTCCCTGATCCGTGTTTAGGGTCTTTATCTCAGGCTATAGTTGCTCAGGCTACAGGTTGCTGAAGTCTTCAGAGCCTGCCAAGTGAAAACTGACCATCGTCTTTGGCCTTCCTCTCCTCTTTCGAGCTCTAACCGATTACTATAACACCAGTACTCTCTGTTAAATAATCTCTATACTGCACTGAACTTAAGAGGAACAGAAATGTCAGATAAGGATGGCTTGATTCTAAAATGAAGCTTGTCATCTTCCCATGCCTGGCGTGTGTGTTACTAGTGCACCTCTCTGGGGACAGAAAAGAAGACATAACCCTCGCCATGCAAGCATATAGTACTTCATGAAACAAATGTGTTCCCGAAGTTGGAAAACTGAATTCCTAAAAGTAAATTCCAATACACAAAGGCGGTTGCTATTTGAAGGACTCTCTAGAAGACTTTGGGGTTGGGGATCAGCACTGGCTCCTCTCTGTTATCTCTCTCATGTCAGGTTTTCCCAGAGCAGGTGGCAGCTATACCGCCATGTGGCAGATATTCATCCATGTTACCAGGAGTATCCTTTCTGAACACAGCCGTGTACAAGGTTTTATCTCACTGGCTTCAGGTACATTGTGGGCTGTGGGCTTTGCTTCAGCCACTAAGCTGAAATGCTTGGCTTAAACTCCACCTCCAGGTTGCCTGTATTTTCCTAGGCAGAGTGTGTTCTATAAACATGTATTTAAGACAGTAGGGGGCTGAGGGCGTTCTCTGGCAACTGTTAGGCGTTGCATGGTGGTGGGAAAAACAAAGCCTTCGTGGACAGAAGTGTCACTGTATCCCACCTGCACTAGAGAGCACTTGCCTCCCCATCTCCCATTTACTGCTCTGGCTTCTAACAGAGATGATATGAGACTTAGCATAAACACACAAATTCAATAAAAATTAAAGCACCATTGACATGAAAATCAACGGTTATGATGTAATTAATGAAGCAAAAAGAGTAAAATATCGTGATTTTGAAAAATCAGAGAAAATATATTAGTTGAGCACAACCCCAGCTCTGATTTTCCTTGCAGCAAAGCCATAACAGAAGAAGGGGCTGTGCCCTTTATGTCTATTAAGAACCAAGTGTCAGAGTTCCAGAGCAGACATGGGGAGAAATCACAGCAGTTCAAGGAGTTTCTTGTCGGACTTTTGGGCACCAATTGAAAAGAAGACAGAAACATGGTTGCTAATCTAGAAAGACTCCTAAATATAGGAAGTATTGAGAAAAGTGGCATGTCACGGAGTCCTTTAGTCAGATGATTCACAGACATGACTTGGCATCCCAGAACAGAATGGAAGATAGGGAAAGTTCGTAAGTTGTGTGGGCGGGTCTTACCAAGCATGGGACATGGAAGCGTTCAGCGTGCTTTCACATAACATCTATTTCTGATACCCACTCCCCTCCCGAAAGGCAGGAGTGCCCATGTCTGCCTGTGAGAAGACTGAAAATTGGAGGCATTTGGTGATTTCTTTAGTAAGTATCGACTGTTGGACAGTGAGTGTGGATGTATGACAGGTGAGCAGGTTAGAAGCTCTTCAGGAGTTGCAAAAGGTCCAGAGACTGATTGGAACAGCCACCCATTTATTTATTTCCTGAACCAAATTTTTTCTTTTCCTGAAGGTACCCCATGTGTCAGATAAACATCATATGGCTTTGAAAATACAATATTGAATGGTATCCTTTCCAGAGACTGTTTAATAACACTTGTGATGATCAATGGGTCTTAATTGAGAACTTGATTAGATTTAGAAGTGCTTGGGGGATGGGTGAGGCACACATCTAGATATGACTGCAGAAGGGTTCCAGAGACAATTCACTAAGAAGGAATTACTTTAAATGTGACCACCAAGATGGGAGCTTGGTGTTCTGCTCCCACACCCTCCTGGATAGGATGCACCTGGGCCTCTGAAAGTGTGGAATGAGAACTAAATCCTTCCCTATTCACTTTCTATAAAAAAAAAAAAATTTGGTCACAGTGAGGATAAAACCAAATAACACAGACACCTGGCTAGACCATCCTACACTGAACCCTACAGTAAGGATACACTGAGTCATACACTAAGAATCCAAAGCAATGTGGTGCATAATTTATCAATTTCTACTCAAACTCCTACTTTCCTATGAAAACTACTTTTATGGATACGGTTAGAAGCTCTTCAGGAGCTTAATTCTCTAAGCATTGAAAATTGGACCAAGCACACCATTGATTTTGTACAACTCTGAAGATGTAGATATTTTATAACAAAGGGGCATCTATCTTTCTCTGAATTGTGAATATCATTGAAAATAGTCACCCATTTGCCTGACCAATAAGCCATTTCAGTAGCGTGGCTACAGACTTCTCACAGCCCAGACACACTTCAGTCTCCACTGCTGTGCCTTGCTAGCAGTCTGATTCGAGAACATGTCATCTTTTGCAAAGAAAAAGATTTTAGAACTTGGTAGACAGAGAAGAATGAACTATCAGAGTGCAGTTTCCAGTGTTAAGATGACTCAGATACTTCAAAGGGAAGGTAGTGTTGATTTTTCTCCCTGGCATAACATGCCTACGATTATTAAGTTTTCACTAGGTGACTTTGGGCAGCGATATTCTAGAATGACATAGCAACAAACCTGATGGTTCAAAATGCTTCTTTGGATAAAAGTGAAATGTGTGGATTCCTTCTCTTAGCAATGCTGCTGCTGTTACATTATAAAAAGGTGGGGTGGGAAGGAGAGAAGAAACTTAGCTGTGTTTGGAACTCACAGGGGATAATTTTAGTTCCTTAGTAGCAGAATTTTTATGTTTGTGGGTACATCAGGTTCGTGTCAGTTCTTTCTGCTTATTACCCAGAGGCAATTGGTAGTGATGGGGGAGGAGCATAAATCAAATAACAAGTTAATTAAATACTCTGTTATAGAAACTTACATGAACAGCACGTTCACCAGCAGATTTTTCCATGACTGACTGAGGACAGTGTTTTGTAGCCATGGGGTAAAGCAGCAGATGGGCTGCGGCAGGAGAGTGTCTCCAAAGCTGTCCGTATTCTATCACTTTATTACATACACTCAAATGCAGATGTGGGCATTATCTAATCATTGTCACTAAGGAAGTCTGCTGTAATTTACAATGGCCATTCAGTCTAGTTTGCTAAACAACAGCAAAAACTAGCAATTGAATATTATTATAGGTGAAAGCCCTCTGAAACTAAACGTTTGCTTTCAGACCTTTCCATCCAAGTATGTATACTGCAGAGCAGTGTGTGTGTGTGTGTGTGTGTGTGTGTGTGTGTGTGTGTGTGTGGGTGTGTGGGTGTGGGTGTGGGTGTGTGTGGGTGTGTACATGCTTCATGTGTGATATAGGCAGCCATTCTGCTGCAGAAACCACAGCCCTTCTTTGTCTCCAAACCCACCGAGGTAGAGCAGTGCTTTCCAGAGAGCAGGGTGGTACAGGCAAGCCTGGAGTTAAGGCTCAACATTCCCAACTCCCTGGCTCTACCCTGCCAGAGTGCCAGTGATGGGGCATGAACACATGAGCTAGACTTGCAGGTGAGAAGATCTACGAGTCACAGAGCAGGCACGAGAGTCACTGGGGCGTTTGCTATGGGAGCTTTCTGAAACAGGACATTTGTACAGATGAGTGCAGCAGAAGCCGCTCGCTCTCAAGCACACCATGCAAACACCAGCTGGCCTCATTCCTATAAATTCATTCAACATTTTACTTCTTAAGGTGCTGGTGACACGGAAGGAGTGTTCCTGTTGGCCTGTCATTTCTGCCCTTTCACAAATGTCTATGTATGCTATGCACAGAAATGCAGATGTCAGGACATCTCAGGACAAACAGACCACACACCCCTGGGACATTGGACTCCACAAAATCATTTCCTAGATCTAGACCCTTTTGTCTCACGGTGCCCAGCGGTGAGCCCCCTAGTGGCCAAATGTAAGCTTGGTTACATGGAGACCTAGCCTTCCACCCCCCAATCCTAGTACCACAGAGCATATCTAAGAAGCGTGGTTCAGAGGGGACCACCAAGGGTCAAAGGCCATCTCCTCAACACCAGAGAAGCCTGGGTCTACTGAAGTCTGCCTGTGCTCTCTGCCAGCTAGGATCTGTGGGTGGTTCGGCTTTCTCACCTATGGTCAATGAATGCTCCCTGGTGGTGGACTTCATGGATTTGGTAGATGCACTTTCTAAAGCAGACATGTCTCCCCTGGAACACCCTGACCAGGGACTGGAACAGCCGCAAAGTGTGATCAGCTGATCAGAAGGTCCTATGGCTAAAAAGTCATAAGCTGTAAGCCAAGGGTGCCCAACTCCCAGCCGACGTGCCCTGGCCTCTTGTCTCCACTACATCACACTTTTGTAAACTTGTTTGGGGAGTGTAAGTATATGTGTGTGCAGAGTTAACATGTGACCATGCTCCTGCCGACTGGACTAGTGAACCGCAGAAGGGCAGAATAGATTGATTACCTTAGCTTATTGTATACCACATGGTGGGTGTCCCGAGGGAATGGGTGATGTCATGGAAATTAGTGCTGTGACAGAGAGGGGTGCAGAAACAAACAAGATATCACAGTGGGTCTTAAGGGGGAGGAGATGTGGGGCATGATCCACACACAGATAGAAACTTTCTTGAATACCACTGTGTGCTTCCTGGACATCCCTATGATTGGTAGCAGGGAGATCTGAGAAGTGTCCTGCCTATGTTTTCCTGGCAGACAGTAGAGGGCTGTAGTTCACACAGATGCAGACACACACTGGATGGAACATCTGCCCAGCTGGGATCACACCATTTCGGATCTAGACTCATGAGGGCTCTGCATTTCTTCTTGCACAGATTGTGGAAGGCAAGCTGTGGTTCCAGCTGGACTGTGGCAGCGGCCCTGGGATCCTGGGCATCTCCAGCCGTGCTGTCAATGATGGGAGCTGGCACTCTGTCTTCTTGGAGCTCAATCGCAATTTCACCAGCCTGGCCCTGGATGACAGCTATGTAGAGCGTCGCAGGGCTCCCCTGTACTTCCAGACGCTAAGCACCGACAGTGCCATCTTCTTTGGTGCGCTGGTGCAGGCCGATAATGTCCGCAGCCTGACGGACACGCGTGTTACGCAGGTCCTCGGTGGCTTCCAGGGTTGCCTGGACTCCGTGGTGCTCAATCACAACGAGCTACCCCTCCAAAACAAGCGCAGCAGCTTCGCGGAGGTCGTGGGTCTGACGGAGCTGAAGCTGGGCTGTGTGCTCTACCCAGACGCGTGCCAACGCAGCCCCTGTCTGCACGGGGGCAGCTGCAGCAGCTTGCCCTCTGGTGGTGAGTGCACATCTGTGCGGGCGAGGGGAGGGAGTGCACCTGAGGTCTGCCCACTTCACAACCAGCCCCTCCCACCTTCTCCTGGACCCTCCCAGAAAGGATGGTCCTTTGGATATAACTTTACCAGTGCCTGCATGGGTTGGAGGAGTGGACCTGCCTCCCTGGGAAGAGAATTATGAGGAAGGGTCTTTGGAGCACACTTGGAAAACGAGGAGAGGGAACTTGGGATAACCTAAACTAGTTGGTGCAGGAATGAAAATCTGAGTTTTATCTCTAGGAGCCATATATTAAAAGCTAGATATGGTGACATGCACCTGGAAGGGAGAGGTAGGTGACCCTTGGGGCTCGACGGCCAGACAGCCTAACCTACACGGAGAGTTCCAGGCTGCAGAAGATCCTGTCTCCAAAACAGAAAAGATGGAAAGTGCCTGAGAAATAGCCTTTACACCTTCCTAATTACTCATGATACTAATTTCACACACACACACACACACACACACACACACACACATACACACACACATACACACACATACACACATACATACACACGTGTACACACACACCATACACACACATACACACACATGTTTACACACACGTGTACACACACACTCATGCACACATTGGTGAAACAGAGACTCTCTGGAGGGAATCCAGTCAAGGTCAGCACAGTGCTCTCTAGTCACTTCTCCCCCCAGGTACAACCTCCAAGGAAGGAGAGGGAAGCAATGGAGATGAAGGGGAAAGGGGGAGAACAGAGCCACAGAGTCTGTCTGTAGCTGTTTAAGGCCCAGGAGCCTGAGGTTGAAGACTCCCCTTTCCTCCTAGATGCAGAGTCTGTGCGGAGAACCTCTAGCCAGGTTTCCTTCTGGCTGTGCCTTGCCACTGCCTCTCAGCAGCCCCAGTTAGCCCCAGCAGCCCCTTTGCAGAGGTACTCAGCAGCCATCTGATTGGTGGACTTAAACCTTCTTCACAGTCACTTGAGATCCTGCTCAGCCTTAGCATCCACTTTGGGTGCAGCCAGACTCTAAATTTAGAGTCTATTTTATTGTAAGAATGTTATAAACTGTCCGTGGAGTGATGCAGTACAGGAACACAGACAGCAAAGTTGTTCAGACTCACATACGTCACTGTCACAATGAGGGCCCAGTGCCCTGGGGGGAAGTTCCTACTGTCTCGATTTAAGAAATCTATTTGCTGTTTTTACTGTCTCAGCAGTATATGTAAATAAAGGGTGGTTATGGCTCCATAATTTCCAAATGATGGACAGTGACTCTCCACTAGCTGTTCTGCAAACCAGCCCCTCATGACAAATCATGGCCAGTTTTTCATGAGACAAAAGGAAAAAAAAAAAAATCCCTGCCAGTGTGAGCCACTGACAGTATATGAAAGGGCATATAATTAAATTGGGTTGAAATTGAACACCGTGCCATGTCAAATCCTGGGTATGCAGCCACAAATTGTAATATACTTTAACCATGCCAGGACATGGTTTTCCTGGCAAAGCTGTGGTCTTCCAGAGAGGGTTATCTTTAAAATAATAATAGTCACTGAACAAAGGCGAAGGACTGTGGGGTCTGGCTCAGCTCAGCAGGGTGCATTTTAACTGCCATGATATGCTTTAGTTATGTACCCAGAAAAGGTATGTTATATAACTAAATGGCTCTAGGGCCCCTGGGAGAAACACTAGTTATTTTTCTGTTTTTTTTTTTTTTTTGGTTTGTTTTGTTGAGACAGAGTCCCATTGTGTAACCGAGGATGGTCTTAGGTTTCTGATCTTTCTGCCCTTGCTTTCTGGGCACTGGGATTCCAGGCAGGCATCACCACACTCAGTGTGTGTGTGTGTGTGTGTGTGTGTGTGTGTGTGTGTGTGTGTGTGTGTGTGTGTTAGGGAATCAAACGCCAGGGCCTTCTGCATTCTACCAGCTGAACTACATACCCACCTCTACTTTTTCTCATACCTTACCTTCCTGGATGGGCAGCCTAGCCTGTGCGTGTGCCAACCATCTCTCCTGGTTCCACATACTTGGCTTTCTGCTATGATGGGGCAATCTTCTTTGTCTGAGCCCCTCAGCAGGTTCTCTCCTTCCAGGGTGATGTAGTCTCTTCTCGGCTCCAGCCT
This sequence comes from Mus pahari, assembly GCF_900095145.1. NCBI lineage: Eukaryota > Metazoa > Chordata > Mammalia > Rodentia > Muridae > Mus > Mus pahari. The sequence goes on along the minus strand of NC_034599.1, from coordinate 11,335,296 downwards.
CTTCTTTGCATCTACCAGTGTATGCTTTTCTAAAATAATCAGCACATCCTCCCTCACCGCCATCTCGAGGAGCAACCCCTTGCCTCAAGCCCACCATTCGGCCAAAGTGAGGAAGCCACCCTCCCACGCGGCTCCAAGCCTGATGTAAAGAATCTAGTTGTGGAAGCATGGTTCAAGGTGGTTCAAGCCCCACCTAACAGAAATGTCAGAGGTCTTCTGGGACTTACTATGGAGCCAGGGACACAGAATTCCTTTCCTGGTGTGCAAGGGGGCACCTACAGGCTTCTTTGCTGTAAAGATGGGGCCCTAGCCATAAAGAAAAGATTCTATTTTCTAGTCTCCATTTTCTATTAATATCATGGACATTTTAAAAACTTTTATTTATTTATTTTTTCTTTCTCTATATGAGTGTTTTGGCTACATAGGTATCTATGTACCACATACATGTCTGATGGTCAAGGAGGCCAGAAGAGGGCATCAGACCCCCGGGACCTAGAGTTACAGGCAATTGTGAGCTGCCATGTGGATGGTGAGACTAGAAGTTGGGTCCTTTGGGAGAGCAGTCAGTGCTCTTAACCACTGGGCCATCTCTCCCACACCTATCATGGTCATTTTTGTCATGTCCTTGTTTTTCCTAGCTGAAAAACATCTTTGTTGCCAAATGAGGAGGGTGGGTACAAGAAAGGAACCAGCCAAAACTCAGGTACCTACTTCCTGCTCTGGAACCATAAATTAACCATGGTTACTTATAAGAAGCACCTTCTTTAAACGAACAAAGAAATTAAAGTGTAGTCATGCCCTCATAGGTTCCCTCTGGTTGCCAGAGAGGTCTAAACACAAGGCTATGGTCTTGGGCTCCCAGATCAAAAGCTAGGATGTACAATACTGCAAGAGAACATTTGAGTTAAGGAAGTGGACTTAGGCCCTTAGAGGTGAGCACTTGCACATGACAATCTGACAGCAGTTTGTTTGAACATCAGTCTGTTCTGTGACTCTCTCCCATGGGTCACTGTAAAATGCCAAGACACAGTTTGCCATCCTCATTCTTCACTCACAGAACAATACTGAAGGACTGGTTGTCAGATCTCCTGGTAACAGACCTCATTCTCAAACTGTGGCATATTGTTCCAGTCCGTTAATAACCTTTAAAACAGCCAACCCACAGCAAGGAATATTTCTTTTCAGGGTTCTTCCCCAACTACCCCAAACCCAACCAAAAGCCTTGGCACACGAACCAAAGGGTTTGCATCTACTACTGTGGAATGGTGTGCTCAGCAGCTCTAACCAACCTTATAATTCTTCCTGCCTAAGAAGCAATCCTCAGGAACCCCAGGGGAGTCAAAGCACAGAGTGCTAAATTGTAACTCAACTCCATAAATCAACCACAGAAAGAAGGCGTCCCCTTGGTAGTGCCTTAAAATTATATCTATTTCACAAACATGACCTGGAAACAGCAATCACCATGGAAACAAAATGGCTGGGACCCGTTCTGACCTTTGTATTCTCAGAGCCATTGGGTGGGGTATAGACCAGGGGGTACCCACATTCTGAATAAGGCGTGCTCAATTCTCCATGCTCATGATGCTCGACACAAGGTGATCCAGGGAAAACACACGGGGGAACTAAGCTATAGTTTGGTGAAGCAGTGCACCAAGCCATGCTGTCACTAGGCCAGAAGTAATCACTCAGACAGCTTTGTACTAAACGGAAACCTAAATCCTAAAGGAAAATTGATGAATTCTCAGTAGTCAGAGATACTAGTTTGAGTGTACACAGTACTAGAATATTGCTCACCCTGTAAAGCTTACACACTAAGACATTTGATTTTTCAACATTTTTTCCTTCTACAGCCCTCTCCCATTTTAAAGAATAAACAACCCCCCCCCAAAAAAATGAAATGAGAAGTCTAGCATCACAAACATGAAAAAAATGTGAAGTCAGAATTTTGCTCCTTGCTATGCTCAATTGTGCCCCAGGAACAAGCTACACTGCAGTTGCTGAGAATGCTCAAAAGATGTAAGGTGCTACCCAAACCTAGTGATTCAGTCTATACCTTACCAAGCTCCCTAGACAATGATCTGACTTCACCTTCTGGCTCTGAGTTGCCCTGGAATCCGGAGAACCCTTTACCTTCAGTTCCCTCTCTATTAGATGGTGGTTTTCCATCTCTGACATGCATCAGGTCACTCAAGGAACTTGTAAGGTTTTGCTATTGAGGAGTCTCTTGGTTATTGATTTAAAGGGAAAATATATTTGTTTGTCTCTGTCTGTTGTTGTCCACACCCAGAAGAATCCTCTTCTGGATAATCAAATAATACTTGAAAATTCCTGAGTGTTTTGCCAAGAAAAGTTCAAAAACAGTAGAAAGCAGTTACAAGCCTGAAGTCTCAGAATCTACTGGAATTCAGGCATCTCTGTGTTAACAAGGCAGATTCTGTGTACATCCAAGTTTGAGAACCACGGCTGCTGGTGGATCTCAGGGTTTATCTGCAGGAATGTGTTCTGTGAGTACAAAGAGAAGGAAACAGACAGGTCATTAAAAGAAGTTGAAAGTCAGATGAACAGACCCAGAGTATCACTCTCTTGTCAGCAGAATTAGGTTATCCCAGAGATCCTCAAAGATGAAACCAATAGTGTCTGCCCAGCTCAGCAGCCCTGAGTATTCTGCACATCAGGCTGCATGAGGGGCTCTTAGATGGTGAAACAGACCGACACAAAAGTGTCCTTGGTAGCGAATTCCTTATGTTGGTTTGGACCCTGCTTTGTGAAGGATTTGGTTCCCCTTCCTTTTAAGTCTAAGTAAGTTCAGTTCATCAAAATTCATCCAGTGGCAACACTGTGCTGACCCATGTTAAGTTCCGAATCCCACTGCCTTCTTAGTGACCAGCACGTGTAACATGTAGCCGGCTTCCCCTCAGCTCTACACGTGTTCCACCATTGGCCTCCTGATCAGAGGCACAAGAATGCAGAAGCAGCCTGCTGAGCATACACAATGGAGGCCGTCTGGATGAATTCTGCAGCTTATGAAAAATGTTTTCTTTTTGAGTGACATTTCTAAATTACAAGTTGATCAATTTTTGTTGTTCTTTTCGATAGCATTAATAGCAATAGATGCTAAGTTCAAAAAGTCTAAGACATGGTAAGGCACAAAAGAGCATTCTAGAAGACAAGATTCTGCTATATACCTTTTTCTGTAGGCACATAAAGACTGCCACACTCCCAAGGAAACTAATCAAGGCCTCAATCAACACCTCGAACCTGAAATGTGGGCCACCCGTCCTGGGAACCAGTACAATTTTCTCCAGAGGTTTTTGTTTGACAAGGTCCTAAAGCATTGAATGGACCTTGCTTGGAGAAAGGAAAAACTCAAATTAATGAGACAGGATGGTCAGCAGCAGCTAGAGCATCCCCAACTGTGACTAACACTCACCTGACCCCAACACACACACACACACACACACACACACACACACACACATTTCCCACATTAACTGACATTTTTCAGAGATTGGTAGTCTCAATACTGAGCCTAAAATTCATATTGAAAACCTTTTCTGACTTTAGCCGGTAGAGAGAGAACAGAGAGATACAAAGACAAAGAGAAGGAGACAGACAGAGAGACTAGGTATGTTTTGGGGCATGTCCATGTGCATGTGTGCATGCAAGTGAAACTCAGAGATCAGCTCCACTGTTGTTCCTCAGAACATGGTCTCTCTGGCCCAGAACTCAATAGTTTGGCTAGGTTAACTGACCAGCGAGCCCCAGGGGTCCGCCTCTGTATACCTCTCAGGTGCTGGCATTATAAGCTTTCACCATCATACTGGACTTTTTCCAGTTCCTGGGAATCTGCTCAAACTCAAGCCTTCATGTTTGTGAGTCAAACACTTAATTGACAGAACTAGTTCCCCAGCCTGCAGTAATTGGGTTTATAAGCAATAGGATGGTAAAACTGACTTTAGATTCTGCAGTATTTACAACCTAACACTAAAGTACCTAGTACCTGTATGCTACATTGACTTACAGAATCTAAGAGCCCTGTTATTCTCTCTGACATGAGTATTCCTGAATATGACTGATCATAAAAAGGAAGGAGGTTCTTAGAAGTCGAGCATCTTAGGCATGGCCACACACCATTGATGGGCAACACCCAGGACTCAGTCTGGGACCCAGGTCCTCACCATATCCAAATACCTCCTCAAATCATGATCATTCTACAATTCAGCCAGCCTGGCAGCAGATGGAACTAGGTCTCTGGGGCTTTGTACCTGTCTGTCAATATTTTCATCCCTGTGCAGCAGGCATTGCTTCTTTATCAACATGTGGACCCAAAGTATGATGTTCACCTTGCCCTGGTGAGCAGAGCAGAGGGTTGATGCCATTGCCTGGTGAACTGGGGGAAAAAAACCTAAGCAAAGAAATAAAACAGAAATTGTCTTGATTATTTGCCTACACCACCCAAATTTGCTCTATAACTGCTTGTTCTGATTCTATTTTTTGCAACTAATAGGTTTTATGATGTTCTTCTTTAAGTAAGAGAAGAAGCGTTTTAAGTTTGTCTGGATGCAGGTTTCAAAACTATCTTCATGGGCTATAACTAGGAGTGTAAACAGGAACACAGATTTGGAGGCGAGGCTTAAAAATATACTTCCCATGTCGCCAAGATTTGAAGGGAAAGATGCTGTGGGGTTTTTTGTACACATATTTCAGTGCTAGTAGGGCCATTTCCTTCTTACAAGCTGTGAAGTGCTACACAGTCCATCTGCTCACTGGCTTCGATAACCACAAGAGAACCATCTCACCTAACTTCCTGTTTTCTCATTTGTAAAGAAGCCATGATACTAAGTGCTATTCAGAGACGATAATGCATGCAGTTGTTATAAGAAGTAAATGAAATACAAGCCATAGAAAGTTCTTGGAATTTTTCCTAATCATATGGTAAGTTATTATTCTGGTTAGTTATTTTGCTACTTCTTTCCCACCTCCCAAAAGCCCAACGCTTATTCAGACTTGAGAAACTATACCATGAAAAACTGTTTTTAATATTTGTGACAGGGTTAGATAATATTTGCAATCATTTGATGTACTCTGGATCTCTTTATAAATTGTGTGTGTGTGTGTGTGTGTGTGTGTGCACATGGGTATGTGTATGTTTATAAATAAATGTATTAGTGTGCATAGGTATAGTTGTACATGTATAGGTGTATACATATGCAACTGTATGTGAATGTACTTTTGTTGATATGTAGATATATAGGTCTATGTATTGGTGTATAAGTGTATGTGTAGGTATATGTGTGCATTTACGTGTGTTAGAGTGGTGTGTGAGTGTGTGTGTGGGGTAGGTGGGTGGGTGGGTGGGTGTGTTACAGCAACATAAGGGAACTCTTAAGAAGAGCAGTAACACACATGCCTTTGTTCATCTAATGATTATTTGGCTCTTAGCAGGATTGTCTGTTTCTGTCTGCCTTAATTCTGCTCCCCACCCCCACGAGGAACTATGTGAAATTATCTCTTATTCTTGGCTAATCATTAGTCTCACTTAATGATAATTTCTAGAACTCATACAGTATTGTAGAAAGTTCTGGGAGTCGGAAAGCCTGGTTCAGACTTAATTGCTTACTAGTCCCATGTCCTAGAACAGTCCCATGAACTCTTTAATGCCCTGTGGGGAAATGTTAGCAAACCATTCCCATGCCTCCTTCTAGGATCACTGTGACCCTCTGTTGAATGACTGGAAGTTGTATCACTAGAACATTTGGGTTTATTGTGGTAATTTGTTGATATAAAAATTATTAATAATAGGTCCTGCAGCTGAATGATGAGATTATAGCAACACGCAGTGACAGGTCAGGTTTGGCAAGCACGTCTTTCACAAGGTGGTGAATAATAAATATCATTATGTACTAAAAATCTAGTCTTGAGTATTTTAACCCAATATTTTCCCCTCAGTTGTATATAAAAAATAAAAAAAAAAAAAAAAAAAAAAAAAAAAAAAACTCCACCAAAATTAAACGTTTAAAAGAAGGCTTGTTTCCAGGGCCCTCTGTTCCTTGGTTGTGTGGGTCAGAGATGACAATGCAGATCTGAAATAATCAGCCTCTTTCTGATGGCAGAGATGTGCTCTGTGAGCTGTAGTTACAGTAACACGTGGTGTTTGAAACAGGTCAGGAGAGCCTGACTAGGCCTGAGTCTACCCAGCTTTGTGAGCATGAGAAAGTCTTAGCTTCTCTAGGACTAGGTTTCCTTGGCTGTAAACATCTCTGAGCCTGTGTAGCTGGTGCTTATCACAGTTTCTATTCTAGATGTGCTGGTGACAATGTGTTAATAGCGTTTGCTCTTTTCTGGGCTCATCTAGTTTCTAACTGTTCTATCAGTGGCTTGATAACTGCCCTGCCAAATACCCAATCACTACAAGCAGGCACCTGCATACCTCCACGTATCAAAGAGGATCTTTAGAGACAGGAAGTCAGTTAAGCTCACTGCTACAACAAGCAGTCATAGATGTCCTATAGAAGATCCTGAGGGAGTTGTGTAATTGGGAAGATAATATTAGAGTGCTCCAGAAAAGAAGCAGAGTCAACAGGAAGAAATTTATCATATTACACACACACACACACACACACACACACACACACACACACACACACACATGCACAGAAAGGGATAAGATAATCTTATGGGATTATCTAAATACAATTTGGGGACACCAAGTCTAAAATTTGTAGGGCAGGTTAGTGGCTGGGAATCCATAGAAGAGCAGGTTTTGCAGTATTGAAATGATAATCCATAGAGCAAGCCAGTTGGCTAGAAATGTGCAAAATTTTCTCTGAGTGTTGACTTAAAGCAAAAATTCTTCTTAGGCCCACACACATGATGGACAATAATGACTGATTGTAAATGTTGATACATCCACAAAAACTTAAACTATCAGACCAGGGTTTAAATGGCAGAGCATAGGAGTTTAGCTGGTCTGAAACACAAACTAACCTGTTATGGAGATCAAAAAACAAATCAGGAGAAACTAAACAGGTAGAAAAACATCACAAATTATTATTACCCTCGAGAGGTAAGAGAAGAGGCTATGGCCGTAGTCTGCAAATCTGGGGCTAGTGTTACACAAGTGCCAAAAGAAAAGGGGGAGAAGACAGAGTTATTGAAACACACTTGTCAGCCAGTCTCAAAAGCAATCCAAAATGATAAACTGTCTGCAGAAATAAGCAAGAAGTAAGAATTTAAGGACACAGACAAGATAAAGAGTTCCAGGAAGGTCTCAATCTCAGATGCAAATAGGAAAACTTCCAAGAAGACAGAAGAGAAAGCAAAGGAAATCATCAATAAACGGATTCAAGAACATGTACAATTTACCAAAAATTAAAGGATGTGAGTTTTGAGATTACAAGGGCCTACTGAGGATCCAGCACTGGCTAGAACAAACCCATACTAAATCACAGCATAGCTAAATAGCATGAAATTCCAAAAATCTGACCTTCCAAAATATTGGAGAGAACAGCGATCTGGTCTCTTGCAAGCTTCAGAGACTTTGGAGTTCCCAAAAACAACCTGCAGAAGATTGCTTCAATTTCCTAATGTAATCTAACTTTCAATGAGGTCTTAGGATTTAGCTAGACAAAATTCCCTAAAATTTGCCTCCTTCAACCCCCTTCCCATGGGAAGCAATTATAGAATCACCAAATGAAAGAGAGAATAAGCCAGATGAATCCAGAAACTGATCTTTAACACAGGTATGCAAGAATGCAGGGTAGAACGTCAGCTGTTCAAGGTGGAGCCCCCAGAGGTATCAGCGAAGACCTCCTTAGCATGTAAGGATGTGAGCTACTGTGTGCATCTCAGCACAGGGAGGCCTGGTTGACAAAAAGTCCAGGGTAAATTTAAATAAATATTCAGAAAAAGAGGAATCTAAAGCATAGATTCATCTTTGAACATTTTTTAAAGACGAAGATATGCGTGAAAATAAAAGTCAGAATTCACTAGGTAGCTTAGCTACAAATAGCCTATTACAGTTAATTACAATAATACAAATACTGTTTGTTTAATTAACACTAAAAGATTACAATGTATTGGGGGGAAGAGCCATAGAAAAATGTCCATATGTGATGTGATTGATGTTTTGAAATAAAAGACATATGGAAATCCAGCAGAAAATTGTGATTGTTAGAAACAATCACAAAATATCAGCATTCTACAGAAGAAAATATTAAAATCCTGAAAGGGATATCCAGGTGGTTCCTAGGGCGTTATAAACACTGTGATTGGCAATGCAAAACTCATAGAGCATCCCTCATTTACTAAGTGTGTGTGTAACAGTAAGGACAAGTTCATTGTATCTTTTCCACCCCAAGGCACATGTAAGACTCTGAGTCTTCATTCGCCTAATAGTTAACGTTGTCTGTGGTACAAATATCAGTGCCTAGTTTTGTATGACAGGCTCATGAATAGAACATGAAAGAGATGCAAAGACAAGGCTCTGCACAGGGGATATGAAGGTTAGGCATTGAATTTCAGTTGAGTTGGCTTGGCCTCGCTTGGAGCTCAGGGCAGAAGGGATCGTGGCACCAATGGCTTCTCCCATCTGGAGCTGTCACCATTTGCAGAAGCCTGATAAAGAGTGCACTGCCATCTCCCTCACCATCCTGGTCTCTGTTCTTAGGGTCTCTAGCAAGATCACTAGCGTTCTATAAAATATGGATAGTTAGGTGAATTTTTTGTGGACTACCATGGAATACAAACTGCACCCTGGTATTTTTTTTTTTCATGGCAAATGAATTCTACCTAACCAGTGTGCTGATCAACTTTGGAATTCAGACCTTGCTTAAGATAAGGAATCGAGAGGACCTATCACAGCTGAGTCTAAGGATGCAAATCACTGAGGCATCCCCAGCTCATGAGGCCCTCTCTCCCCCCCCCCCCCCCCGCAGGCTATCAGTGTTCCTGTCTCTCGCAGTTCACGGGGACAAACTGTGAATCCGAGATCACAGCCTGCTTCCCTAACCCTTGCCGGAATGGAGGATCCTGTGACCCCATAGGAAACACCTTCGTCTGCAGCTGTAAAGCCGGCCTCACAGGTGTCACGTAAGTGAGACTGCTCAAGGACCTCTCTCTACACACTTCTTATCCTAAGGAAACGACCCTGAATGTAGTTCATTACAATAAATGGGTGCACTGCTGTCTTTCCCACACAGTATTCATGTGGGCTGGCTTAAGGTACAGTGACTGAAATACAAACAGGAGATTCTGAGTTCAGATGCCTAGCACCCTCCCTGCAAACCTGGGTAGGGTGGCATGAACTTGAAACCCTAAGGCTGGGATTTCCTGGGATTTGGGAACCAGTCGTCCTAGCCAAACTACTGTGCTTCAGTGTGTGTTCAGTGAAAGACGGGTTCTCTCACAAAAAAATAAAGACAGAAAGTGATGGAGAAAGACATCTGAGATCAAGCTCTTGTCTCTACAAGCATGTGTACACAACCACATTGACAAGGAAATATATCACATGTACACATGAGTACATGCATACATGCACACACACACACACACACACACATCCACACAGCAGTTATATCTAATTTGCATGCTTTGCTTTATCCTTTTGTCCCCTCAAGCTTATTCAATCCCCATGCATTTTATAATGTTGAAGGCACTTCTTTTGTTAAATGTGCTTAGTGCCGCCTAAATCTTCCAGGATAACTCTGAGACACACGTAAAACTCACTTCCCAGAACCTGACAACTGGACTCCACTGCCTGGTGCCTAATTCTGAGAAATTAAGCCTTACCTTTCCTTTGAAAACCCCTTTCCTCCAGGAAATGAGTGAAATTAAAGTGTGAGCCAGACAGAAATGGAATGCTTTAAATTGTGAGTAAAAGGCCACTTCCAGGCATCCTTGATCACTTCAGAAGTACATACGTGTACTCTTCAGCAAGTGGGAGCCTAATTACAGATCAGCTTGGCATGTTCATTAGAGCACGTCTCTGAGGACTCCACAGAAAACTCCTTAGCTGAGGTTGAATCGCTGGATGTAATTTAAAGTATTAAAGCTGCACTTATTTTTAAATGCTCTGTGATTCTAACTAATTTCTGATTGACCTAGCCCCAATCTGTTCAAATTAGGGATATTTGGACTACATTTTTAAAGGTAGATTACCAAAACTATGGGTGAAGAAAGAGAGAAGTTTTAATTATGTGCTTTGGGTGTTAAAATAAGACAGAATCCGACTTTAAAGCTACAGGGAAGCTACTGGGAGATACACCTGAATCCAGGTCCCAGCAGCCATACTGAGTGGTTCCCAACCTCCTGCAATTCCAGCCCCAAGGGATCTAATGCCCTCTAGTAGTCTGTGGAAGCACCTGCACATGCATGGGACACACATGCACACGCGCACGCGCATACACACACACTTAAAATAATTGTAAAAGCCTGCTGTGTAGCTGTAGTACTGTGGGGATAAAAGCTGTCTAGATGTGCTTCAATGCTCATCGTAGTCCATGTCTCTCACTTGGTGCAACCATCCATAGTTCCCTGTGGAAACGCTGGTGAGTTTGATTATGAGATCCCTGTGTTGCCCTGTTAGTGAAGGAGTGCAGAAATATTTTACACAATGCGACAAATGCTAAGGTGCACCTGACTCAGGGGGTTTGGAGAGGGTATCTTTTCCACATGAAACATTCTCCTCTTTATACTCCTCTCTCGTCAGTGCGTCACTTTCCAAATCTCATGAAAACCTAAGAAGGCACACCTTTTGTAAAGTAATGGGCAAGAGCTCAGTGGACACAGAAATGGCTGAAGTCACCCTTGTGTATGTGCACCTGTGTACATACACTCATACACACACATATGAACACACACATGCATATGAACATACACATATTTGAACACATACACACAAGGTACTGTACTTTGTAGGGGCTTCCTTCTGTTTTAAAGCTTTTGCCTGAGCTCTGGTACAGTTGTCCTGATGTTGGAAGGACTTTATTGTGCTTTATCACTGAAGGTGCGAGGATGACGTGGACGAGTGTGAGCGAGAAGAGTGTGAGAACGGGGGTGCCTGTGTCAACCTGTTCGGCTCCTTCTTCTGCAACTGCACCCCAGGCTATGTAGGCCAGTACTGTGGCTTGCGCCCTGTGGTTGTGCCCAACATCCAGGCTGGCCACTCATACGTGGGAAAGGAGGAGCTGATAGGCATCGCTGTAGTCCTCTTCGTCATCTTCACCCTTATCGTACTCTTCATCGTCTTTCGTAAGAAGGTCTTCCGAAAGAACTACTCTCGCAACAACATCACATTAGTGCAGGACCCGGCCACAGCTGCACTGCTGCATAAGAGCAACGGTATCCCCTTCCGCAGCCTGCGTGCAGGAGATGGGCGCAATGTGTACCAAGAGGTGGGGCCCCCACAGGTGCCGGTGCGCCCCATGGCCTACACGCCCTGTTTCCAGAGTGACTCCAGGAACAATCTGGACAAGGGCCTGGATGTACTGGGTGGTGAGCCGCAGGAGATGAGCACGTTCCACCCAGAATCCCCACGCATCCTGACAGCAAGGCGAGGTGTGGTGGTGTGCAGTGTGGCCCCCAACCTACCAGCTGTGTCACCCTGCCGCTCAGACTGCGACTCCATCCGGAAGAATGGCTGGGACACAGGATCGGAAAGTGAGTAAGATGCAAGACTAGACAAGTGTCCTAGGAAACCCCTGGGTCTCGGCAACTGCAGCCAATGCTAACCTCTGAAAAGGAGGGAGAAAGGAAAGACAAGTCTCGTGAAAACAGAGGATGGTAAAGGGCAGGAGAAGCAGTTGGAAGCAGGTGCCTGTGTTTTCCTCTTCTTTGACATCCTGCTGCAAGATTCTAACCTCTTGAGGAAAGCCCTTAGGGTAGAAACCCTGGAATGAGAAAAGCCTTGGTGGCACTCATCACAGAGTTGACTGTGGCTGGGGGGTGGCTGAGTACCGGGCAGAAGGTGGGACTTAGGATGCACAGAGGTGCAGGTATTTAAGCAGATAAGTGGCATGAGCTAGTTACAGTTTTAAGACAGCTCTCACAGACTTGCAAGGGACTGAATACAATCTAGATGGGAGGCGGAGCCAGCAAAGCAGCATCAGCAGGCTCCCAGCCCTGGCATCAGAATGAGACTAAGGCAAGCTCTGTGGTCCACTGGCTTATCAGCAGGTACGCGGCCGTTTATGCGTCCTCACAGTTTAACAAGTCCTCAGCAGGAGGAGTTTCTGTGCTATGCTATATATGCTGTGGGAGGAGGTGGGGGCTAGATTCCACATGGTCCTGCATAGCATGTGCAGACAATGGAGTAACTGGTGCTTTTGGACAAGGGAGTATGACTATGGAATCCTTAAGCAAGAGTCAGTTTCAGAAAGAAACTATTGAAGAGGGTCTCCTGGGGTCGGAAGCAATCAGCTCAGCACTGAGGATGCATGCCTGAGTTCCTCGGATGGGGGCATCTAGATGCCAAAGAGTTGACAGTTGACCATCACCTGCATACTGCAAATAGTACTTATTACATATTGTAGGAGTCTCAGCTCACTGAGGGGTGAGAGAAAGTAGGCTGACCAGTCCTCTGAAGGAAGCTGGGAGATGCTTGTTTGAGAGCAGAAGGTAGAACAGAAAGGGAAGAGGAGGAGGGGGAGAGGTGGGTGGCTTCTATAGAAGCCAAGCATGTGCATAAGGTTCATAGTATGAAGTACCAGGAACAGACCAGAAAAGAAAAGGGAAGATATGCATATAGATGATATAGATATAGATGTAGATGTAGTTAGATATAGTTATAGATGATATAGGTACATATACACATGAGGGGTAGACCCCGCCATCTGGCGAGAGTGCTGAGGTAGAGTTACCACTGCCCCACTGCTGTGTGCCTGCCAGCTGCTTGAACCATCACAGCCAAATGGGGAGCATCACATCACGGGGAGCATTATCAGCTCCTGGAGAAGCAGTGGGCAGAACCTGGGCACCAGGTTCCAAGTCTCAGCAGCTCTTAGCAGGACGGCTCTAGGGGCTCCGTGAAAGGGGCAGAGGAGAGGACGAGACAGCAAGACAGCAGCATCTCTCCGTGGGAGGGGAGCCTGAGGCAAGGCCTTTCTAGTCTACTGCCCTGTGAACATGCATATTTTAAATCACACCCTGAGGGCTTAGCAGGAATTAGGATCATAATAGAGCTGTGGAGAAGCTCCTTTTTTTTTTTTTTTTTTTTTTTGAGACAGGGTTTCTCTGTATAGCCCTGGCTGTCCTGGAACTCACTCTGTAGACCAGGCTAGCCTCGAACTCAGAAATCCTCCTGCCTCTGCCTCCGGAGTGCTGGGATTAAAGGCATGTGTGCCACCACACCCCTCTCGAGAAGCTCCTTTTTGATTGCTGATTTTTGTTTGTTTGTTGGGTCTTATTCTTTAGCACTAGCTGGCCTGGAACTTACTATGTAGAGTAGGGCCTAGAACTCACAGAGATCCACCTGCCTCTGTCCCCCAAGCCCTGGAGTTAAAGGTGGGTACAATAACACCCACCCAAACAACTCTTTTTTATTTAGGAAGTAAAAGGGATTTTTAAGTAAAGGCAAACAAAGCACAGGACTTGGGTGGGCCACTGCAGCCACCAGGTCCGGTGACCACATAGTCCTCAGTGTTCAAGGGTCAGCTGTGGACACCTTGCCCTTTGCTAAAATAGTGTCGTGTTTTGTGGCACTACCGTTGGGAGATGAATTTCCCCTTTGTGTCTCTCTGCATTTCTATCATTTTTTTATCCAAATCTCTGACTTAATTATCTAAAAGGAGATGGGGAGTCCTCCTGTTTCCTGCTGATATTACTCTTTATGGGGGAACAATAATTTCTGTGGCTGCAAAACAGGGTAGCTATTCCCTTAATCACAGGTCCATGTCTCTCTACAGTCACATTCTGGGATAGTCTGAGCATTTCCTAGAGAATATTTTCCATCCCCACCTAGTTATGTGACAGTTTTATTTCCAGAATCCACCTCAGGCCCAAACTCAAAATTTCCCATGAAGTAGCATTGGATTTTATAGAATGTATTTTCCTCTTTGTTAAACAAGACAGAGTTAGAGCTGGTGAGACAATCTCTTGGCAACTAATTCATTTTGGACTTGACCACCTCAAGAAATGGAGCCTTTTATTGCTTCCTGCATCTATTAAATTGGAAAGCTCTGTGTGTGTGTGCGCGCGCGTGCGCACATGCATGTGTGCCTGTCTGCCTGCCTGCCTATTTTTTCTATAGCAGAGAGAGAGAGAAAACCAACAACTAAGGGAAAACTCACATCTACCTCTCCTCTTACCAGACGCAGGGCAGAGAACACTGGCAACCCCAAGATGAACCACCACTGCCCTCTAGAAGGCAGAGCTGAAAAATCCCACTGATCCTCAGGGAGGGAAGCTGGAAGAAATAGGACGGCTTTCTCGCTATAAAATATTTATGCCCCTGTTTTTAAAGTAATCTCATTTAACCTGGTGTTGACACCACATCGGTTCATGTAAATGACATAAATTAAGTCTGAATGAAGAGCAGCTCGGCTGCACCAGCCTCCCTTCAGTCTCCCCGCAGTCCTCACTTTGAGGCAGGAACAGTTACTTTCAGCTGACAGCTATTCAGAAGCTCATTTGCCATGGGTTAAGGGTTTCGAATCCATAATGTAAATCACTTGATTGACAGACCTTTGCCCCCTATGGCACAATCAATTTTCCATTGTGGAGCTAACTTATTTTCTTGAAGAAAAAAAAAAAACTCTAATAAAAAGGGGTAGGCAGAGAGAGAGAGCAAGAATGAAAGACTGCATAAGGCTGAACGTTGTTTCTGCTTTCTCTTGCGGTTCTTGAAGACAAAGGGACTGAAGACACAGGAGAAGTGACCTGCTTCACGAACAGTAACAAAGGCAGCAACTCTGAAGTTCACTCCCTCAGCTCCTTTCAGTCAGATTCTGGAGATGACAATGGTAAGCACTTTCCTATGGGTGCTGGGGACAGCAAATGAGGAGAAGGGGACACCACTGCATTGTTTCTTGTCCTGCTCCTTGTCCTTCTCGATGACCTTTAACTGTTTTTCACCCATTGTTTGGAGTCCTTGACAGAAGACCTAATAAGTCACTGGTCAGAGCATGGCCTACATGTTGGGGCATGTGGATAACAACCTCTTCTCCCCATGAGTTTTCTTTGACATAGATGATGACAGAATTGCTTCCTCCCCACTGACAGTTCACAGCAAATAGGATACTCTGTACCCTTTCTGGGATGCTTGGGGCTCCTCGCCTCTCTGGTCTATATTCAGGCACCACCTTGCTAGTCATTAGTTCGGAGATGGAGCGGCTTCTCTGTGGAGCTGGTGATGTCTTTGTTCCATTGAATTTCCTGTCTCATCATTTGGGGTCATGGTATTTTGGGGAACTGATAAAAAAAACTATGACCCAGCCCCTTAGAAAAATGCCTGTCTGCCCAGAATGCGGCACTCAAGTTGACCATCTAGGGGCGTGCAGACCCCCTGAGCCAACACCTTAGGCTGCCCTTCCCATTTACCAGCAATCGGCAAGGAAAAAATAATACTTGATAATGTAATTTTCAACATATGGACCTTGTTAATCCACTATGTGCCAAGTCCTGGGCTCAATGGTTTGAACATAGAAAAACAGAATAGTCATGCCTCTGAGCACACACAGGGAAAGTGACAGCAGTAGCCACACCTCTGAGCACACACAGGGAAAGTGACAACAGTTTGTTTTCTCATATATAACCCCTGTCTCTCCCATATGTTCACCCCACACTAGCCACCCCTGACTTCCTTAGAAAGAGCACCCTTGTTCTGTATATCTCAGCACCTACATAAAATCTCACGCATGTGGTACATTTCTAATCTGAGCATTGGGGTAAGAGACAGGCCAGCCAGCCGAGCCAACATGCCAGGCTTCCTGTTCACTGATAGACCCTGTCTCAAGGTAATAGAGATGACAAGGGAAAGAGAAAAACACTTAGGCATCCTGCTCTGATCTCCACATGTAATTACGCAGGCCCATGAATGCGCAAAGATGTATTAGCACACACAAACATACACTCAAGGGTATGCGCATTCATAAACACACTCACATACTAGTGTACCTATCTGGCAGAATAACAAACCATGTAACTACATTTCTTTTGACAATTTTTAAACCAAACACACAAGCCTCCATCCTGGCTGTGTTTGCTTTGATGCATCCTCTCTCCTTCATATCCAGCAAGAAGAAAAGCTACAGAAACTTTGCATATTGTGTTAAACATTAAGAACTTATAGTTGCAAACACCAGATACCAGCTCCAGCCATGATGTCTGGCTTATGACTCTCAAAGGGTCTATAGCTCACACACCTACCCCTTCAGGATCAGCGTCGGGGCAGAGAGCACTAGGTCCTTTCATCTGAAGTCATGGATATCTAAGAAAACTCAATAGACCAGAGGTCTCCTCCACATACCCAAAGCCTCCCAGCAGGAGATGGGCTTCCGGTTGATCTGAACCATCCACGACATGAGTGAGGCCATTAGACTCATGTCAGTTCAAATGTTGCCTACTCCATTGGCATTGGATTCAGAGCACATTGCCCAGCAATGAAGAATCTCCCCAGAACAGTGAAATCTTCCTCTGAGGGCCTCTATGAGCACTGATGAGAAATGTCCTTGAGTTCCGTGGGCCACCATCTTCCTGGTGACAGGTGATGGGTTGTGAAGAAGTGACTCAGAGATCTTTGACCACCATGCTTTTTAGGACCACTGCACCCCATCCTTCTACTCCTTCCCTTCTGTTCCAACAATCCCAGGCGCCCATATATAAGCATCCTCTTGACACCTGCCCTGAGGGACAGACTTTGGAAGGCTGTGGGGTTTGTGTATAATGTCTTCATTATTGTTGTTATTACTTGTTAACCTGTGTTTGAAATATGTAACTAACCAGGACCTGTCCTCCCCCTCCCTCCTGTCTTCTTTTGCTGCCAAAAGCATCCATAGTGACTGTCATTCAACTTGTCAACAATGTAGTTGACTCTATAGAGAATGAAGGTATTTACGGTTTGGTTTTTTATTTCTGTTTGTTTGTTTGTTCGTTTCTTCTATCACAGCATGTCTGTGCTTTTCTGGAAAGTTTGCTTCTGTGGTCTTTATCTGGGGCTGAAAGTGCAAGATACTTGTGGTTTTAAATAACATAATAACAGGGTTGGGGAATTGAGCTCACTGATAGATGTCTTGTCCGCCTAGCCCAAGACTCTAGATTTGGTCTCCAGCTCCAGAAAAAAAATCAAGTAAAGTGCCAGACATATCTCTGTGGATTCCAATAAATGTAACAATTATTAAAGAAAATCTAGTTCAAATTTATTTAAGTATCTATGTTCTCTTATCAAATCTCTTCAAAGTAAAGAATATTCATTTGCAACCCAGGTTAATCAGCTAATATTACATTCATTCTAGCATCTGTTGAATACCTGCTGTTAGCTGTAGAAACTTATAAAATCATCAGAAATGGCAATGTTATGAGGCTTAATTTATATCAGGTAATTTTGCTAGTGCTTTAATAAAATTATAGCAAAATACAGATGAAATTTGTGCATTAATTTCCTAAGTAGCAGTAAGGAGAGATTTTTCTAAAAATCTGAACTCAGGCTTAGGCTTTGGTTTTCTTGGAGTAGTCTTAAAGCTTCTGGAATCTACTTTATCTCTTCCCATGGCCTGAGTGGCCAGATTCACGTTTCTCTTTGTGTTTGAACAGTGTCTGTTATGGACCAAGGACAGAATTACAACCGAGGTGACTGTGCCACCACCCAGAACAGCTCATTGTTTCTGTGTTCCCCACTGCTCTGCTGCTCCTAACATGCCCCTCCCTCCAGCCCCTCCCAGTCTCCCAGTCTGAGTTTTGCATGTTCCAGGTGTCTTGTATGCTCAGCTCAACATGCATTCATTCCCCAGCCCCATTGCCCGTGTGCGGAACTCACCCGCTTACCAGCAAAGCTGCTTGCTTTTGGCAGTTCACAGTATGTCCGTGCATCTCTCTGCCAGCATGCTGCCAGTCCGGCCTTGTGCACAGCATGTGGATGGGAAATAGGGGTAGGGATGGATATTGAAGATTTTAAGGATGTGTCCAGCATGCCTTTGGGGACCACATCTCTGGGCCTAGTGAGTATGAGTCTGCGCCAGCCAGGCACTCCTTCTCCGTGCTCTCTCTCCAGGCCAGAGCATGGCTGGCCCTAATGGGCCACTGTAGAGAGCTAGCATATGACCTTGGCTTTTAGGGTCTTCTGGTCTTTAGTAATGCATGGCAGGCTCATACTGCTCTTCATACATCTTTGCCCCTCCTCTAGTCTAGAGGAAGTTAATCATCTAGATTTTCCCCTTACAGCCTATCACTGGGACACCTCTGATTGGATGCCTGGGGCACGACTGTCAGATATCGAAGAAATGCCCAACTATGAGAGCCAGGATGGAGGGGCACCACACCAGGGTAGCACACGGGAGCTGGAGAGTGACTACTACCTAGGTGGATATGACATTGATAGTGAATACCCGCCACCTCACGAAGAAGAGTTCCTGAGCCAGGATCAGCTCCCCCCACCACTGCCTGAGGACTTCCCTGACCAGTATGAGGCCCTGCCTCCCTCCCAGCCCACCTCGCTCACGGGCACCATGAGCCCAGACTGCAGGAGAAGGCCCCGGTTTCACCCCAGTCAGTACCTCCCTCCTCACCCACTCCCCGGTGAAACGGATTTGGGGGGCCCATCCTCCAGCTGTGATTTTAGTACTTTTGCAGTAAACATGAACCAGGGCACAGAGGTCATGGCCCCCACTGACAGTGTGCCTCTGCCCTTGCACAATTCCAGAGGCACCTCATCTTCAGAGATGTCAGCCCACTGTGGCTTTGATGATTCTGAGGTAGCCATGAGTGACTACGAGAGCGCAGGCGAGCTCAGCCTCACCAACATTCACATTCCCTTTGTGGAAACACAGCAGCAGACCCAGGTGTAGAGGATACACCTAGGTGCTGGGCCCTGACTATTAAAGCATGGAAGGAAATAAGCTGCACCTGTGTTGGATGGAGAGCAGTCCGTGGAAATGTGGATTTCCTATGAGGAACACCTTCGAAAGTCTTTCTGTCACAAGCAAGCTTAACTCCCAGAGTGACAAGGAGAGGCTCAGAATTGTTTTGGGGGGAAAGGGGAGTGGACAATCCTTGTTGTGGGTGTTTGTGGACTGGAATGCAAAGGAGAAGAAATTAATTTACTAAGTTTAAATGGGAGATCATGAATGGCTTTGTGCATTATTGTGACCCAGAAAGTATGAAACCGGAGTTCCTTTGCAGTATTTACCCCGCCACCATCACAGGGGCATCATTGCATGTGATTTGGAGCCAAGGATGTGAGAATAGTAGAGATGTCTGTCAGAAAAGTTAGTGTTCTAGATGAAAGAAAAGTGAGCGCAAAACACGAGGGTGGGCGGAAGCCTTTGAAACCAACTCTGTTGTTTAAAGGAGCTGCCTAATTTTCAGCTATAAAATTAGGTTTCAGTAACATGCTCAGTGTGCTCAGGTTTGTTTTTTTTCTCACTTGTGTTAAGCATCCAATATAATGTTGTTGGGTTTTGTGATCTCTGAGAAAGTTACCATGAAAGAGCAATAAGAAGCTGTCCAGGGGGTGGGTTGTGGGAGGTTAAGGTTCAATCATTAGAAAAATGGTGGCGATCTTGTTTTTGTGTTTCCTGTCAAATATTCCTGGCCATATCTATGGTTCTAACATTGCTGCCAAAACTGGGCCTTGTTGGTATATCGCTCTCTAGGATGCGGTGTTTTTGAAAGTCTAAGCAGAATTCACAATTCGGAGGAGAGGGGAGTTGATACGGTCGAAGGTTTCAGCCTAGGTAATCACAATTCTGCACACCACAGGTGAAAGTTGTGTGTGTTATTCTAAACTGGTAATGATATCATTATAAATACTCTTAGGTTTTTAAGAAGAAAGTAGGTAATGACTATGTATACATTAAATTGTGTGTGTATGTGAGTGTGTGTATGCGTGTGTGTGTGCATGCGTGCGTGTGAGGAGGACCTAGATATCACTCTGAGTGTGCACTCACTACAGCTGCTCTTGAGGAAGCTGCCCCAAAGGGTTTAGGATTCAGTGTTAGAAATCTTGAGGTGAGCAAGGCCCGCTCACCTTCGATTTCTCTGATCTTTAGTGATACAGGAACACCAAATGCCATATCTTACTCCAATTCAGTTAACCTTATTTTAGTACTGCCATTTATATTAACTTAAAGCAAGTACTGGGATTTTTTTAAAGACAGTGTTTTATAATTTTCAGAACTACTATTTGAAACTGTGTAACATTTGATTACAAGCTAGGGTTTCCCTCCCATCTAACAGGTGGGCCTCGGCCATAACAGAATGCTCTTCCCACTAAAAATACAAAAGCCCAACATCCTAAAGTTAAGGTTAGCAGTGGAGTTGACTTTCCTCTCTTACTTTGATCAGCCGTGGCCACCGCCTTTGCAGTGGCCATGGGAAATGAATGCATATTTGCACATCTGCCTCATGAGCAAATCTCTGTATGGATGGTTCCTAGTGACACCAGCATCGGTGTGTGAAGGGAACTATCTGAGATCTACCCCAATCATCTCCTCAATTGTCTCTAATCCTCTTACTTCGTTGTAAGAGTCAGTGTTTCTGAATATCTGTCATTAAAAGAAAAATCCCTTTCATTCCCAAACATCCTGAGTTAGTAGATACGCTTGTCGGGTCTCTCTGCACTTCTCTTCCATTCTCTTGGTTAGACTCTCCACGGAGGCATTATCCCCACTGTGGTTTGAAATAAATGAATTTCACTAAGGCCGCTTTCAAGAATCAAGTCTTTAGTATTTTTCTTACGTAAGAAGCACATTTGCAAGAATCACAAAGAAAATGACAAACTAATGGTCCAGAGTTGAATCACTGCTGTGCTTTTAATAACACAACAGCATAAAACCATCAAAGTAAAAACAACAATTCATTTCTTGCCCCCAGGAAATATGAGATGAGATCCATGCCAATGAGTCACCAGTGCTTAGCCAGCATCTCTTCCAGAGAGAATGCCTGGCTGACCCTATAATGAAGGCATAAATAGAGCTATCTGCAGGCAGTGGTGGAGGCATTGAAGAAATCCCTGCCCAACCTCTCCTCTGACCTACATAAAATACTTCTTTCTTTAGGACAGCTTCCTGCTAAATTTCGGCAGAATAGTTCTATAGACTTTAAGGATGAGCACTGAGTCTATCGGATTACTTATCTGTAAATGTATGAAATCAATTGTCTTTTTTAAAAAAAAAAATTAGATTTTCTTACAGATTAGGAAACAGGGTGCAGTGAGCTCTACAAGCAACCAGGAGAAGTGGCCAGAGTTCTAAAGAATTCATCCTTAAAGTTCCCTGCTCTGGGTCCCAATTTTACAAGAGAGGAAGCGTGCCCAGAGAGAGAAAGAGACTTGCCCAAACTCACACAGACACTAACTCATTGACAAAACCTATCACCTGTCCCTAGGCGCTATTCCCCGTCCATAACATTGCTCACCGCTAAGCTGCCCTGAGCTGACAGCTGCTTCCTTCTGCTTAATCTCTCACTTCCCACTTCCCTTCACTGAAATATGCAAGAAAACAAAACAAATAGAGACCATTTCTCTGTGGACTCTGGTGGGCCCAGAGATATGGACATTCATCACAATGCTGCTTTTGCCAAATGAATGTTTCTAGAATGGGGGTTCAGTAAGCACAGGAATGTCTTCAGACTACAGTCATCAATGGTGGTGAAGCTGGTGGTGTGCAACACCCCCACCTGGTGTGTTTGACGGTTTTAATGTTGCTTTCTTCTCATGAGCTCTGCCTACCGGCTGTTCTTGTCCTGTCCACTATGATGGACAATGTTAGCCAATTAGTGAGTGTCTTTGTATCTGTTGGAGAAAGTATGGCACACGTGCTGGTCAGGCTGAGCCAAGCTGTCGATCTTTGCCACCCTCTAAGCAGGAGCTAAGGGCTGTTAAGGATAGACAGCATGCTGCATTTATTCCCTTCTTCTGAGAGTATTGCGCTGCTGAGCCTCATCCCATGCCTGCTTTCTGTGTACCCCTATCCTGCCCACTCACACAATGCAATGGGAAAGTCATAGCAATAGATGTAGGTCAAGGCCATAATCCTAGGGTTCAAGCTGTTGGAGTCACAGGAAGGGCTGGGTAGATTCACCTGGGTCTACCACTGGAAATCACTATCCCAGAAGAAAAGGGAGACCATGTCCCACTGGCCTTTATCTGCTGACTGCCTAGCCACTAAGCTGTATCACTTTGCTGAAGCTGGGAGGGCCAAAGCACAAACTAACAAACAAAGAGAAAGATGGTAAAACACCCAGAAAACCCCTTCAGATGAAATACTTCAGGATGATCCAGCATTCGAGTTCTGTGGGTGGCATGGCTTTCTCACTGCTGCACACACTAGTCATGTGGTTAGGTCTGGACATTCTGTGCTTCGTGGGACATGGGACTTCCAAGGGGTATTTCTTCAGTGCCATCTTTCTGTGTGGTCTGTGAGAAACTAGTGTGTGTTCTTGTTAGTGTGTGTCTTGCAACCTTCAGCTGCACATCTCTGATTCAGACCCACCTCTTTGAGCTTCCGGTTGTGTGTCGAACGAGGTTTAAAGTAGCCATGCGTGGGTTTGGCATCAGTGAATATTTAGCCAGCTGGCTAAGACAGGAAAAGAAGAAGGTATTTCTTTCCTTATGTAATAATGAAAAGCAATAATTACAAGTATGTAACAATACACAAAGGCCATAATTAGTCTCTTCCAGTGTTCAGGATGCGCTAGAGAATTCTGTAGTCATTTGGAGTACGTTGGACCCATTAGTATGTCCTATAGCACCCTTCAGTAAACAAATACCTGAGTTGCTCCTATTTAACAATTTTATGAGCCCATACTACTGCATTTCAGGAGTGACAGATATGTCTGGAAATGGGGAGGGTTCTTGCAAAGCACTGTACCAGAGACCATGTTGTACATTTGTCTGTTAAAAACAGGCTGGTTTGTAAAAGATGTATGTTTTTGGTGTTTAAAATGTTTATAAAATTGTATATAGTTGGTTTCAGTTTTCCAGGCGTTTGTAGATACAGTATCTAATGCCTATCTGGATGCTTTCATTTGGAGGGTCGAATAGAATTCTCAGTCATCCACATTGTTGTTCTACAAACTTTTGGGGTACACCCACAACAAAGAGGACTTTAGATTTGAAAACAATGGTTTTTATTCATTTTGAAATGTATTGTGTCTTTCCTTTGCTTCCACAGTTTTCATTTAACTCCGTTTTCAAAAGAAGAAAAGTGTTTCTTTTTAAAATGAATGAGTTTTGCCCAGTTTTGAAGCACTCCACCTTCATGCCATTTCCTAGTCAGAGGGAGCTGTCATTTCTTCATACACATGCACACTCACCTTGCCTCACACACACATCACAAGCAACCTTATGCAAACGGGAAAGTGAACAACACATCATTGAATCTGTCCCTTATATAAAACATACCACTGAATCTGTCCCTTATATAAAACACACCACTGAATCTGTCCCTTATATAAATGCATTATTTCTACAGATATTGCTGTTGGCAGTATTCAGTCTTGTGTTCTTTTCTTAAAAAAAAAAAAGAAAAAGAAAAAAGAAAGCAGAAAAGAAATGGAATAAAAACAAAATAAAATAAAAAGACACAAAAATTTTAGCCAAAAACTAAAACAAGATGGGGGGGGGGGCGGGAACCAACAGTATACAGGTTTGTAACTGCCAAATTTGATCATGAAAACAAGTTTTCAAGTAAAAGGAAAAAATACTATGAAACTCTATTGCGTTGGCTCTTTTTTTTTTTTTTT
>NC_034599.1:11302905-11311329 GCF_900095145.1 Mus pahari | reverse complement strand
CCTGGAACTCACTTTGTAGACCAGGCTGGCCTCGAACTCAGAAATCCGCCTGCCTCTGCCTCCCGAGTGCTGGGATTAAAGGTGTGCACCACCACGGCCGGCACGCATTGGCTCTTTTTAAGTGTCTTTTTGCATTCTCTGGCATGGCATTTGAGAGCAAGTATGGTTATAGACAGAACCATCCAGCACTATTTATATCTCAAAGAGGGTCTCTGGTCTGAAGTAGGTGGTCCGGGGATGGGGGGGGTTGATTTATCTCATAGGTTTTTAAATGATGTTCTGATGACTATATAGTAAAATCTTGTGTAATGTCTTATGGGCACATGATCTATGGACCCTTGCTTGATAAGAAGCATGTAACAGAGTGCTGGAGGCTAGACCGCGATGGTGCAAAGGTCACAGATTTCCACCTCAGCTGAAATCCTGAACACAATCCCAGATTTCCAAAACAGGGCTCCACTTTCCTCCTCTTTTTCTCTTTTTCTCTTTCTCTTTCTCTCTTTCTCTTTGTCTCCCTCTCCCTCTCTCTCTCTCTCTCTCTCTCTCTCTCTCTCTCTCTCTCTCAACAAAATAACAAACAAACAAAAAAAAACAACTTCTTTTCAAAAGCTTGGGTCATAACTGATGCCTGAGTCTTCTAAGTCTACAGAAATGTTCTGTATAAAGGGAAGGCTAAAATGTGTGAAAGGAGAGAAGACAAGGACTCAAGTGCTAATCTGAGGAACTGATGTCACCAGCAGGTGTCCCAAAGGCTCCGAAGAAGGGTGCACTCTGTGCCTGGCCTCTGTGAGGTGGCTCAGAGCCAGCACAAAGGCACTGGAGCACTGGAGCGGCTATCAAATTGGGCTGTTCCTCGGCCTCTGTAGAGCTACTCCTACTGGGTCAGGATGCCAGAGCCTTCAGCCTTTAACTCCACTGAAAGCACTATAGCTAAAGAACACTCCTTTTCATGCTTGAAGTTCTCTGAGGGCCCACTCAACTTTCACAGAGCAATCCTTGGTGATTTGCCTATGTCTCTGTGATGCACAGATAAGGATTAACAGTTGAACAGAAGGTGGGCACCAACTTATGACATGCACCAATTCTTTGGATAAATACTTGTATCGTGGCTGACTTCGATAAATGACAGAAGGGGTGGAAAGAGGCATTTCATATTCTCTATTATGAAATGTTATATTCTATATTACAGAAAAGAATCTGCATGTATGTGTTATTACTAGCTTAGCATAGACACACAACGTCAGTAGTTTGCTCTGAGTCAACCATTTCGTGGAGGAGAATATGGTTGACATCAGCAGATGGTAATTTGACTTGCTTTTCTAAGAAGTACCTGAACCAGATACCTACAGAGGGAAGGAAGAAGGGAAGGGATGATGGTGAAGGAGGCAAAGATATTAGTTTCGGAGAAAAAAAAACCTAGCCATGCTAGCTCCCTTTTTCCACTAGCTCCCTCCAAAAAGCCCTACTAAAGACTTTGCCCTCTCCCCAGCCCTCTGCCATCTCTGCTCCAGGTCAGAGGCAGCCACCACTCTCTTCTTCTTACCAATAAATCTCACGTGAGGTTTGTTATGTGGTGGGACTTTGTGGTGTTTCTTGGTTCCAAACTGCCAAGATGGCCTTGCACCAGAAAACCCTTGAACACATGACCAGTGGGGTAAAACCAAGCTCCACAATAGCTCAGCCCTTTGTTTCCTCTGCTGTTTCCCATAAGGTCCCTCATTTGGGTCGGGATGAGTTACAGAGCAGTTCTTAGTGTGCTAATCTGCTGCTTTCTCCGACTGCTGGCGCTCCAGATAAAGCAGGATTCAATTACTGTCTCTCAGCACTGACTTCTGTATAAAAGTTATTCCAATTATAATTTCAAGCTGTAAGATGATGGGCGTCTAGTTGTTGGCCCTCACAAACCAACGTGGACCAGCTGGATCCCCAAGAGCACCCCCATGCCAGAAGCTGCCTGCAAGCCAGTGATTTTTCTTTGCATAGTATCTTTGTATATCTACAAGTACATGGCCTTCTTAAAAGTTTTTGATTGAAAAATTAATCCTATTTCCAGCTACATACTTTTTTCCTCAATCATTCTTCATTTTGGTAAATTTGATCACTCTGGAAAGTAGGACTTCCTCAGAGAGCAGTGTTGATGATGCTGGTTTACACACACACACACACACACACACACACACACACACACACACACGCACTGCCTGCACCACCACAGCTCATGACCTAAGGGGGAATAAGACCTTTAATCACAGGTGTGTCTACCCTCTACCACCTTTGCACAAAAGCCATGGATTAAATCTTCACCCTTCCTTGTAAAGAAGTAGGCAAGCCAGAGATGAAAAATAGCACTGGCCTTTCAGATAAGGAGAGGGAAGGTTGTATCTGTCTTGTTCCTTTGCCATGGTTTTGTAGTAGAAGGGCTGGATTCTAACTTGGAAATAATTCTCTCTAAAAAGATCTCTCCTTGGGTTAATCCCCAAGACTAGTGACTCTGGTTTGATAAGTCACTAGGAAGATTAGCAGGACTCCGTACAACCACACTCGCACCTAGGATTTCCTTAAAGGAAAGAATGCAAAGAGGATTCAGTGAGAGGAATAGCTGTGGGGTAAGGTGTGTTCCCATGTTTGCAAAAACAAAGACGAGCCACCCTGACCAGTTCTGGAAACTACCAGAACCTACCCAAAGCCGAAACCCCAGACATCACTAGCTCACAACCTTCTATAGGACTACAGGCAAGTTTTCAGGTATTTTATGCACAGTTCCACTGAAGTGACACCTCTAATTCCCGGGGTCAACAGTGAACAAACCGTTCACTGCTCTTCCGATGCACTGTGGGAATGAGACTGAAGTCCTCCAGAGCAGTGTGCAGACCTTCCTGCTCTGATCCTCCCTTCACCTCAACAGTGAAGGCACTGGCCCAACATGATTCTGCCTGTGCATCCTGCGTGAATATGTGCTGGTCGATGGAATGATTGGGTCAAAAATGGGGTTTGGTTAAATCACCAAACTTTGCTCTTGGTGTGAGAAATTGCGCCGTCTTCACAAATACAAGATTGTCCTTCAAACTTCTATGATTTCTCTCTTCACTCCTTTAGTTTTAAAATTCTAAATAATTTTTAGACAGTTTCCAACTTTATATTGTTTTAATAAAGAAAATTTGGATCAATATCAAACAGTAAATGACAATACTTACCTACACACACACACACACACACACACACACACAAATGCATAAGTGAGCTTAACAAACTTAAAGAATGACTAAAAGTAGAAATAGTAAATTTTAGGCTTAGCATTTAAGGTGTCACATATTATTAACATTTAAGGTGTCACATATTATGATTTTAGACTTAGCATTTAAGGTGTCACATATTATGATTTTTTTTGAACAAGGTGACTTTTAGTGGTTCTCCATACCTTCATTCCCAGTCACACCCCAATTCTCATTGGCCTCAGCAAGCTCCCTTCCTCTCCCACAAGTCCCTTTGTGTCCCTTTGACACCCTATTCCTCCCCATCACTCCATCACCCAACAGCATCTTCTCCTTTTCGCTGTTACAGACTGAATCTGTACTCAGAACTGAATAAACAGAAGTTCAAGACCTTTCTCTTATATAAAATAAGTTCCTTCTATTTATATCCTCTTTTCTTCAATTATTATACTACAGGTTGATTATCTCTTTCCCCTTATTCATGGATCCAAATGTGTTTCAAATTTCAAAATATATTTGCTTTTTTACTTCTTATATATAAATAATGACCCATGATAAGGATGTGACATGAGTCTAAGCATGCAATTCCTTCATATTTCACATCAAAAAGGATATGTTAGGGGCCTATACCCTGCCTTGTGAGGTGTTCCCTGTGTTCCCTGTCATGTGACTGTGGTGTGTTCCTCTGCTGGCGTTAGGTCAGTGCTCAGATGGTTTGGTTTTGTGGCACTTGATGCTTCAGATTAGGGAAGCCCAACTTGTATTATTTTTTCCCTTTATTATTTCCTGAGAAGTACAAATTTATTACAAACTAAGAAAGTGAAGACAGGGGGAAAAATGTCATATGTATGTGTTCATCAATGACTACCAGCATTTTATAAATTATACATATTTAATTTATAGTAGATATGTGCACATAAACAAATACCAAGGTTCTAAAGTATTTCAGTGTGAGTAGATACTGACATATTTTTTTCATGAATATACAGGATCTTTATAAAAACACTCAGCATAATAAAAGACTACTTCCTCATGAACACAGAAGCCTACATAGCTGTGTGTGGAGGTCCACTTTGCCTTGTAGCCAAGTTTTCCACCATTCCCACCTTGACAGAAACAGGGTCACTTCCTTAAGACTGTAGGAGGCGTCTGTAAGCATCATGCGGACATCCTTCTCTTACTGGTGCCTTGATGAGCCACTCCTTTCTCTGGGCTTTATGATCTGCCAGCTCTCCATATGTGCCCACTGCATTGCATGGCACTCTGCTGGCTCCCCACTCCCCTTACTCAGGCTTTGCAGACTCTGTCCTGCATTCCACAAGGAGTGTCCTTTGATTGGACAGTCTCACTGTCCTTCATAACTGCTGAGAAGTTCAGCTGAATCAGATTTCACATATATGAGCTATGGGCTAAATAGGATGTCTCCCCAGAATGCATATATTGAAAGCCTAACTGACATACTCTGGTTTGGAGAAGTAGAGGCTTTGAAAGGTGAACAAGTTGTAAGAATGGTGCTCTCTAAAATAGAATTAGTACTCTGAATTTTTAAAAGGGGGGAGTCATGAGAACACTTTCGTCATCAACTCCCATAATAAAAAGTTGGTAGTGCAAAATGAAGAGGGCCCTCCCAGACCCCAATTATGCTGGTACCTTGGCCTCAAACTTTTCCTCTCCAAAACTTCAAAAAAATTGAACTTTTCCTGTTTATACACTTTATAGCTTTATAATACTTGGTAATCACATCCCAAATAAACAATTATATCCCATCAAGTCACATGTCCAGATGGAAGGAGGGTTCATAACAAGATGTGTTTCATATATATAAATAGTCCTGGAACTCACTGTGTTACTTTACATCCTGGATACCTCCTGCATCCAAGCTGCATAGATGGACAGCTGGGATTTGGGTTCATCTGTCTGTTGTGTGTCTCTTTGCAATGGCTGAGTTGTTTTCTGTACTATGATCAGTCAGTGGTTTATAGAAGCAAGCTTAGCGATGGGCTAATATTTGACATTGATGCTTCTATGAAAAACTTTTTGAAAATGGGCACACATGTAGATATTTCTGAAGACAGGTTGCTGGAAGGAAAACTTATAAGTCAGAAATGGGTCTGTCTGTTTTCAATTCTAAGAATCTCTTCCCATTTTAACTACCTGCAAATCCACCTAATAATTATAAACAGAATAAATGACAATCCCATCAGTATTGCACAGTCCACTTCTGACAATCTATACAATGCACCCACTCTATCAACTGTGCAAAACTGGTTTTGTGTTATTCAAGATCCCTAGAAGATCCTTGGTTAGAGACATCATGGCTCTTCTCTGCCATCTTGAGAACTGACTGCCACATTTGTAGATACTGTTAACCCTACTGTCCCTCTGTCTGTCCAGAGAAAGTACACAGAGAAAGTCCTGATTGCATACAGGCAGAACTGTAGACAATACATGTTCAAAGTCACCACATATGTGGCTCTCAAGCCAGGGTCTTGGAAAGTAAGGTCTCAGGAAAAGCTTCTTAAGAGCAGTTCCTACTGGTGTCCACGACCGAAACTCACATTGGAATGATTGTGACCTTACAACCTTTAGCCTTAGCACTGTCAATTTCTGCAAGTTAGAAAAAACCCAAAATAGGCCATAAAACATAAATTTCCAGGCTGGGTAGATAACTCAGTTGATAAAGTGCTTACTGCACAAACAGAACCAACTTTTAAAAGCTGGGTGTGACACAGCATTTGTGAAATCCCAGCCCTGGGGAAACAGACAGGCAAAGCAATGGAGCATGCAAGCCAGCCAGCCTAGCCAAGTGATCTTCAAGCCAACTGAGAAGTACTGTCTTTAAAAAAAAAAAAAACAGAGACTATCAGAGCTTTAATACGCTGCTTAGCCACAGGTTCCCACTTGACACCCACCCACCTGCTAATGAAGTCAAGATTCCCATCAATTTCAGAAGCTGCTTCTTGAGACAGCCTTTAGGACTGCATCATTTCTGTGACCCAGAAAGAAACAGCATTTAACTAGGTCACAAAGGAACGTGGTGACAGCTGAGGCAGTCTGAGCTGGAGAAAGCTAACAGTCTGGTGCTTGCTCTAAACGGTAGGAAATTGACTTGAGAGGAAGGAGATTAAAATGACCAAAAGGACAGAAACTTCAGGGACAACCCTGAACGACAGTGAGAAGAGATCATTTATCCAGCACAGAAAAAAAGGCTTCAGAGGGTTCAGTGCAGAAGGAAACTTACGTCCTCATCCCTCAGAATATAATTAATTAAGAATTCAGGGTAGAATGTAATTAGAGGAGCTGTAACCTGGAGGCATACACTCAATTATTCTGATCATTTTTAACAATGAGAAAATTTAATTTTCTGGTCACATGGCATAGATCTCAAATTTGGATAATGTGAAGAGCAATGTTTATGTAATAGCCTCACAAAATTAAGCTATTTCCTGTGATTTTGATTTTCCAGTGAAAATCAGTATCAAGTGATTGACTCAGAACTAGGCAAATGCTTGTAGAAAATGAAAAAATACTTGAAAGAAAAATGACCACATTTTAATTGAATTGTGTATCTTCCTTCACATGAAGCTACAGCCACTCTATTTATAGTCTATGCATGTGCATACATATGTGTGTATGTGTGCACATGTATGTATGTATTTTGTGTATATATGTGTCTATGTATGTATGGGTGGGTTATATATACGTGTATATGTGCATGTATGTGTAGATATGTATGTGTGCATGTATCAGTGTGTGTATTAATGTGCTTGTATACATGGTGTATCTACATGTATGTATGTATATTGTATGTGTATTTGTGTGTATGTATGTATATTTTGTGCATTATGTGTATGTGTATGATTTTATTATATGAGTACATGCATGTGTATATGTATGCATGCATGTATATTTATGTATGTGAAACCCAGCACTTACATATGCTACAGGCACTGCTTCTGTCAGTGTTTCCAAAGCATCCCAAAACACTTAGGAATTAATCAACTATCCAGTGAGTATGTTCAACCCTGTCCAGCCTTCCTATATGCAAATGACTGATAAAGAAATAATGAACAGAGCTGATAGAGTTTGCAGCCTCATGGAGAGAGCAACAGTGTCAACAAGGCCAAACCCTCCACCAAAGAATACACCAACCAAAGAATACACGTGGAGGGACCCATGGTGCTGGCTGCATATGTGGCAGAGGATGGCTTTGTTGGACATCAGTGGGAGAAGAGGCCCTTGAGCCTGAGGGTGTTCAATGCCCCAGTGTAAGGAAATGCCAGGGCGGGAAGGTGGGAGTCGAGGGGAAAGCACCCTCATAGAGTCGGGGGGGGGCGGGATAGGGGGTTTCCAAAGGGGAGACCTGGAAAAGGGAAAACATTTGAAATGTAAATAAAGAAAATATCCAATAAAAAATAAAAACAAGAACCTTCTCAATAGTCACAAATAATATAAAATGTTTCTGGGTAACTCTAACAAAGCAAGTAAAAGACCTGTATGACAAGAACTTAAGGATTTGAAGATAGAAGATAGAAGATAGAAGGTGGAAGCTTCTCCCATATTCATGGATTAGTAGGATTAACATAGTAAGAACGCCCCTCTTACCAAAAGCAATCTTCAGTTTCAACGCAATCCATGTCAAAGTTCTAACACAATTCTTTATAGATATTGAAAGGAAAATACTCAACTTCATGTGGAAAAACAACATTTAAACAAGCAAACATCCCATGATATCTAAAACAATCCTGAACAATAAACTCTCAAAGGTATCACCTCGCTGACTGTAAGCTATACAATAGAGCTGTAGTAGTAAAAAAAAAATGCTTGGTATTGACATAAAAACATAAACCTTTATTCATGGAATTGAATCAAAGACCCAGCTATAAATTCACACACCTATAGACACCTGTTTTTTAATAAAAAAGAAGCCAGAAATGCACAATAGAAGGAAAAGAAAACATCTTTTAAAAATGGTGGTACCAATTCTGAATCTGATAGAGGACTAATATCCAATATATACAAAGAGCTCAGGAAGCTAGACTCCAGAAATTCAAATAACCCCATTTAAAAAATGGGGTACAGAGTTAAACAAAGAATTCTCAACTGAGGAATACCGAATGTCTGAGAAACACCTGAAAAAATGTTCAACATCCTTAGTCATCAGGGAAATGCAAATCAAAACAACCCTGAGATTCCATCTCACTCCAGTCAG
>NC_034599.1:11250035-11299620 GCF_900095145.1 Mus pahari | reverse complement strand
AAGGAGGGGAGGGAGGGAGGGAGGGAGGAAGGAAGGAAGGAAGGAAGGAAGGAAGGAAGGAAGGAAGGAAGGAAGGAAGGAAGGAAGGAAAGAAAATGGCAGGCAAATGGATGAAACTCAAAAAGTCATTCTGAGTGAGGTAACAAGAAAAAAATCACAAAGTAAAGTAAGCCAAAGTCAGAAAGACAACATGATATGTACTCACTTACAGGTGGGTATTAGCTGTGAAGTAAAGGATAACCATCCTACAATGTGGTCCTGCATTTCACCTCGCCTGCTGGGGTGTCTGAACACCACTCGGGGAAACAAACCACAGGGGTGCTTGGCTCCTGAGACACCTACACACTACTCAGAGAAGGTGAAAATCCATCTAAGTCAGGGGTCCCAGACCATGTTTCTCTGGGTGGGAAACAGTGGGGAGTGAGGCGTGGGGGGCTGAGACAGAGGCTGTAGCTCCCAAACTTCTGTGTACCCAGATGCCACTAGGAACCACGAGGAGTTGGTAACAGGGGCTGAGGGCTTGCAATGAACCAAGGCCAGGGGGAGGGTGGAATCTGACATAGATCAGAGTAAGTTCCAGGAATATGGAGAGGCCTTCTACGGGAAACTTAGGCCCAGGTCTATATGATTAAGGCCTCCCACGAGGCAGTTCTTGATGGAGACAGTCCTTGCTTGTCCAAATGCTGTATTCATGACAGATGAAGATGCACACAACTTCCTTGGGGTGAACCAGAGATTAAGTACCTTCTGCAGGAAGGGCTGCCTAGGAAGGGATGGCTACATTTGGGGCACCTAGATGCCTCATTAGCATAGAGAACTCTAGGCTCTAGTTATTATGGTCCTCTTAATAGGGTGTTATGGTCACATGCTCCAGGACAGAAATCTAGTTAGGAGCTAGTTTGAACTCCTGGCATTTTCAAATATGAGTTTTATTGGGATTGTGAACTAAGCTACAACTTTACCAGTTCCACTGATCCACAACAATGCTTTTCCTTTTTCTAAAGGAGAGGTTTCATTGGAGTGACTGTCTCCTGTGTTATTTGTAGTTAAAATTTTGGACAGGGTTAGGTACAAGAGTTAAAATAAAGTATAGCATAAGCCAGAGGGTTAACAAGGCCTGGGAAGACAACGAATTATGGAACCAACTCAATTGCTCAGTGGGTTAAAATTGAGAGTAAGTTGTATAGTTTTTTTAAAGGTATTAACATTGGTCTCAAACATCATTTGATTTATCTACATAGACATAACATTTTCCTTGCTATCATACAAGTATCCCCAAGTTTGGTAGCCATTAGGCTCTGGCAAGAGAGCTCATCTGTTGCTGAAAGGACCCAGGGCTGTCAGCAGTGGCACAGTCCACTGCCCCACACTACAGCCTATAGACCCAGAGATGCTAAGGAGGGATTCATGGATCTCCATGGGAAAGGGAAATAGAATTGATGTTGTGGGTGGATTTAGGCCAGTGGGAATGGGAACAGGAGGTACAGAGGTGTGGCAGGGCAGAGGTAAGGGGGAGTGTTCAGGGATGGCAGAAAAAGCTGCCAAATGATCACCTCCTACTTCCTGATTTTTATTTTTATACCCATAAAGTTCCTACTTTAATTGCACTATCAAAACTGAGTACCTCACACGGGGTTTTAGAGATTCGGCATTGTTTCTATCTGTCATAAAGTCTACTATGTCACTAACATGATATATTTATGCCTTCTTGCCCAGTGCCTGTGAACAACCATCGTTGGCAGTAGGCTCTTGGCAAATGTATGTGAGTTTAAAATGAGGACATACTGGATTATATCCCATAGAAAGAAGGAAAGAGACAAAGAGAAAGCCATGTGGCCTCAAGGCTGAGTGTCACTTCTAAAAGCCAAGGAACAGCAATGGTCACGGTCAACCCTGAGACACAGGGGAGATGCCTAGAGTAGATACAGCCTCAGAGCCCCAAGGAAACAAAATCTATTCTGCAGAGCCCTTGAGTTTCTAGTATAAAGTCCAGGGGAGAAGAGAAAGAATGCAAAAAGAACACGAAAGGCATGAAATCAAGGAAGAGAACAGAATGTTTGATGCCCATTGGAATCTTGTTCTGTCAGTGCCAGAGACAGCACACTGTAGCTCCATGGGTATTGAATAACCATTATCTGTAGGCAAGCCCCAGGACTCACAGCTCAGACCTGTTGTTATTAGAACAAAAGTCCTTAGAGCCTAAGCTGAAGAAAGTAATGGGGAAACTTTTATTTAGTAAATGAACAGGTGAAAAGTGGGATTCACTGATGCTAGAGTAAGAAAGGAATGATGGCCATTCTACATATTCACAGGACACACTGAGTAGCTGCTCTTACACACTGAGTAGCTGCTCTTACATACACTGAGTAGAGTAGCTGCTCTTACACACTGAGTAGCTGCTCTTACACACTGAGTAGCTGCTCTTACACACTGAGTAGCTGCTCTTACATACACTGAGTAGAGTAGCTGCTCTTATACCGTTACTGACTAAGTTACAATATCAGGAAGTAGCCAATTGTCTCATTGTCACCAAAATACCACCTTCACACTGTCCCACGTAGGGTGTCTTCGTTGAGGGACTTCTTCTAGAAGTGAGATTCAGGCTCTATGCTGGGACTCCAATTTATACAAGGACAGGAACAAACTGCTAATGGGGGCACATTCTGGAAGAAGCAAGGCAATCATTTAAGTGATGTAGCCATGGCTTCACCCTTCATTTCCCATATTTCACACTGGGTATCTGGCAGCCTGCTATGTGCTGTAAGGCATCAAAAGAGTGAAGAGAAGTCAAGGTGTTGCCTCTCCAGGCCTTCCTCTTAGAATATGCAGACCAGTTTTCATGATGGCATTGTAAGACACTGGCACAGACTCTGTGTGGACTCTGCCCCACAACCCGTAGATGAGACAATTATACTATTTGGGATAATTGTCTTGTAATTGCTGCTGTGATGTAAAAGCTAATGTTATCCTCCAATTGTTCTGATGTCTTTTCATGAATAATGCAGTTGTCCCGAGAGCCCTCTGCCAGTTTCTCATTTAGACTGGCTCTGTGTTTGAGTTATGCACCATTGTCTCACAAAACTAATGTGGCAGAGACAATACAGAAAATAATGAGGGCTTGGTAATTATGGGAAATGCAAATGCAAGTAGAGAGAGGTCTAGCCATAGAAAAATTTCCAACCCTCAGTTGGTCTGTAGGAAAATAGGATGACCGTGGTGGTGAGGGGTAGGATTTAGGTTGGATGATATCTGTGTTTGACTGGCTTATTGTTCTGAGTGGCAATAGGACTTTGCTTTGAAAAAATAGAAGGAAAACAGGTTTCCCACAGGGTGAGTTTTCTCATTTGGATTGTGTTATCATAAACTACAAACAGCTCTGACAACACGAGCTGTTGTGCCTCCCAAAGAAGCTAAGATACCAATTGTTTATTTGAATGGGCAATAGAAGCTAGGGTTTCTGTTTCCTATATCTAGGACTTGGTTTATTATGACAAGAACAACTGTGTTCCAACGAATGTCAACAGAATCTTCTCAGAATTTCAATTAAGCCTATATCCAGAGAAGGGACCATCTCAGTCTATTGTAGTCTTGATTATTTCTATGACAATGACATAGAT
Organism: Mus pahari; assembly: GCF_900095145.1. Classification (NCBI taxonomy): domain Eukaryota; kingdom Metazoa; phylum Chordata; class Mammalia; order Rodentia; family Muridae; genus Mus; species Mus pahari. Next base: position 11,296,003 of record NC_034599.1, on the reverse strand, counting down.
AATCATTCTGACTAGGCCATATCTCAGGTCCAACAGTATGTCCATCAGGTCAAGCAGACATGGACTGTGTCTTAGATGAGAACCAAATCTAGTTCTGAGGAAGCTTAGAGTCCACACTCCTCATTTAGAGAAAAGTCAGCCATCTACACCCTAAACAGATAATCTTGGCCTCCACAACAAGGTCAAGCACTCAGAGCAACATGAAGCAGCTTAAACAGCTGCCTGACCACTCACCTACCTGCTGAGCAAGACATCCACCTTGTACTTCGTGTGCACCATCCCAAACCTTTGCACATACTTTCACAAAAGTGAAATTCTCAACTTCTAAAATCAGTTTGCTCTTGTTCTCCAATCTCCACAGTTACCTCTCACATTCTTCCAAAGCCTCATAAATTATTCCAACCATTGCCCTTCTTCCAACAGGTCACTTCTCTTTTGTTACTTGTCTTTCTTGCCATTGGACTGTGAAAATTGGATATGAAGCCTTCAGTCACCCCATGTCACCACGGTCACCATCCATGGCTGGAGCACTCTCCATTCTGTCAGATCCAGTTGGAAAACCAATGAGCAGAATGACCATGTGACTCTGAAGAAGACATGATGACACCTTCTCATAGAAATGGAAGTGATAAGCATCAGTCTGAGGAATATAATACCCAGGAGGCAGCATGATGAGCCCTCTAATATTTGCCATACACAAAAACGAGTATCCAATAATTTCAACTAAGATAACTCAGATCCACTTACATTGTGCTAAGGTCTACGTAGGGTTCTAGATCACCAGACCCCTAGTGACCCATCAGAGGACAACTACAAAACCCTACTCTCTAGAAAAGGGATGGGGTTCTTACTCTGTCTGCATGCAGTAGCCACTGTTTGCTGTGAAACTTCAAGACCTAGCTGCTTTATTAGAGTGCGCCCCCCAGATGCTTATGGGACTGGACTGCCCAACCACCAGAAAATGTTGCATTATATTTTTTCCAAAAGATGCTTTTGAATGTCTATTGAGGGAAAGGGGGAAAATTATCAAGAAGAGAGCAAGGTACTTGAGGGTTAGCTGATGTACTGGTTAGTTTTTATCAATTTGATACAAATTACAGTCACCAGAAAAGAGGGACCTTCAGCTAAGAAACTGCCTGTGGGCACATCTGTGGAGCACTTTCTTGGTCAATAATTGGTATGGAAGGTCCCAGATTACTGTGGACAGTGGCACCCCTTGGCAGGTGGTCTTGCCTATATAAAAAAGCAAGTTGAGAAAGTCATAATTTGGAATTCAGTATTAGAACTTCTCTGTGCCCTCTACTTCAGTTTCTGCTTCCAGGTCCCCGCTCTGCCTTGTTTTCCCTCAGTGATGGACTGTAACCTGCAAACCAAATAAACCCTTTCCTCTTCAAATTATTTCTTGCCACTGTTTTATCATACAGACAGAAACCAAAATACGACAACTGATATTTTAAGTTTTCTTTGAAAATTTAATGTTTAAACCATTCTTAAAAGCAAGCACCTGAGCCCAGACATCTTTGAAAATTAAGAGTGAACTGACATCCACTCATCCCTTCTCTTATTTCTGTAACTACATACTGGCATCTAGTCATTGCACAAGTTCTTATTGAGTGATACTAGAACTCTGGGTGTTTCTGTATTAAATGCTTCATTCTCATTCATTTTTAGAGAAGCTATCATTATTATATATACAAATCTAAAAAATTATTCTGGATAAAATGCTTTGGAATTTGTACAGGGCTCAATAAGAAGATGAAACACAGCCTTTGAGCATTCTGCACCTGATTCTCACTACCCCCTTACCTGCACACATCCCCTATCCAATATGGGTGGCTTTTGACGACACTGACAGTTTTTGGTGCTCCACAACTTGGTCTTGGTCCCAGTAGGCATGAACTCACTCTGGCAGCAGCTGGACTCTGACAGCACTGGAGACAAGTGATGCTCTTGACATCTGTCTCGTGACAGGGCTGATCCTTTTCTGCTATGAGATCCAGGTCTCTGCCTGTTCAGTGTTTCCCAGGAGGTTTAACCTGAGAGGAAGCCAACCTGACAGGGGAAGCAGGTGATGTTACTGAAAGCTGGAAACTGAGGAATGGCACATCTACCCTATTATGTGAACCTCAGAATCTCAGGAATAGAAGTGATGCTGGTCCCAACTTGATTCAGAGAAGGCTTGAGAGTCTGTTGGGAGACTGATCCAGTCGAAGTCAGAATTTTTGGTATTTTAGGCCTATGGTCATAGAACAGTTCTGTGCTCTATAGGGAAGGTAATGGCTACAGAAGTGAGAAAGGGATCCTGCCAGCAGCCACAACACACAGGACTCTGAGTAGGGAATGTGTGGAAGGTGATGGCTGAGGGGGGTCCCTGCCAACAGCTGTGCTATTCTCCTGTGCTCAGAGTAGAGAATGCAGAGGAATGTGATGGCTGAGGAGGTGACAAGTGGAGTGGTGTACATGTTCTCCTCCAAATTGAAAGTCTAATTGCAGGTTTCTTATGCTTAAATATCTTGATTACTCTTTATTGACCTCAGGGGGAAGTTCTACTTTTCATTGAGTGATGAGCCACTCAGAGCCGCCTGGGTTTGGAGGCTGAGAGCCCTTAGGCTCCAGATCATCTGTCTAGAGCAGCTGACCGGTGCTGAGCATATCTAAAAAGAGGGTCTGCACTGGTTAGTTTTATGTCAGCTTGACACAAGCTAAAGTAATTTAGAAAGGGGGACCTCAACTGAGAAAATGTTCCTATCAGATTGGCCTGTGGTGCACTTTATGGATCACTGGCTGCTGTGGGAGGGCCTAGCTCACTCTGTGTGGTGCCACCCCAAGGCATGTGGCCCTGTGTAATTTAAGAGAGCAGGCTGAGTAAGCCATAAGAAGCAAGCCAGTAAGCAGCACCCTTCCATGACCCCTGCAACAGCTCCTACCTTGAGTTTCTGCCCTGACTTCCCTCAGCTATGGCCTGTGACCTGAGAAATATGAGCTGAAATTAACCCTTTTCTCCCCAAGTTGCTTTTATTCACAGTATTTTATCACAGCAAGAGAAACCCTGAGGAAGACAGGGTTATAAAGAAGCAGACCATGGAAGCTAGTGAGTGTGCATGCCACCAGGGCTTGGACCATCCTTTACCAGGAGATTTTTCCCTCACCACAGACTCAGGCTGTGTAGTTTGCCAGGACTCCTAAAGATACTGTGAGTGGAATTTAGGTCCCTTCCTGGCTTTGTAAGTCCCTAACATCATATAAATGAGCAGCACTTCCTCCTCTTGACCTGAAACGCCCAGCTTCTACTTTTAAGTGTTTATATTTAACATATGTGTGTGTGCATGTGTGTGTGTATAATGAATAGTTATTATTTATATTACTTATGTATTAAATATATGTAATTATAATGTATATCTATGTGTTTCTGTCTCCATAAACATGTATTATTTGTATTATCAAGATTGAAATTCCTCTCCTTTAACATTTTATGAATTAAACAATGATCTGTTGTCAATTTAGTCCCTTTACTGTGCTGTAAAACATTTGAACCAACACCTCTTGTGGTACCCCTTATCTAACCCTGAAGCCCCCCAGTTTCATCAAGAAATCTTAGGTTTTACAGAATTTCATTCTCTTTCAAATAGCACAGAGGCAAATTAACACAACCGTGCCTTGAAGTCAGATGGCCTAGGCCTGAACCTTTCCTCCACCACTTCCTTGTGAGGCTCTGATGCGTCAGAGCCAGTTTCCCGATCCTTCAAAGGATGAGACTGCCCCCATCCTGCTCATCACTGTGAAGGAGACCTGACAGAGCAACTTAAGGTCATGTGATTATGATGACGGATGTGGTGGATGTCAGCCTGACAAGATTTAGAATCACCTAGGAGACAAACCTCTGAGCATGTCTGTGAAGGAGTTTCTAGACTAGATGAACTTGGGTAGGGTCCTCCCTCACTGTGGGGAACACCATTCCTTGGGCTAGGGTTCTGGGATGGATCAACAGTAACAACAACAACAATAACAACAACAACAACAACAACAACAAACAATTGCAAACTGAACGGCAGCATTTCTCTACTTCCTTACTATGGGTGCAATATGGCCGTCTCCTCAGGCTCCCACCAACATGCATGCCTGAGCCTCACCCTGTGAACCAAAATGCCCTCACCCTATGAACCAAAATAAATCCTTCTGTCCTTAAGTTGCTGTAATGATTACTTTTCTGTTGCTGTGATAAAATACCAAAAGCAACTTAAGAGGTGAAAAAGAGTTTCTTTTGTCCTTCAGTCTCAGAGGAAGAGCCATCATGTCTGGGAGAGCATGGCAGGCTAACAGAAGCAGGAAGGGGCAGATCATAGTTTAGCTGTTCATTGGAAGCAGAGAAAACAAGCAGGAGCTGGGTGAGGCTTTAAATCCCCAAGCAAGCTCTACCACCTATAGATTCCATAACCTCAAGAAGCAGCACCAACAGCTTGGGGTCAAGTGCTATAATGGATAACTCTGCGGGGGCGGGGAGGGGGATCGGCACTCAAACCATCACAGTTTTTTTTTGCTACATATTTTGTCTCAGTGATGAAAATCGAAACTAATACAGAGAGGAAGGACTTGGCTCATGGTTTCAGGAGCTATAAGTCCACTATGGTAAGGAAAAGCATGGTAGCTGGGATGTCATCGTTCAGAGGGTCGGGAAACAGAGAGACCCAGTTTCGGAACGAAGACAGGTACAATACCTAAATCCTGCTTCTAAAGTCTTCCCGTTAGACAAGCACATCCCAAAGGCTCCACAGTCTCTACAACAGCACCACTAACAGGATATTACGTTCTCAAAACGTGAGTCTCTAAGGAGCATTTCATAGTCAAATGACAGGCCTGGCACACAGCTATGATCAATAACTTTAATCTTCTGCCATCCTATCATCTTTTCCCAGCCTACATTCCCGAATGGCACCTGCTCTGAGCTAAAGTGCTTACATAAGCAAAATGACCTGTCCAGGGTCCCAACATGGATAAGCAGAGAACAAAACTATAGTTACTAGATAAGTAAAGACTCGGGGTGACACCTCTTGGCCTATAGGTTTCCTCCCTTCTCCTGAGCTAGATTGTCTTCTCAAGAATTATTAATGCTCTTGCTCCATTTGAGCCATTTACACAGTTAGTGTCTGTTGGTTCTTGCTGGACCAAAACTGACGAGATAATCTGAGTTAAGAAACCTCCTAACACTAAAGTAACCAAAGGGTAAGTGTTCCTCATTGGATGACTTCTGTGTAGTGCCACCTGATGATGATGATGATGATGATGATGATGATGATGATGATGATGATGATGATGATGGGGAAATATCTCCATTATTTATAGATTTGGAAGAACCTGGAAATTCCTTATGTTTTATTCAAAAAGGACTTTATAATTCAAAAGCATAAATAAAGTCACTAGGGTCTCTGTAATAAGATGGAGAGAAATTAGAAATGAGTTGACACTGATAGAATTATCAATTGTCTTCCAATGTAACCATCTAAAATACATCTATCTCAGCATAATTATAGATTTAATAGTATAAAGTATAAAAAATAAATAAATATACATAAAAATTTCTAAGAGTTTGTTTTATTGTTAGTTTCAGATTATATTAAAAAATCAAATGTAAAAAAAAAAATGGTAAGCAAAATGCTGAGGATAGCCTCTGGGACAGGCAGCATTCTGTGTTGGGATATCTTTGTTGTATCACTGTGTAAACACAGGGAGATGTCTTCCAGTAAAGCAAGCAAAGAGGGTGGAGTTGGCACCCAAGGGAACAGATAAGGTAAGCCATAGGAACAAAGTCATCTATAAACTGATTCACTGTCTAGATGACTCGTGAACAAGGCCCTTGGCGGGCTACAGAGAGCAGTGGTGGGGCAACTTGATTTCTTACTTTTTCTGGGTTTCTAGACACAGACAGGACTTCATAAGAGTGCAAAAGTGTATTACAATACTCAAAGTGAAGCAAATTGGAACTGGAGATGGGTTTTTAATGGAGAGTCAGCATCAGAAGGGATGCAGCAGTGTGGCCAAGAAGGCAAAGACTTGAGTCATAGGGCCTCAGGGAAACCTGAAAGAGGCATGAATGGACTTCCTACAAACTCCAGGGTAACAGAGTCCTGCAACAGAGTCCTGCAACAGAGTCTTGCAACAGAGTCCTGCAACAGGGTCCTGCAAAGTAGCTGGCAGGTGTGTACACTGTGAAGGCCAGGATTCTGTTGTCTGTTACCTTGCTGTGTGTTCCTCTATCATCAAGGGAAATCTAGTTATCATGATGTATTGGTTCTTACAAGGGTACACTCAAATGACCTCAAATGAATCACTTAGTTAGGACTCATCCTTACTAGATGAATCCCTCTTCTGAGGGTTTGCATTGATGCTCCCCGTGAGCTTGAGCACTGAATGCTTTTGCCTACAGTTTTTAATTTTATGAGAAAACTAAATTAGGTTGAAGAAAGCAGTAGAACAAGCCTATAGAGAGTCAAAGGACAAGAAACTCTACAGATTCAAATGTTCTTCAGGTCTAATAGCTCAGAAAGGTGTGATCTTGTAAGAACAACAGAAGATTCTAATAAATGTTTTTATGGCTTTTGAGGTCAACAAATGCTGAACTAAAGACAGAACAAGAATAAATCTGTTCTCTTGAAAAAAATCAAATGCAGAGAATATCTACAGTGGTTTATTTTTGTTAAGTCATGCAAAGAAACCTAAATTAAGTGTTGGAACTCTTGAAATGGTATCCATGAACTCTGTGTCCTGAAAGACATAAATTCATTCTACTTTAGGAAAGTTGAGATTATTTCCTAGGAATTATGGGACTTATTTTCTTTGGTCCCTCTATTAACCAAGATTATTTTATCCTGACTTAGAAAACAACATTTTTTTTTTTTTTAGTCAAAGAATTACTTGGTCAAGGCTACCTATTTTTAAACATATGAATAAGCAAAAAACCTGGTTGCATACACAAAGAGACTCAAGTTTGAAATTTGCAAAAGCAGGAAATCATATCCTGTAAAAAGTTCTGTTTTACATAGAACACCTTACACAGAGATCTCAGAGCATGAAGATCTGTGCCATCTTGGACTCAACTTTCAGAGGAAAGATAAGCACAGGGTCACCCACCTTCAACTGTCATGGAGGAGGTATGGTCTTCATATTGCAATGGCTCCAAATCAGCATTCTGTTTAACAGAGACAGAGGAAGAATGACCTTCCTTGATTTTCCAGAAAATGGCAACTCCCATGACCCTCAGCATTGTGGGAAGTCCTACCTGAATCCTGTTAGTGTTTTGTCTCCTCTGAGATACCAGGGAACATTATTCACTCAACAAGTTAAAGACTCTCCACCCTAGTGCTGCTCACAGGCCGTTCCCCCTGCCATACACACAGCACAGAGGAGGGAAAGGTTGACAGGCAAACTGGAATGTCAGTCAGGATGTGTGTCTCTCTCCTTAGACAGCATCCTTGCCCTGTAGGCTTAGATTTTTCAAAGCCTACTTTAATGAGGGTTCTCAAACACTTCACCCCACCTTCTAGCCCACCATCCAAGGGTAGGGTAGAAAAGATGATAAATAGGACAAGGGGATGTGGACTTGTTTAGAAGTAGTTCTTTGGGGTCATGATGATGACGGTGATGGTGATGGTGATGGTGATGGTGATGGTGATGATGATGATGATGATGATGGTGTTGGTGGTGATGATGATGATCTGTTGTTAGGATACCAGCAGTCCAGTTCAATAGTGTCAGGATACCAATAGTCCAGTTCAAAGAGCATCACCAAACAGGGCTCAGCAGCGGTGGCACAATCCAGCCAAGCCTCCACTGATCCACATGAGTCAGCAGGAGCAACCAGAACCAGCTGAAAAGCCAGGAGAAGTTCTCTGCTGTGCCTCACTCAACAAAGTGAAGACCAGCAAAGATGAGAGACCAACGAAGCATTGCACAGCTAGCAATGCAAGCGCTCTATCACTGTCTGTTGGGTCCTACTTAGACTCTCTCCAAATATCACATGTCTTCTCATGGATAGCAAAACAGCACATGAGTCTGCATCACATGATGCAACCAGAAATCTCCACTTCACTGCCCCACCCTGCAAAGGCCGTTTCCTTAGATGTCTCCACTCCATCCTTCTACTACTCAATCTTCATCTTAGAGAAGTCCGAGATGTAGGAAAGTCAGATACAAAGTGAGTTGACCCTGCAAACATTGTTAGGCCAAGGACAGTAAAAGAATGATTCTTACTTGCAGAAAAACCCAGGCCAGCTAAGGAGACAGGCCAAGCATTCAAGGACCATGTGCCCACCACTGAAGACTGCCCAATAGGAGAAGCCTGCAGGAATGCTTCTCCCCAGTCTCCATCTTTCTTCCAGATCTGCAACATTCATTTTAAGCATCCTAATCTTTACCTGATTTGAATCACAAGTTTGGATCACAAAGTGGACTCTGCACCTCAGTACAGAGGCAGAATAAAGGAGGAGGAGGAGGGAGGGAGGATAAAAGGAGGTAATGATCCCACATCCCTAGTGTGTGATCCAGGGAAAGCCTGGGCAGCAGAGGGGATCCTTTCCTCTGGCTCAGCAGAGAAAGAGATGGCACAGCATGGAATGAGAAGGTGAAGGGAAGGATGCTCAGGACTTAGTGGTAGCTAAATGCCCCAGCATTTGTCTTTTGAAAGTTTGAGAGGTCAGCAGGGAACATCAGCAGAGAATTTCCAAGTCATTTATTCATTAACTCCTTCACTGAAAGAGCGATGAGAGCTGCATATTTTCAGTTCTAATCTTTTTTATTGTGAGCCATATGCAGCAATCAATCAGACCTGAATTTATTGTACATTCATTAGAATGTCTCCCTCCCTTGGGCCTAGAAATCCAAGTTCAGATTCTGTCTCCACATGACTTCAGATAAACCACCAAGTCTCAGAGTTGTGAGACTTCCCCCTACAAAAGAGATGGTTAATCAATTCTGCCAGACCATTGAAGAATCAGACAACAGTTTGAATGAGAATCCAGTAGGCTGCATGAGGAATATACAGAGCAACTGTACTCCAAGTGATCAGAGAGGCTGGGAAGAGAAAAGTGATGTGATATGGATATATCCCCAGGTGGCCCCTCCCCCTCAGACTCTTGGCTGGCTAATTCAGTTTCCAAGGCAACACTCACAGTGACTTGCAAAAGGGAAAGTCCTGTAACTGACAGGTGTAGTGAAATGGTCAGATGTCTATGATGTGACCTTGCAGGCTAACTTGTGAACACACTCATGCACTCATAAACATCTTGGTACCTCAGAAATCATTTGATTAATATATAGGAGGTAACAGGACCAAAAAAAAAAAAAAAAAAAAAAAAACCAATGGAAGGAGAAGTTAAGGGGTAAAAGAGTTGGATGCATGTCAGAAAAACAACTTCAACAATTAACCTGATGCATGTCAGATTCTATTGAATTTGGTCACAATTTAACTGTTATTTACCATGTAAGTATAACACACATATTTGCAGATTGTTTTTACTGTCATTATATAGCTGTTCTGTGAGAGATAATTAAAGCAAAGCTACTTTAAATGAGGTATTCAAAGGGACAACACTGTTTTGCCAATAATGTGCTATGTAAATGCAAATTATCAAAATCCCTATTATAGGGAAAACTGTTTTTTTATCATTTCTTATTAGACCGGCATGTAAATATTTTAATAGTGCTCTAATTTATAAAGCACTTTTCTCCCTAAAAGATCAACACGCTTATCCATGCATTATTTAACAGATCCTCACAACCCAAAGGCATGAGTAAATCCATTCATTCCCTAATCCTTTCTCTGAGATACTGTCACATTGCCCAGATCAAAACAGGTTCTCAAGGCTCATCAACTGAATAAAAGGAAGAGGTGGCATTTCCACAAAGTTCACACTATCAGCAGCCTTCTGCAGAAAATGAAGGTTGCAATAGGACAGGTTGGCCATGAACTAGAAGAGGTCAAGGCGTCTGGGGAAGCACCGAGGAATTCAAATGACTTGGCAAAGATGGAGAAGATCAAGGGAGTTGTGTGTGTGCGTGAATTGAGGCAATTGCCAGCACATAGAAGTCTATTCTTCTAAACACTAGGAAATGAGGGAGAAAAAAAAAAGAACTTATGGGAAAATTTACTTGTAATTGCTGAACTTAATGTTCTGAAGAAATAACCCCAGCAGAGCTATAATCTGTACATGTTAAGTGTCGGGGAAACCAATAAAAATGCAATCCCAAGAGGGCTGCATCTTCATTTGCCTGGCAGAACCAGAGCCCCATCAGTGGTGTGAACACAGCTGCCTACACTTGAGATTCTCCAGGAACCTAACTAATAGGCAAAGCTCATCTTAGAGTTCACACATATACTTAACCGCAGAACCTATTTTTAGAGACATACTATTAACCCCTTGTGAAACTAGCAGACTATGAAATAGTCTGGAACATGCTAGTTCGAAGACTAGAAAAACAAAACGGTGCGGATGCCACCATGTGCTCACATTTTCTGAAAAGAGATAAACCCCATTCTTGCCTATTTGGGTGAGTTAACAATATTAATAGTTTAGTTCATGTGCATGCCCAGATGTCTGAAAAACCACTGTCATGTATTCTTGCTATTCTGTGAATTTAACTGGGATGTGTGTGTATATGTCACCTTTAGCTATTATTGATTGTACATGAAAATACAGTGTTTTATGGGAGTTATTACTATCAATTTTTCACATCATCAAAACACAAACCACTGCCCTGTCTGAGATAGTTGACTGAAATGTGCTATGCCTGAACTGGTCTGTGGGTCCCACAGAATGCACAGCCATCCTGGCCTTAGATGAGTGATAAAAATGTCATTCTTCTGTCCCATTCTGAAGACGAATGGAGAAAGCAGTAGTCTGATTTCACAGAGCCACAAAGACGGTCACTTGGTCACCCAGGAGATCTGTGTACTCATAAAATCACCGTCATAAAGGGCAGATGGTGACCTTTTCTAAGTCTGGAACTTATTCAGTTTTCACATGATATTTTTTCCATTCTCCCTGTAAGCCCTAGGCGGGTAGGATTTTATGGTGAAAACTGATCAAATATGGGGATATGCCACCATTCTGGTAAAAATATATATTTATATTTATATATATACATTATTCCCGTCTTCATAGTCCATGTGTAAGTTTACGTAGGCCTAAAGACAACACTGGGTGTTGTCAACTATAATAAATAGTCTGAGACCCTAAGTAAAGGACCTTAAAGAAAAAGAATAAACCTACTAAGTTGAACTATAAGCCATTAAACCAGTTGCTGGGAGCCTCTAGAACCGTTCCTTTATGAGCAAAATAACAGATAATACTAAAATGAAAATAGTTTTATTTTTAAACATTTAGCAAAAAATGTATTAATGTGGACATTGCTTGAAACTGTGTTGTATATCCCTTCTGTGGTTTCCACAAGTCTTGAGAAATTGACATCTGTTAGTCTTTCAATGAACTGACCCGAGGAATAGCCCTACCCCATCCATAAACACAGGGAAATCTGGAAATTGGAACAGGCCACTGCAGCCTCCACACCCAAGTCTTTATGTCCAGCCAGTCCTCTTTTGCTCTGTCATCTCTTCATTCACAGTCTCAAATCTTGACCTGACTTAGAGCCCAGTTTCTTTTCATTTTTGGTGTGTGTGGAGGGGGGGGTGTAGACTCCTCCTTATGCTTTGAGGCAGGGTCCCTCAACTGAACCCAAAGCTCTACCGTAGACTAGTCTAATCAGATGGCTAGCTCTGATTTTCTCTCTGTCTTCTCCTACCCTACCTACACAGTATTAACATGGGTTCTGGGAATATCAATTCCAGTTCTCACAGGTGTGAAGCAAGAGAGAGCCATCTCTCCAGCACATACTCCAGCCTCTAAAGCTGTGGGTAGCAAGCCCAGACAGGGCCCATAACTAAACATCAAGGGGACGTGCAAAAAAAGTAATGGCGACAGTGAAAGGTTTCTGACCAAAAATTAACTCAAATCAAAGGTATAAGGCATCTGCGATGTCTCCTGTGTGTTTGCTCGTGTTGCAGCCATGGCACTGTATGCACTGTGCACCTTGCATGCTGCTGTCCTACAAAATATCATCAAATGATGGCTTAACAGCTGCAGTTCTGATTCCAGACTATTATATGATTAGTGATTTCAGAATGTTATATATAAAAGCATATTGATATGTTTTTACTGTAAGTACAAAGTTGTCTGCTCTTATAGAAATGTAGTGGATTAATCACTGAAAAAAGACTTTTAATATTTTAATAACCAGCTCAGCATGTATCACGTCAGTATATCTTTGGATTGTACTGTGCTATGGAAATAGAGTTTTAATATTTTCCTATGGTCATTTCTCACTGTGTTTCAAATTAGCACATCTTTTGATTTTAATGTGTCGTTTGACTTCAAGAACTGCTTACTTGATATTGAAAATAATAATTAAATAACTTTTGGCTTAGGCTCAGGAAAAAATTCCTAACAGTTTCTGAAATGATCCTAAACATTCTTCTGAGATTTGTACTGCATAGTTATTCAAAATGGCATTCTTAAGATTAATAATTATAAAATCAATAATTATTGATCAGCCTTCAAAATCATTAAGGGTGCTCTACATCCTACAGTCCCAAATACTCAGCCAAGATTTAGTTCTTCGTGTAAAAAAATAGTCACATCAGTCGCAATATTCAAATTCTCTTGCATCTTTAACAAACAGTAAAGTTATATATGTATATATATGTATATATGTATATATATGTATATATATGTGTATATATATATATATATTTGTTTGAAAAAATTTCTTTGTGATTATTCTCAGCAAATATTTGGCTTCAATAACTATTTCAAATACCTCTGTGTCCAGGCCTTCATGCACATTTCTCATGTGATGAGGGAGGCTGAGAATAGCTTAAGAAGCCTCAAGCTGATCATCCCCAGGACTCCTTCCAGAGGCTCCACGTGCTGATGCAGCGGCCAAGAGCAGCTCGTGGACGCTCTTGCTTTCTCTGAGATGCTGTTTCCTAATCTAACAGTGGAAAGTGGCTTGGAGAAAGTAGAATATTCAGAGAAAACATTCTTGCTAATTGGGCTGTACAGCATAGAAAGGTGACATTTATTTTGTTCTTCGGGACCTTGGGACCATCCATGCTCAGTCCATGGAAATCCATCAAGGCGACTGTCCTAAGCACGGGGTGCCTTGTCCTCTCTGCACGCCTGCAGGACAGTGAATGTAAAAAACTGGATGAGGTGCTCTCCTGTGGGGGCATCAGTCATTCTGCTCTCAACTCCAAATTTAGTGCCTTGTTACTTCTCATCCACTAAGGCAAGTCTGTGTTTGAGAATGAGGCCCTCATAGGCAGACGCCAACACTCAAGGCCCCGGGGGGGGGGGGAACAGAAGGACTTTGGCTCCTGCATGGAATATAAAATGCACAGGGCAGAGATTTGACTCTAGCTTTGTAGCCTGGGACAAAGTGAGCCTCAGTTTTTTTATCCATAAAATGGAGATAACATGGTACCATAACTACTCAATAAAATATTGCACAAATAGGGACTTAAAGTCCCAAGCATATGCTCAGTAAGAGTAGCTATGACTTTATTTGTAGGCACTTACTCTTGAATTACAGAAAGTAGTCTCCGCGGCAGGGCTGCCCTGAGGCAGAGCATCACAGCCTGTGTGGGCATAGACAGGTTAATTACTCAGCAGCTGGAGCTCCCCTTGCAGTGCAAGCCTTTATGGTTCTGAAGATTGATTTGCAGTAAGTGGCAGCCATTTTCCCATCCAGTCGCTCCATGTGGCAAACACTGAGATGTGAGGATCAACTTTTTCCTTCAATAAGTTCTCATTGTCAGCTTCTGGACTACAAATGACGTTCCAGACTTTTAAAACATGTAAGTTACAATAACAAAGCACCATGTTAAGTGTTTCATCATACTTCAATAAATTCATTTTAATGTGTCCTGGAAGGTTAGGTTTGAATATAGAATTCTTGGAACTCTCAGAGTTGTGTGCCCAAATGCGGGCAGTGTAATTGCTGGCTCCGCTCCAATCCATGTCTAACACCGTCACCTATCCTGGGTTCAGTTCTGCAACCTGCACCCCAGAACACAAGAGAATGCTCTTCCCCCAGTCTGTACCCCTGAACACAGGAGTAAGGGTGTTCCAGCTTGTTTATGTAAGCCACACTCCCAGCTTTACCAACCACGCCACAGCCATGCCTGAGGCCTGGGTGCTCACTCCAATGGCTCAGACCACTTTGTAAAAATAAACTCAGGTAATAGGCATGTGCAATTTATGGAAGTGTGCTCTAGTCTATGAGGAAGATAATTACAGGATCCTGATCACTTAGACATAAACTTGAAAAATGTAAAAATGAGGGAAGTTCAGAGCTTTGCAGAAAGAGAAAAGGGACTCATATATTTGACATAGGATGGCAGATGATAAGTGGTGGTCCTGTTAATCAGTGGGCATGATGTTTTCATATAACTAATAATATATCTTTCCTTCCCCTGTCCTTTGCTAAAGTCCTTGTGATTTCCAAAATAAGGTGCATGCTTTGTATGCCATGAGATAATTTACATTTGCAGTCCGAATAGCTTTCGGGTGGAGATGGCTGGTTGCCAAGGGAACTAATCTTATTGCTAAATGATCCTAACCTCCATCAAGGGAAATGGAACTAATGGGCATTGGTGACCAACTATTTCATTATCAATGCTTACATACTAAAGTCATCCAGAAGAAAAGGGTTGGAGGCTAGCTTGCTTAGCATGTGGAAGAACCTGCAGGCGGGGGTCAGAAGTAGAGGTCACAGCCTGAGACTAACACCTGGTGGCTGAAGTGATGAAAGTGAGCATGTGACGTTGGACCCTTAATCTGTGTCCCCACTAACTCCATGCTAGTTGGCATCAGAGAGTTGGAAAATTGCTTAATATGGTGAAGCTAAACTCGTACTGTCAAAAACGATGTCATTGATAAAAACAGGAAGCCTGTATAGCGATGAGAATCCAAGAACAAATGTCTGGTTGCCACACAGAAAAGATCAAAAGAAATACAGGAGAGGGAGTCAGGGGTCTAAGTTCTATGGATCTGGCTTTTCTTACAGACAGGGAGATAGTGATCTGTAGTGTTTTTTTATTTTAATGTAAGTTATCGGAACAACGGCACTGCCTCTCTTCAGCATCTTCAGGCAATTGAGAAATTCATTTTATATTACAAAGAAACTGTGTAAGAGTCGTGGGGCTCAAACAATCATCTACTATCAAATATCTCCAGGAAGCAATAATGTATTTTCTCGTGAGCTGGAGGTTATTAGCTGGAGAGTCTTTGCAGTTCAAGTTTGGAAGTATGGTGGGCATTGACCTCCACGGACTGGCTGGAGGGACCCAGAGCTCTGGAAGAAAATCAATTACCACAAGGCATGCAGTGATCACTCTCATATGAAAGCCAGTACAGAGTCTACTAAGTCCAGTCTGAAGTAATGAGCCTCAAATCCTAGATCTTGCACTTACAGAAGGAACCTATGCTGGGTGATGGAAGGATCCCTCTTTAAACCTGTTTCCCTAACTGTAAGAGGAGAAAAGGCAGCTAACCATGAACAGATGATGACCAGAGTCTCAATATTATGCAAGCGGGTTATGATTTTGTCTTCTATCTACCCGTTTTATCTTCATTACTTTCTAAGACATTTAGTATTTTCATCTTTATTTTTGAAATAAACTAGGAAAAAAATAAAAAATAAAATAAATAAAAATAAACTAGGGCCCAAAGATGTGCAGTGCCTTGCCCAAGGTCTCTTAGCTAGTGATCATCAAGCTGGCCTGCTTCCAAAGCTGGGATTTTGTTTCTATTTCTTTTCTTTTGAGTTGTTTGTTTGTTTGTTTGTTTGTTTAAGCGTGTTTATTAAAGCTGTCACCAGGAGTTCATGAGGCTTGCCACTTTCTGACACTGGGCTGTGCACTAAGTATCCATAGTACGCTTGGTCACTACAGTTG
Source organism: Mus pahari (assembly GCF_900095145.1). Taxonomy (NCBI): domain Eukaryota; kingdom Metazoa; phylum Chordata; class Mammalia; order Rodentia; family Muridae; genus Mus; species Mus pahari. The sequence continues at coordinate 11,280,000 of NC_034599.1, read as the reverse complement.
GCCACCACAGTGAACTGTGATGTCACTGTAACGCTCTTCCACAGAAGATATGCCATTCTTTTGAGACTGGAGAGCCACTGTGTGGTAGATGTGGGCATAATCCAGATGCCTGGATTTCAAAGCCTGCTCTCTTCCTGCCACACAAAGGTGCCCCATCAAACCAAAGGAATGTTTAGAGCCCCTCAGTAGATCTTAACACACTAGCGTTATGCTTCCCAGTGCTTCTGACTCAGCTTCACACTGCTCTTACAGATACCAATAGAAAGGATAGGTAGGCGAAGTAACTTCTAATAACATGGTAATGTGATACTGAGGTTGACACAATCAGTTGTTTCAAAATAGCTAATGTATCCTAAATATTTCCAACTTAGGCAAATGATAAATGTGTTACTCAGCTTCTTGTTAGCATGAGAAATATTTGACAGGATTAAGATTAAAGATTTCTTTGAGGTTCTAGTTTTTGATTGCACAGATTTGGTTGCTATTTTAGGTCTCAGATAGAGATGCTGAATGGCAGGGAACATGGTCAAGGAGTAAAAGAAAGATGGGAATAGAGCTTTAACTCAGTAGGAGAATTGTTGTCTAGCATGAATGATGTCCTGAGAGGGAGAGAGAAAGGGAAGGAGGGAGGAGAAGAGAAGAGAAGGGGAGAGAGAGGGAAAGAAGAGGGAGGGGAAAGGGATGGAGAGAGAGAGAGAGAGAGAGAGAGAGAGAGAGAGAGAGAGAGAGAGAGAGAGAATATTTGGGATATTCTCATATGACCTGAGACTTCTCAGTTAGCTCTACACTTGTAAGTGTCACCATCTCCAACCAGTGCCCCATAAAGACCACCAACGCTCCAGATCCAAAGTCTATTTGGTTGGTGGCTTAGACTCTGAGAGCTCCCAGGGGTCCAGGTTAGCTGATATGGTTGGTCTTCCTATGGAGTTGCCATCCCCTTCCGTTCCTCCATTCCTTCCCCTAATTCTTCCATAGGGGTCCTCGACCTCAGCCAAATGCTTGACTATGAGTATCTGTCTCAGTCAGCTGCTGGTAGAGCCTCTTGGAGGACTGCCATGCAAGGCTTTTGTCTGCAAGCACAACATAACATCAGTTACAGTGTCAGGGATTGGTGCCTGCTCATGGGATAGATTCCAAGTTGGATGGACCTGTCACTGGTCCATCATTTCTTCAGTCTCTGCTCCATTTTTGTCCCTGCATGTCTTTTAGACAGGAACAATTCTAGGTCAGAAATTGTGACTGTGGGTTGGTATCCCCATCTCTCCACTGCGGTCCATATCTATCTACTGCAGGTTCCATCTCCCCACCGTTGGGCATTTCAACTAAGGTCACCTTTATTGAGTCCTGGAAGCCTCCCCCATCCCAGATCTTGGACTTTCCAGAGGTCCCCTGTCCCTTCACATCTACCAGCTGCGTGCTTTTATTCATTCTCCTGGCCTTTGGAATTCCCTCCTGTCTCCCCCATAACTGATCCTGCCCTCTTTTCCTTCTCCCTCCCCTCTCCCACCAAGGTCCCTCCCTCCATCTGCCTCTTGGGATTTTTTTTCCCTTTCTACGTGGGATTGAAGCATCCTCACTTGGGTTTTCTTCTCATTTAACGTTTTAGGGTCTGTGGGATGTATCATGAGTATTCTGTACTTTTTAGCTAATATCCACTTATCAGTGAGTACATACCATATTTTTAAAACACGGTGCTGGGTCAGACAAAGGGCATGGCATTCCTAGTTGAAATGGATGAAAGGGAAGAAAACTGTTGCCTGAGACTACCATGCCCCTTTCCCTCATTCATCAGCTCCCCCCCCCCACACACACACACACACCTACCTGAATTTCCAAGTTCAGTTGTATTTTTTCATTGCTACCACTAGGGGGCACAAGTGCCCATAGTAATGTGCAAGTCTTTTGAAAGAAAGAAAGAAAGAAAGAAAGAAAGAAAGAAAGAAAGAAAGAAAGAAAGAAAGAAAGAAAGAAAGAAGCTCATTCTTCTTGAAAAATGGGAAATGATTAGCTGAATTAGATAAGGCCACTTTGACCATTGGATGATGCAGCAGAAGGGTGGAACTGTGTGGACAGGGAAAATGGGAATCACATTGAAGGGTGGAGAGCAGTTTTACTGTTATAGCAGATGTGAGATTAGCACAGCATGTGTAGGGCACATGACCTCCCTAGGTGATGCCAGTGGGAAGGCTGGGTCAAGATGCACTGGGCTCAGGTTGAAGCCATATATTTTTTCGATTTATCTTAGATATACAACTCATGTTTTTACATTTATTGCTTCATGATTTACTTCATTGGATGGAAAAGATTTTATTTAAAAGGTGGAGTTTTTCATCTATTTGATAATTCTCCCATTTAATCAGAATACAACATTTGTATACATTTGGATGAAGTTACCACAGCTATGTAAATATCATCTCCTATTCAAATTTTGGACAGCTCTTCCCTTAGGCAAAGAACTGTAGACAACAAACGACTGCTGGGAGTAGAATTGGCCTCTCAGAGATAAGCTACCTCATCATTGTCCACTGCAAAGTGGTCATCCCTGAGAGGGTATACATACAAACAAGAAAATGAGTTCACTCATCATACTGTATTTATATATCAATGTATACATGAAGATAGATAGATAGATGGGTGGATGGATAGATAGATAGATAGATAGATAGATAGATAGATAGATAGATAGATAATGGATAGACAGACAGATAGACAGATAGATAGATAATAGATTAGATTAGATAGATAGATAGATAGATAGATAGATAGATAGAGGATAGATAGATAGATAATAGATTAGATAAATAGATAGATAGATAGATAGATAGATAGATAGATAGATAGATAGATAATGGATAGATAGATAGACAGATAGATAGATAATAGATTAAATTAGATAGATAGATAGATAGATAGATAGATAGATAGATAGATAGATAGATAATGTATAGATAGATAGGTAGATAGATAATGAATAGATAGAGAGATGATAGATAGATGCTACATAGATAGATTAGCTAGATAGGTGATAGATTAGATTGATAGATAATAGATGATAGATAGATACATAGATAGATAGATAGATAGATAGATAGATTAGATAGCTAGATGACAGATTAGAATGATAGGTTACAGATTAGATAGATGAGAGATATATTAGATAGATAATAGATGATACATAGATATAAAAATAATTAATAATGAAAAGAGGCTACCAACTGGTTGGAGAATGGGGTTGCATAGAAGGGGTTGGAAGAAGGAAGTTAGGAGAGTGGTGTCTATTTTCAATTACAAATGTACAAAAAGATAAAAGAGAGTCTGTCTTCAGAGAGAGACAAAGCTTGTTTGTCAGAGTGCTTGCCTAGCACAGAGCCCTGGATTTGATCTCCAGAACTTCAGAAGCCAGACATTGTGGTGTGCACCTATAATCCTGGAAGTTGAAAGCAGGTGAGTCAGGACTTCATGGTCATTCTTGGCTCTATAGCAAGCACAGGGCTCCATGTGCCCTGTGAACTTGGGCTGCCATCCTCAGGAAGAGAGTGGGTGACAAGAGAGAAGAGTGAGCCACAGAGAGAGGCCCAGGGCAAAGTGCTGAGCCATCTCTATTGGTGTTTCTTACACCACAATTTCTAGCTTGGATGCCTCAACAAATAAGCTTAAATGCTTACCCTATTTTATTTATATAAACTTATGTGCTATAATGTTATAAAATGTATACGTAAATTATTTTACTCAATTAATTTACAATTTTTTTATATATAACTTAAATTGCCTAATCTTTAGCTTATTAAAAGTAGTTTAGAGTTTGCTAGAGGAACATTACTTACAGTAAACACTAACCTAATATAACAAGGACAGTGCCTCCTATCAGTTAGCGAGAGAGTTGCGGCTGACCGTTGGAATAAAGTCCATTTTCTGTCCCTCTAGTTTCTTTGGTTCACACTTCTAGATGTTCAAAAGCATGGCTTCACCATCAGTTTAGCTCTAGTGCATGGAATTACAGTGGAAAGCACATACAGAAAAGAGATAGATCACATGATGATACAGGAAACAAAACTAAGGCTTTAGTCTCGTGAGACCAACCTCCGTCCCTTTTAGCCATCACCTCTTTGGAGTTCTGCCACCTATGACCATCTCTGCTCTAGGAGCCGGGCTTCTAGGAGCAGAGCTTCTAACAGCAAACTCACCGCAGAGAAGAAGTTGATAAGAATCTTGACCTTAGAACAGGCTGTAGATATCTAATGACTCTCAGCAGACCCCCTGTGCTAGGGATGACTCTAAAGCTCTTAGCCTCATTCTGAAGGACTCTCTGGTTCAATTCTCTGTCCACTTCTCTAGCCCATAAGATCACTTCTTATGGAATGTCTTCCTTGAACATGAAACCCACTCTCTTTGTCTGAACACCACCTCCATTGCCTGAATGCCAGAGCTCTAACTCCCTATCGGGACTGCTTCTCTGGGTCTCCTTTAGTTAGTCTCTTTGATGTTTGGATAAGTCCTATTGCGTTGAGGGTGAATAGATACAAAATCCCTTTCTTTTAGAAAGAGCTTTATTTTAGAGTCACAGTAAAATTAAACCAGAACATGAATAGTTCCCACAGAGCCCCTGTTCCCATACACACATAACTTTCCTGTCACCATATTGGCCCATTCTTGTCATGCAGACTGCACAGTTTCCTTTAGCCTTTGCCTTTGGTACATATACTATGGGTTTTAACAGAGTCCACTGGCATGGAATAGAAGCATATTACTATCAAACCTTTCATGATCATGTAGAAGAGACTTAGCCCTCCCCTAGTTCCTGGTAATCTTCTTGAATTTTGGTTCACAGTTTTGGAATATTTAGGAGGTGTTGCTTTGGGTGAGGTATGTAACTGTGGAGTGGGCCCCATGCCAGGCTCAGTCTTCTCTGCCCCATGTGAGCTCTCAGCTACTCCAGTATCATGCCTTCCTGTGCTTGTGCTCTCTGCCATAACGGTTCCGAAACTGTAAGCAAGGTCCCAATTAAATGCTCCCTTCCATAAGGCAACCATGAGGCTAGCTAGTTTTATGCCAACTTGAAATAGGCAAGGATCATCTGAAGGGAGGAAACCTCAATCAAGAAGATGCCTCCGTAAGATCTAGCTTCAGGGCATTTTCTTAATTAGTAATTTCTGGAGGAGGACCCAGCCCATTGTGGGTGGTGCCAGACCTGGGCTGGTAGTCTTGGCTTCTGCAGAAAGTAGGTTGAGCAAGCCAGTAAGAAATACTCCTCCACAGCCTCTGCATCAGCTCCTGTCTCCAGGTTCCTGCCCTGTTTGAGTTCCTGTCCTGACTTCCTTCAGTGATGGACTACAGTGCCAAAGCCAAATAAACCCTTTCCTACTCAACTTGCTTTTGTAATGCTGTTTCATCACAGCAGTAGTAATCCTAACTGAAAGTCGTAATGTTTCATCGCAGCAATAGAGCGGTGACTTGAGACACCATCTCTGTGAAGGCACAGGAATTTGTGGTGGTTTGTTTTTGTCTTCAAGACAACGCCTTACCCTGTAGCCCAGGATAGCCTCCAGCTTTCCAACTTTTGAAATGGCGGGATTGTAGAAATGTGCCACCACACCTGTCTTTGTGCAGATAGAAGTTTTCAAAACACTCAGGAAAGTGTAAAGAGGGCAGGCTCGGGGAGAGCATGATGCTCAGGAGTGCCTACTGATCTTCCAGAGGATCTGGTTTCATTTTCCAGCACTCACACCAGGGGGCTCATAAACACCTGTAACTCCAGTTCCAGGGGCCCAACTCCTTTGGACTCCCCAAATCTGCAAATATGTGGTACTTAATAAGCCCACTCAGTTTCACACACAAACGCATAAAAACAGTGAACAAAGCTTTTTAAAATGGTATGGATAAAAGCTATTGAAGCACATAAATGTATTTAGTTTTGACATTTAAATTGACTTTACAGTTACCGTACAGTGCCTTCAAGACCCAGGAAAGCTGTGTGGATGCTGCACTGATTTCAAGTACCCCAATTCCAAAGGTCTGGAGATACTACTGTGCATGCAGGCAAGGTCAAAAATTATATTCCAGGAGAGCTCAGGGCTGAGTCCTGTGCTTCGCACACTAGCAGCCAAATGGTGTCATTAGAGTATGTTTGAGTAGAGGCAGCAGGGCTGGTATTCCACTTGCCTACTGCTATGCATCCTGCAAAGCCAGAGGAATCTCCCTGCATGCCTACATGCCTGCATGCCTGTTCTCCTTGCCTTTTTCTGTGAAAGCTGACTGACCTTCACTCTGTTTTGTTGCAGCTGCATCTCCTGCTCCCACCTCCTCCCCTTCACCCTTCTTTTTCCCCTGATACCCTAACTCCTCTTCCTTCTCCTCTTCTTCTTTTTTTCTTCCCTGTTTCATTCTTTGACTCCTCTCCTCTCCTCCCTCCCCTTCTTCCCTTCTTCTTCTGTTTCCTTCCTCTTCCTCTTCATGCAGCGCTAGAACATCCTGAGCCTCATGTGTGCTAGAACTCTCCCACTGCAGGGTCCTGAATGGCTGCATAAGAGGAGGGGTGGCATAGTTCCTGCCCCTGGAGCACTGCTAGGCCATTGGTCCCATGACCCCCATGTGGGCTGATGTTTGCTTTTGCACTAAAGTTGATCTGCTGTCTTTACTACTCTACTTTCAATCTTTCTTTCTGGGGAGTACACTTTCCCCATTACTCAGAGCTAATCATGCCATAGTAAATGAAAGAGATGCATTTTTCAGGAATAAGGAATGGAGATGGCCATGAGGCTGTGCAGGATGAGTCCAACAGGATTTCTGCTTGGCCTTTCAGATACTGGGAAAGGATCTAGACAACAAAATCATAAGGACTATAAAAGCCTACATGGTCCTTTTTGGAAAGTAATTCATTGCCAGACTTGGCCTTGAATTAGGAATCATGAGGAAGCACGTGGACCCTCCTGTCCCATGACTGCTGCATTGATCAGTCAGGATGACGTCACGGATAGAGAGTTAGAGTGGTTTCAGGAAGAAAGGATATGAATAGAAAAATAGGAATTTATGTATGACTTAGGAATAAATAGTATTAGAAGGAAAGTGCATGAGGCCATGGAATTGCTAGGATGAGGAAATGAAGATTAGAGAATTAAGAGATGATGTAGAAGCATATAGAAAGTTAGTACTCTGTTCTAAGCTGAGTGAAGAATTGAAGATGACAATGCATGGAAAGACATTACAGAGAGCCAACTGCTTTACTTACATAAATTCAACACTGTGCAAGGAATCATTTTAATTTTAGTAGTTTGTCATTTTTCTATTCTCACATGGAAGCAGTCACTAAAGACTGCTGTCTGCTGTACCAGAAAACTAGAAGAGCTGAGGCCAGCGACCCATAAAGAGCAGGCTGTGCAAACCTACAAGGAAATGTGCTTTTGCTTTGTGTTTAGTTTCTGCTCAAAGGAAACGGGGACAGGAACTATTGATCTGGGACTTAGAGAATTTATGTAAATTTAAGAATTCTTGATAATTATTAACAATGATCAAAGCCTTGATGCTGTGGCTTTAGTAAATAAAAAGCTGTGTTCAGGCACTCTCTGAAGGAATTAGGATCAAGATAAAGAATAAAGAATTGTCAGTGAGTCAACAAGACAAAAAGGCCACCAACAGATTGGGAAAGGATTTTTACCAATCCTAAATCTGATAGAGGACTTATATCCAATATATACAAAGAGCTCAAGAAACTGGACTCCAAAAACTCAAATAAACCCATTAAAAAATGGGGTACAGAGCTAAATAAAGAACTCTCAACTGAGGAATATCGAATGGTTGAGAAACACCTGAAAAAATGTTCAACATCCTTAGCCATCAGGGAAATGCAAATCAAAACAACCCTGAGATTCCATCTCACACCAGTCAGAATGGCCAAGATTAAAGATTCAGGTGACAGCAGATGCTGGCGAGGTTGTGGAGAAATAGGAACACTCCTCCATTGCTGGTGGGATTGCAAGCTTGTTCAACCACTCTGGAAATCAGTCTGGCGGTTCCTCAGAAAATTAGACATAATACTACCGGAGGATCCTGCTATACCTCTTCTGGGCATATACCCAGAAGATCTTCCAACTGGTAATAAGGACACATGCTCCACTATGTTCATAGCAGCCTTATTTATAATAGCCAGAACCTGGAAAGAACCCAGATGTCCCTCAATAGAGGAATGGATACAGAAACTGTGGTACATTTACACAATGGAGTACTACTCAGCAATTAAAAACAATGAATTTATGAAATTCTTGGGCAAATGGATGTATTTGGAGGATATCATCCTTAGTGAGGTAACCCAATCACAAAAGAAGTCACTAGATATGTACTCACTGATAAGCGGATATTAGCCCAGAAACTTGGAATATCCAAGACACATTATGGAAAACAGAAGAAAATCAAGAAGGATGACCATTTGTGGATACTTCATTCCTCCTTAGAATAAGGAACATAACTCTCATGAAAGGTTATAGGTACAGAGACAAAATTTAGAGCTAAGATGAAAGGATGGACTATCCAGAGAGTACCCCATTCGGGAGTCCATCCCATCATCAGCCACCAAACCTAGATACTAATGCTCATGCCAGCAAGATACTGCTGAAGGGACCCTGATATTGCGGCCTCTTGTGAGGCTATGCCAGTGCCTGGTAAACACCGAAATGGATGNTCACAGCCAGCTACTGGATGGCACACAGGGTCCCCAATGGAGGAACTAGAGAAAGTACCCAAGTACCTGAAGGGGGCTGCAACCCTGTAGGTGGAACAACAACAGGAACTAACCAGTACCCCCTGGGTTTGTGTTTCTAGCTGCATATGTAGCAGAAGATGGCCTAATCGGCCATCAGTGGGAATAGAGGCTCCTTGGTCTTCCAAACTCTATATGACCTAGCACAAGGCAAGGCCTGGGCCAAGTAGTGGGAGTGGGTGGGTAGGGGAACAGAGGTGGGGGGAGGGGTATGGGAAACTTTCGGGATAGCATTTGAAATGTAAATAAAGAAAATAATAATAATTAAAAAAAAAAGAATTGTCAGTGAACAGAGAGAGTACCTGAACGAGCAGCTTGCTCCTGCTCCTGACTCTGAGACATCAGTGAATCAGCGCCGTTCCCACCCCACCTCTCTCAGGACCCCTCCTCGTGCTGAGGCAGGACCTCGGCATCCCACCAAACTACAGCTCCATTTCAGATTTTCCCATCCCTAAGGCCATTTTTTTCTGCCTTTCTCCAGATACTAACTTCATAAGCATCCTCAGAGCCTTCTCAGCAAGAGCTACACACTACAGAAATCTGGGGCATAGCTGGGGCATAGCTCGGTGAAGCAGTCATACTTACAAGTACAAGGCTCTGAGATCAGTACCCAACACTCAGACAGAAAATGAGGAGATTTCTCATCTCGAAGCACTTGCTTTTAAAAATAAAACAACTCCCATGATTTTACTTTCTTCTCCAGCTAGAATGGTTCATGCCAATTCTCCCTCTGTCCTGAGCAGCTCCAGTTTGCTGATTGACACCCGTCACGTGGTTAGTTTAGTTTAAAGTCATACACAGGCACACTCATGTTCCTGACTTTTCTGCTGTGCCTCCTGGGGAGAGTTTTCACTCTCTGAAATGCCATTTCATACCCTTTCCTGTATTTGAACCCTCACCCCATCCCCAAGCCTGGTTTATGGGGTAGCCTTAAATTTCCCAAAAATACAGAATATGAGAGGAGCCCAAACTTTCCTTCCAGTTTAGAAGCCCTTTTGCCCCTGGCTCCAGCCTTCTCTGTGCTCGGGGAAAACACCTCTCTCCACAACATCATCCCTCCCGTGATGGAGATGTGCTCATCTCATCAGGTGCGCAGTGTCCCTTTGTAGGTTGGCGGTGGAATGCTCATCTATCATGACAATATTCGGAGCCCCAGAACTGCCAGATTAATTACTTACCTAAATCTCTGTCATTATGCTAGTTCTGAGTTCTGTCAGATAACTAAGATCTATCACAGATGAATGTTAGATCTCATGGAGTGAACAAATTACTAAATACTTTTTGTATGCATAGTATTTGGATTATACTGCCTTCTTTTATTTCACTTAATACACATATGCATGTGAAGGTGTGTGTGCCTGTGTGTGTATACATGTATGTGCTTATGCGTGTGTGTGCGTGTGCGTGCATGTGCATGCGTGTGTGTGTGTGTGTGTGTGTGTGTGTGTGTGTGTGTGTGTGTTAGGTACATATTGGTTCCACCTCTGGCATTGTGTGATACTTTGAGATTAATCCACGCAGTTGTGTTTGCAAGCAGTTTTTATCCCAGTGTGTGAAGCTGACGAACCCACCCTTCTGTTGGTGGAGTGTTTGGGGCTTGGGCTGATACACACAAAGCTGCTGTAGCGAATGTGGGATAAGTGGTTGGGAAAGGATAGCCTTTGGTTTTCATGTTGATTAAGTTTCATTCTGAATTTCTGCTTAATCTCAACTGTGTGCCCTTTGATGGTGAACATAGGATTAACTATATAAGGCAGGCACAGGCACCTATCTTAAAACCCCACTCCGTTTGCCTTGTCCTTGGGGCAATATGAGATCCCCTTTGCAGTCTCTCAATAAACTCAGGTTTCAGCTGGTGTTAGTGGCTCTAGTGGGACCAACATAAGCAGTACAAGCGAGATCAGGGGACATTATATGTACCCAGTGGCCAAATTTCTTTCTATCCTGTGCTCATGCTTCTCTGATCTTCTTGCCCCTCCCCCAAGCCCACATTATGATAACCTCCACCATGGACCATGGACCCATTTAAACCAGTATCCACACATGTATTTTTAAAAGTGTTTTCCAGCACTAACCCGGTCATTCACAATACACAACACGTAGCTGCTGGATACCTTCCCTGTCACCTACCAGAGCTCAGCACTATTGGCTTCCTAGCTTTGGGGTTAATCCTCACTCCTCAGGAGTCACCTGCTCTTTAGAGCAGCCGCGCCTAGCAGAGGGGGGTCTCAAACCCCATTCTTCTGATGATCACACAGTTCTAACCAGTACCTGCTCCCGTCCGCAAAGAAGGGACACAGCTTCTCCAAGTAGTAAAAGATCTACCTATCCCTGGTTTTTAGGGGCACAGACCTTATCAACTAGGCCACCTAAGTTGGGTCAGACACTGGTAGATATTCTAGAATGGACCAGACACTGGCTGATCCCTTGCAGTCACTCAGAGACGCTGTAGCGCTGTTCCTGAGCGTGCCACTGAGGGGTGTGATCTTCTCTACAGCACCTGAGTCTCAGTCCCTGTCTGGATCTTTTATTTCTCTCCGCCCCTCTGCCCACGTTCAATTAATTGTCTCCTCCAGGTCCCTCCCCGCAGCCTCTTCTTGGCACTCACTGGGCGGGGAGGGGACAGCGGGAGCAGGAGCTGGAGAGCCCAAGCAGTGCAACTATCCCAGGCAGCGTCGCGATGCCTGAGAACAGCTCCTTCGCTAACTGCTGTGCGGCCAGCGGGCTGGCAGCGCGCCCTAGTTGGTCTGGGTCAGCTGGAGCCGGGCCCGCTGTGACTCCCCGGGCAGCCTGGGTGGCACCCATGCTATCTACAGTAGTCGTAGTCACCACCGCTGTGGACTTCGTGGGGAACCTGCTTGTCATCCTCTCAGTGCTCAGGAACCGCAAGCTGCGGAACGCAGGTGAGTGTAAGCTTCCTTGACACTGAGATCCCTCCATGCCTCTCCACTGGTTCGAACTCTGAACCTTAGATCCTTAACACCTCCACACACACCTGTCACCCACGTGTCCCTGTTCTGTCTTTAGTGGCAGGTGTCTCTTTCCATTCATTCATCCAATCCCAGACTTTGGTTCTTTGAAGAAGTTAGAGGAAGTTCTGGTTTCCTCCTGCGAAGTTAGTCTGGAAGCTGCCCAGGTCACACTTGACACATTAATGCCAATATGAATGAGCCAAGCTTCTCTTGAGCACTCGTTTGTGGCAGGCTGTGAGAGCTGTAGAGCTAGCTACACACTGCAGCTACCTACAGCGTTTCAACTGTTTCTGCTAGACGGAGCACTTTCGGCCATAAACGCTCCTGACCCGTTACAGACTGCCTCTCCCTACTTGCCAAACTGACTTCATATACTAGGTAATTTAAAAGCCCTTGCTGGGAGAGCGACTGGACACTATATGGACATGAGCAATGGATGGATGCCAGCATTCTGCTAAGCTTTGTGTCAAAACTTCATCTACTCACTAGAAGACCCAATTCCAAGTATGAGTGTAATTTAGGCATTGCAGGCGCAACTTCTATCAACACCAGTTTTTCTGAATGAAGACAGGGAAACTGTGAGACACACTGTGAGAATTTAAGCAATGATTTGGCTAAATTATGTGTCAATTCTTAAAATGCTTTTCCTTTCCAATCTATTCTCATTTCAATTTTTCCCTGCAGGGTAACAAAGCCAGAGGCAGGAGTGTGTAAGTTCACCTCCTGATGGGGTGCTGCAGTGTGTGACCAGGCGAACCTGAGAGGGCCCTCAGTGACACACTGGTTAATTTTGTGATTCTTACCTTGCATGTCAGGACCAACTAAAATGGAAATGGTGTTAAAATAAACAATGGGAAAGCTTTAAACTGCCTTTCTAAGATGCCCGGCTCTTGGCAAAAGCCATTCTTACTAAATTATATAAATGTCTCGAGGAAAGAGGGTGCTGAGAATTTTTATCTATAAAAGAATCCAGGAGCCAAGTGTGAGTTTTTAGTCATCCTGTGGGAAACCTCGCATTACTAAGGAGCGCAAACCTCACACAGGCACCAGTCACTCTTTCCTGGAATACCTTTTCAAAACATCATTGTAGCTTTGGAGAATAAACCTGTAATAGCAAAGAGTTAGCTTCTGTTAGAAAACTATGTTATGGGCTGGTGAGATGGCTCAGTGGGTAAGAGCACCCGACTGCTCTTCTGAAGGTCTGGAGTTCAAATCCCAGCAACCACATGGTGGCTCATAACCATCCATAACAAGATCTGACGCCCTCTTCTGGAGTGTCTGAAGACAGCTACAGTGTACTTACATATAATAAATAAATAAATCTTTAAAAAAAAAAAAAAAGAAAACTATGTTACACACACACGCATGCACACACACACACACACACACACACGCATGCACACACACTGCCCTAACATTGCAGCCTCAAACATTCATTTCCTGAACGTGGAGGCAGGTGTTCGGCTGCCCAGGCTTAGTCTCTGTGGACCAGGGTGCCTAGCCCTCCAGGTCCTCATACTTTGCTGGGTGCCCAGAGAAGCCTGTTTCACCCTTAGGTTGTCTGCCATGAGAGAGATGGTTGAGGAAGTGGTCACTGTTGCTTCTTGCCTGAGGAAGGTCAGAATCCTGCCCCTTTTCCATCCCACTCAAGCCTGTCCAACTCTGTGCTCCCCACTGTCTCCAGGAAACCTTATGGACCTGAGTGTGCAGCCAGGCCTGGGGAGAATGGGAAATTGCTGGGGCTTCATCCTACCCCTCCTGTCCCCTGCTGCCTGCGCACTAGTGCTCAGCACCAGAGAAACAAGTGGACATGCTCTCCAGGAGCACTTCCTCCGGCCTGCTGGCAACTTGCAGTCATGCAGTTTAATCAGTGCTTGCGCTTACTTGCTTGCTTGCTTGCTTCTTTCCTTTTCCTTCCTCTTCCTCCTCCTCCTCCTCCTCCTCCTCCTCCTCCTCCTCTTCCTCTTCTTCCTCCTCCTCCTCCTCCTTTTGTGCTAGGAATGGAATGGAGCAAAGAATCACATCCATGCGAGGCAAGTATTCCCTACGTGTCTTATGCCCAACCCTTTTTTTATGACTCTTGCTTTATTGGTGACAGTCATTTTTTTTTAATGTAGTGTTGCCTTAAACTAAACGACCATGGTAAAGTGATATTTCAAAATGCCACGAAAAACTGCATCCATTTGAAAAGTCAGCACCTATTCATTCTTTATTAGTCATTTTTAAACTGAAGATGTTATCTTTACCTCAAGAACAACTTCCCTCAGACTTTTTGTACTCCTGTGTTCCCTCTATCTGTCAATACTGTATTAGTTATGCTTCCACTGCTGTGAAAAAAATCATGAAAGAAAAAGCAGCATAAGGAAGGAATTGGTTTTGGAAGGAAGGAATGGTTTGCTTTGGCTCGGGATTTGAGGGTGCAGTCCGTCGTGCTGGGCAGGGCATGGCAGCAGGAGCCTGAGCGAGGTGGCCACACTATCTCCACAGTCAGGAACCAGGGAGAGGTGAACAGTGGCTCTCAGCTCAGATGCCCTTTTGTATTTGGTCTGGGAATCACTCCATAGATTGTTGCTGCCTACATTTGAAGTGTGTCTTCCCACATCAGTTAACTCAATCTAAAACATCTATGTCCCACAGACATGCCCAGAGGTTTGTCTCCTGGATCATTCTAGATTTTGTCGGGTTGACAGTCAATATCAACCATCATAAAATTCTGTCCACGCATATAAAGAACATTTATTTCCAGCAGCCAAGACTCATAGCCACCTGAGGTTCTAGCATGCTTCGCAGGAGACATGAGGACTCCTTGCTGACTATCACAAGACCAGCTCCATTGTAGGAGTTGTTGGGGCTGGGCGGGGGATTGGGGACAAGGGGCTAGATTCAGGGAACTGACCACTGAGAGAACAGTCAGGTGTGTGTCATCCTTTCTATACCAGAGCCTTGCCCACAGTGCCTTGTCACCTCACATTATGCTTCCTGAGGTCAATAAAAGCTCAAAATATACCTCACGCTGCCCTTGGAAGCCCACATCAGGATTAATCACAAAGGTCTGCCAGCTCTTGCTCCTAGATGGCTGGAATCCCTCAGCAGCCTCAGCTGCACCACAGTCTCTAAAATTTGCTCACCATTGCATCTCAGTGCCTCCTTGACACTCTGTCTTGAGCCAGCATAAACTGTCTCAAAGGATGGGGTAGACAGCTTTCTGAGTTAGGTGCTTGACTCGAAGATGTGAGAGGAACACAGTTCAGATTGGTAGCATCCACATAAGTGATGGGTGGGCATGGTGGCCCACCTGGGAGCAGAGACAAACCAGCTGAATCAATGAACTCCAAGTTCAGCAAGTTGCCTTACCTCACTCAATATGGAAAGTAGAAGGCAATCAAGGACACTGATGTCAAGCTTTTGTCTACACACACACACACACACACACACACACACACACACATCCTATAAACATGGAGTTCTTACTACCACCACCACCATATAGTCCCCAACACAAAAGCCTAGGGAATGACACCGCCCTCTGTGCATCCCACCATTATCTTTCCTCTCAAACAGCGTTTAGGAACACACAGCAATGTTCCTCACCCCTTGCTTTGTCAGCTATGCACCCTGAGTTCCTGGTTACCAGTCAGGGGCTATGATCTGACCATGGGCATTTGTGCTCAGCTGTGGTGAACAGGTGATTTAGAAGGTGTTGCTAGTGAGTGGACACTGCCATGTCTGAAGCATTTTGTCATTTGTAAAGCAGAAGGATCTCAGGGGCTGATAATTTCCTAGGTTCATGTGCAATGTCTGTTCTTCCACACCACAGCTTCTCTCAGGGCTCTGTGGTACTCAAGGCTCTCTTTGTCCCTTATCCAGATCCAGGGCCTTCCTAGGAGGTGCAGGTGACTATCTTTCCCCCACTGTACGGTACTGTGCAAAGAAGGTTGCCACAGCATGCCCCTTCCCTATAAGGAAGCTTAGCACATGATGCCAGAATAAGGTGGGTGGTCCTGCACAAAGGCACTTTGAAGGCATGGAAGGAAATGATTAGTAGGCTTGTGGTCCCTTTCCCTCAGGAGGAGAGAGAAAGAGGAAACCCACTCCAATCAGGACTTAACCTGCCACCAGCTACTCACCAAGATGCCACTTGATGTCAGCTGTGTCTGTTGCTGAGCTGGCAGACAGGGTGTTAGGTGTTTAACATTAGCTGAGAAACAAGCCAGATTGCCCTGGCCTCTCTCCCTCGTGTGTGTGAGATCTCCATCTTCACATTTCAGGGGTGAATACCTTATTATCTTTTCATTGAGCAAAAATTATTGCTTTTTTAAAAGTCTATAATTGTGTCTTTAGCTGTATAAGGTGGAGAACTCTTAGTCCTCACTTGTTCTCTCTGCAGAGTTCTCAGCTTCCTGGGGACATAGAGATTCTTCAGTCTAACTGCCTTCATTTCCAAAGCACTGACTTCCATACTTAGACAAGATGTCATGCAGGGCGTGGTCTGCCATGACTGTGGCATCTGCAACTCAAAGTGTAAAATGTGTATAGCAAAACAGGTAAGAGTTAGGGAGCAAATGCTTGGGGAGTTTTATACCTTCTCTATTGTCTTTAGTCATCAGGACGATTACAGGCAAGATCAGGCTGCAATGTCTTACTTTTGTAAGGACACCCTGTAAAGATCCCAGGAGGATTAAATCACCTAATTCACATGTGTTAGAACACACCCCCATCAAGACCTGGCACATGGCTCTATACCTCATGTCTTACCTCATGGGGAAATCCTATTTTGACTCATGAGCCAAACGCTCAGTTCTTTCAATACAACTGATAATAAGACAAGAACAACACTCATAAGTAATAGTTGGCATGATTGTGATCATTAAATTGTCAACTAGGCAGAATCAAGGAGACAAATCTCTGGGCAGACCTGTGAGGGAGTTTCTTGATTAAGTTAATTGATGTTGGAAGATCCATCTGTGGGTGGCTCCAATGCATGGGCTGTAAATAAAAAGAAAGTGATCCAAACCCATCATTCAACTTCTTTAGCCTCCCAACTGAGAATGGAACGTGGTCCATTGCTTCAAGCCCTTCTACCAAATCTTCCCTATCATAATGGACTGTACTTCGGGAGAGTAAGCTATAATAGACTTCTGTCTATTTTTATCACAGAAACAGAAAGGCAACCAAAGCAACAACTAAGCATTTCACCTGCGTCAGACAGACATCTTCATTTGAGAAAGAAAAGGGAAGAGGATGAGTGGCTAGGGGAGGGGAGAAGGAAGAGTGTCCAATGTACGTGATACACTTCAATGGAAATCTTCATATGAAGCCACTATGTGGATACAAAATATATACTAATAAAAAAGGAAGAGAGAAAATAGCTAATAAAATTGTAAAATTCTAAAAATCCCTCATCCAGTGGATATCCCTGTGCACATATTACTCCATCTCTCATTCCTTGAAGTCAAAGCTTCAAGGCAGAACAGGCAACAGACCACCATTTTATTCTCCTGCAAAGAGCATAATTTATCTTGCTGAAATCTTGGTTGAACTCCTCACTGCCAAGTTCTGCTGGGTCCTATTTCTGCCCTTCACTTGTGATGAACATCGATTCTCTACACCCTTGTCAACTTCCATTTCTCCCCTAGCTTTCTTGTCTTCTGGTTCTATCTCCAGTCTTCTGTTGTAGACTCATACGACCTGGCACCTGTTCCGTTATCTAGGAGATTGAAAATTATCTTGTTAAACTTACAGGATTCTTACAAGAAGCACTGTGTGCACACCACGGAGTCTGGCAGCACATTCATTGTTGTTCTGCTCTTACCGTTGCATTTGTTAAAGTAATAAGACGACACTCATCCTGGTTCACAGATGCCCTCTTCCCATCATTATGGGGTAATGTTTGCTGACACTCTACCAGCAGTTCTTTCAAATGGATGCTTCGGACACTTAAATATTTCTTCTTTCTTTAAGGTTTCAAAATACCATCTTTGGTATTTTCCAGTACACTATTAATTTATTTAACCAAGGCAAAATGGTTTTATCTCAGTCTTCCTAGGAGTTATCCTGACACCCTGAGGGTTTTTCATAAATAATAGGACTTTGAAAGAAAACAATTTCTGCCCTCCAGGAACTTGAGAATCTAATTAGGAGATTACCTTACATTCATTCATTGCTTTGGTACTTGTAAAGAAACCAAATTACTAATGAAGTATTTGTTCAATCTTTTCAAAACTGCTTATACCCAAAATGTTATTAGAATGCTTCACGTGGTTCATGTTGACATCACTTTGGCTAATGGTAAACCTCTCATGGTAAGATCCTGTTTGAGATGCCATGCCGTTCTTGGATGGAAGCAATCTTGTTGATGCGTTTCAGGGAATTGTTCTGCCTGACCTGCACCATCCCTTTTTATTGTCTGATTTAGGAACTTCTATTCTTCCAACCTCCTTGCTCTGGCATGGACTACGTTGGTCAATGTTCCTCTGTGTTGGTACATCATGGTAGGTCTGTCTCTGAGCATGTCAGCGTTGGTACATCATGGTAGGTCTTTCTCTGAGCATGTCAGTGTTGGTACATCATGGTAGGTCTTTCTCTGAGCATGTCAGTGTTGGTGCATCATGGTAGGTCTTTCTCTGAACATATCATGACCTTCCTGTATATGAGAGAGAGCATAATATATGATCTATTTAGATAAATGATGAAGGAAGACTGATCTGAAGGTAGTTAGCCATCAGAGGACTTCTCTCACTGTTCTGTGCTGTCATTTGTTGGCTGTCTTCTCTGTGAAGGGATGCCCTTGTGTTGCTCACCACTCCTAAGCCCCTAGCACAGTCAGAACTATCATGAGGAGATTCTCATGGGTACTTGCCAAATAAATGACTAACTTGAAGCTCAGTGCCAAAGGTTATTTTAAACACAAGTAAATTCTTCATATTTCAGGAAGTAAACAGAAAGGCTAGGGATGGAGGTCGCTTTGCCTTTCAGAGTTCTATCTGATGAAGACTAGACAAAGTAGCACGAACTTCCTTCTCAGATACAAAATTCCTGGAATGGAGACCGGATAAGAAGAGACTGAAGTGGAGATGTGCTTTATCTGAGAGTAGTGGAGGGGTTCTACTTCAAAGAATGCAACCGGGCTGTGGCAGCTCCTTCCCACTGGCATACCTTGTCTGACAGAGGCAGGCAGGATGAGTCACTCCAAGATTTGTGTATGGGTGTTCATCACAAGCCATTGCACACGTGAGAAGCAGAACTGCATGCCGGCTGATTGATTTCTCTCCTGGGTGGGGAAGAAATTGATGTAGCAGGGCTCTCCTCCTGAATCCCATCCAGAGCAACCCCAGCACCTCAGCATCTCACAGATGGGCGACACCATAAGATCCAAAGTCACCTAATTGGGATTCATGCCAAGAAAGCTAGAAAACAGTGGGACCACTGGGCAGATGACTCTCCAGCAGGGACTGGTGGATTTCAGCCTTTTAGGAACAGCCGGCTTAATAGGGGAGAGTAATTGGATCACTTTCCGCGTGGAGCTAATGTGTTCTGCTCACTATTTGCAAGCTGTTTGCGGCCTCTGGGGCATTATTAGGGGACAAGCCACATTGACGCAGCAGTGTTTGCCTTAGCTTTCCCAGGGAATCAGCTGCTAGAGCTGGTACCAGCTTCCAGTCGGTTTTGACTTTTTCTGCTCACGTTTGTACATGCCAAGAGCCTGTTTGCCATCCATGCTGAAACTGTCAGGACCTGTAGCAACCAACTTTCCTACGTTAGTGAGAGAAAATGTTCTTTACAAAAAAAACAACTAAACACTAAGGAGTGTGGGGTGGTCTCCAGTAGAAGAGGCAGGTATTGATGAAGAGGTCACAGAGAAAGTTCAACAACAGTCCAAATGCCTATGACCAGAAATGAGCAGAACTAAGTATATCTCAGGCTGCTCCAACCTCCAGCACCTTCTCCAAACTTCTAAAGGAGCCTTAAAAATCCCAGAACTGAACTTAGTTGTGATCCTAAGCTATAGCCCAGAAATGTGGAACAGGACATGGTCCCTGCTTCCTGGGACTCAGTGCAGTTTGAGCCCATGCATCAGCAGCTTTTCTAGTTGCTAGGACAAAACACCAGATACTGGCAACCTGGGAAAGGAAAGGTTTGACTGTTTGAAGGGGCAGCTCATCATAGTGGAGAAGGCATAGTGACAAAGCCATGACAGACAATCGCACTGCAGTTGCAGCCAGGAGGCGGAGAGTAGAGAACACTGCCTCTCTCCTATTCAGTCCAAGATCCAAGCACACTGCGTTCATCTGTCCTACAACAACAGGATGCATTTTGTCACATGGCCAAAAAAAATTTCAAGACCATGTCCTGTGTATACTGTGCCACTGAGGAATCCTTCCCATGGACAACCTGCTGTCTTGTGAGCATACAGCAAGTGCTCAGAAAACACAGGGCTTGGTGGGAGCAGGGGTGGGGTAGTGTTTGGGAAGTACATGCCTTCAGCTTCACGTTGAAACCCTTCAGGTTCCTGGTGCTATGCTTACAGTGCCCAGATGCTCTTGGACAGCAAAGCTGGAGGAGCAGAGGCTGACCTTCAAGCTATGTTCCTGGATGACTGTGGCTTCCTGGGGCTCTGGCTGGTTGGGTTGATGACACTGAGGAGGGCTCCATGCAGAGGAGAAATCTCAGAAAGCCAGGGAATGTGCAGGAGGAATTGCCGCCACCCAACTCCTCCAGTGTTTTGAGACAAGCGGGGAACAGTTGAGTCTCTGTTTGTCTTAGTTAGGGTTTTCTTTTGCTGTGATAAAACACTATAAGCAAAAGCAATATGAGGAGAAGCAGGTTTATTTTAGATACCATGTTCTGTTCACAGTTCTTTATGAAGGGACATTAAAGTGGAAACTGAAGGCAGGAACCTGGACGCAGGAACTACAGCAGAAGCCATGGAGGAGTGCTGCTAACTGGCTTGCTCCCTATGCCTCAGCTGCTTTCTTTGTTTGTTTGCTTGCTTGCTTCTTTGATTGATTTTTCCTTTTTTGTTTGTTTATTTAAATACTTTTAAAATTACATTTTTATTCACTTTACATCCTGATCAAAACCCCCTGCCTCCTCTCTTCCCTGTCCCATCCTTACAGATCCCTCCCCCTTTGCCCCCACCCCCTTCTCCTCAGAGAAGGGGAGCCCCCTTTGGGCACCACCCCACTGGAGTATCTAGTTCCAGCAGGTCTAGGTACATCCTATCTCACTGAGGCCCAGCCAGGAAATCTAAGTGGTGGGGAAGGGGACCCAATGGCAGGGAACAGAGACAGTGACAGTCCCCATTCCACTTACTAGTGGAACCACATAAAGACCAAGCTGGACATTTGCTACAGATGTGTAGGGGTTATAGGTACAGCTCCTGCATGTTCCCAGATTGGTAGCCCAGGCTCTGTGAGCCCCCATGATCCCAGGTTAGTTGATTCTGTGCTTCTTCTTGTGGTGTCCTTGACCTCTCTGACTCGTTTACTTCTCTCCCTGACTCTTGAACAAGATTCCCCAAGCTCTGACTGATGTCTGGCTATGGGTCTCTGCATCCTCTCCATCTGCTGATGGATGAAGCCTCTCAGGAGACAGTTATGCTAGGCTCCTGTCTGCAAGCATCCTTAACAGTGTCATGGGTCGGCTCTCTCACATGGGATGGGTCTCAAGTAGGGGCAGCCATTCGTTGACTGTTCCCTCAGTCTCTGCTCACAACCTGCTCTTGCTGGGCCCTCACACATCACTCATGAACCAAGGAAATGTCCCCCACAGACTTGCTCATAAGCCTGTAGGACGATCTTAAGGAAATATTTTCTCAGTTAAGATTTCCTCTACCCAGATATGCCTAGGCTTGTGTTAAGTTGACAAAAACCAACCAGGACATCGTGCCTCTGTTCCTGTCCTGGAAGCAGTTCTTTGATAATACCCACTCCACTGGGCATTGCTTTCATCACACCTACCACAAAGGTAGGGTGATTACCAATGATTTGCAGGTTACAAAGGAAGGCACATAAGAACCTGAGTAGACAAGCACAGATGCAATCTGAGCCCTCAATTTTGTCTTTCAATGACATTTGATTTCTACTTCCAGCGTAGATCAAAGTGGCTCAGAGAAAGACAAAATGTCATGTTCATGTCTGTGTGTCTGTGTTTTGTGTGTGTGTGTGTGTGTGTGTGTGTGTGTGTGTGTGAATGCAAAAGTAAGTATGGTATAAAAGCCATAGATAAACCTTGGGTATTATCCCTGAATTCTCGGATACCATCTACCTTAGATCTTCAGACAGGATCTGTTATTAATGTGGAACTCACTGAGTAGGCTAGACAGTGGTGGGTCAGCCCCAGGGAGCTGCCTGTCTTTCCCTGGAATTTTAAGAATTATCACCATGCCTGACTTTGATTTCTTTTTAAGTGTGGGTTCTGTAAATCAAACTTGGTCCTCATGCTTGAGTTGCAAGCATTTTACCCAAATGTATGTCCCCTGTCACCCAAAGTAATGATCAAAAGTTGTGGGACCCCCTACTGACTACTGATCTGTGTTTCCTGCTTCAGGTAATCTGTTTGTGGTGAGTCTGGCCTTGGCTGACTTGGTGGTAGCCTTGTACCCTTACCCACTGATCCTTGTGGCCATTAGCCATGACGGATGGGCCCTTGGGGAGGCCCACTGCAAGGCCAGTGCCTTTGTGATGGGCCTGAGTGTCGTTGGCTCTGTCTTCAACATCACAGCGATTGCCATCAACCGCTACTGCTGCATCTGCCACAGTGCCACCTACCACCGGGTCTGCAGTCACTGGCATGCTCCTGTCTACATCAGCCTTATCTGGATCCTCACTTTGGTGGCTTTGGTACCCAATTTCTTCGTGGGGTCTTTAGAGTATGACCCACGCATCTATTCCTGCACTTTCATCCAGACAGCCAGCACACAGTACACAGCGGCTGTGGTGGCCATCCACTTCCTCCTTCCCATGGCTGTGGTGTCCTTCTGCTACCTGCGAATCTGGGTACTGGTGCTCCAGGCCCGAAGGAAGGCCAAGGCTGAGAGGAAGCTGCGTCTGAGACCGAGTGATTTGCGCAGTTTCCTAACCATGTTCGCAGTGTTTGTGGTTTTTGCCATATGCTGGGCCCCCCTCAACTGTATCGGCCTTGCAGTGGCCATCAACCCAGAGGCAATGGCTCTCCAGGTCCCAGAAGGGCTCTTTGTCACCAGTTACTTCTTAGCTTACTTTAACAGCTGCCTTAACGCCATTGTTTATGGGCTCCTGAACCAGAACTTCCGCAGGGAGTACAAGAGGATCCTCTTGGCCATATGGAACACTGGGCGCTGCACACAGTATGCTTCCAAACACTGCCTTACTGAGGAGCTACAGGGCCCAGCGCCACCTGCTGCCAGGGCTACCATGCCTGTCCAGGCACGTGCTCTCTAGCCTGCATCAGCTCCGTGGGCCTAGCAGCAAACCTGTGAAGTGAGCAGAGTGGAGTTGCTGCCAGCATTGTGCAACAACTGCTTAAGCTGCCTCCCACAACTGGTGAACTCAAGTGACCACTCGTGCAAACCTGCAGACAACTCCTAGTGGCAGATTGGGCACTGGATTCCAATTGGTTGGGGCAGAAGTCAAGCCCTACCCATGAGAAGTCATTTTCCCTGCCACCTTGACCTATTGAGAGATCTCTTTTGATTACTTATGCAGAAAGATCAAAATCTGCAGTATTGAAGGTAAGTGACTTCCAGGGACCCATCAACTTTCCCTACACATCATGATGTACCACACCATAGACTGTATCCATACACACTACAATACATGCACCAAATGCATACCATTTACACCAGATATATACCATACACACATACCATGTGCATATACACACCATATACCACGTATACCACAAACATAACACCACACATATGCATACCACATACATATTTACCAGACATACACCACACTCATATACACAAGAAACATACACATAAAACACTTACACCACATACACATGAAACATATGCCATATACATGCACAACACACAAACAACGCACGTGCATATTACACTGTTTTCTTCAGATACTGAGTATGCTTGGTGAGTGTGGTCCAGCAGGAGACCCGCGATGCCTGCCCTGTGGGAGCTCTGTCTGTTGGCAGACTGGTATCAACAAAAGTTTGAGGGTGATTTCTTTGCATTGGTCACTGTGCTAACTGCTTGATATACATTATCATATTTGATCCTCTCAAAATTCTTGGAATAGATACTTGTGTGTGTGTGTGTGTGTGTGTGTGTGTGTGTGTGTGTGTGCAGTAAGAAACTGAAACACAAAGAACTGAACTGATTGGCTGAGCTCAAAGAGCTGCTAAATTCAGAGGATGGTGTGAAGGAGCCTGCCAGCGCCAGATTCTGCCCCTGCTGACCTTGGGGAAGGTGACTGAGGTGCACTGAGTTAGATTAAGTACCTCACATGCATGTGATCCACTGGCGGACAAGACAGTTACCTCAGCTAGCCATAGGGCTTCCCTGGAGGCAGACCCAGGGGACCCTGGTGTGCTGCCAGCTTAGCATTAATTACAGTATCACTGCCCTGCAGTGGGAGAAATCTAAACTGGGCTGAATGCTTAGTGGCCTAGTTACCTGGACATTCCTTTAAAATGTATATTCCCTGGACCCTGCCATTTCAGGTGTGGAAGTCTGATATTAGAGATCTATTAGGGGGATGAGTGGGGATATTGGTGGCACCATTAGTGACTGAGAGCAGATATTCCCACTTAGGTGATTTCGAGGTTCATACTTCAGTCTGACAGAGCCCCTGGAAACACAGGAGTCCTCGGGCTCATTGCACTGCATCTGCTTTCTAGGCTCCAGGAGGAGGTTGAGGCTGACCTGCTTAGGCAGATGTGGCTTTGTCCACTACGTCCTCTCTCCAGACACCAAACATAGAGGTGTCCTGTGACCGCAGCTTGTGAAGAGGTTGTCATCACTTGCTTGTCAACAGGGTGACCCTACCCTTCTGATCATCCCTGTCTCTTAGTGCTAACTGTATGCGCATACTCAGTAAATGTAGGCAGAGGGAATGCAGCACCCCTTCACTTTCCTAGCCTATCAATGTCACTGGTCCTCCAGGTCCCAGCGTGTAAGTGTAATAACCAGGACCCTTTCTTGTGTTCTTAGGTTTTGAGGGATGAACCAGTATCCCAGAGAACAAAGGAACGTGGGGAGAGCCAGAGCATAAAGCAATGTTCATACACCATGGAACGGTCTCAGGCCACTGGACCTGAGTTTAAGAGAGAGTTCTCTTCAAACAGTGCAGAGATGAATCGTGTTCTGCTTGATAGACTCATTAGACTCTGCAAAGGTGCTTCACAACCATCTCCCTTCTGTGAACTTTCTTGGGATGCCTCCATTTTGAGAAGTTTCCTCTCTAGGAAACCCTCGGCCTTCAAGGGACCCCAAGTTCAAGTGCAGACTTCTGCCTGGTTGACATTGATGGTCATCGAGCATTTTGGCCACCATGGATCACCACACACACATACACCCACCTTGTCAGAGACAATTTTGGGACATAGATAGTCACAAGAGCCTAACAATTTTTCCTTAATAAATTATAGCCAGTCATATACAAGAAAAAAATGAACTAAAATCAGAACTACTTAAATTGTTCAAGGTGTGTGGGGAAGATTTTAAGACAGGATCTCATATGGTCCAAACTGACCTTGAATTTGGTATGTAGCCAAGGCTGACCTTGAACTTCTGGTTTTCCTGCCTCCTTTACTTTCTGAGTGCTGGAATTACAAGCAAGATTCTTCTACACCTGGGTCAGAGAGACAAGTTTTAAAGTATGCCTTGTGCTTAGTCAAGTATGAGCTCAGTGTTGTACAGCATAGCACTAGGAAACTTCCATGCGCAAACCCCAGACCATTAACCCACTGAGCAAGCATGAGCTGCCTTCTCCCCATGACCCTGCGTCTGGCTCTGGGGAGTGATTTACTTGGAATCCTCTGACACTGGTTCATGCAGCACATGCCCTTCTGTAACTGAACTCTTTCATATAGGATAATATCCTCCATGGTCCTTTGTATTATAGTGAGATTTCATTCCTAAGTAAAGAGGCATAACCTACATTTACACTCACTGAACTACCACTGTAACCCAGAAGTCACAGTTCTGAGAGTTCAGAAAGAGGAGCTGAAGTCAAGATCTCACTGACTTATGTACACTCCCATGTCTGTGGCCCAGATGTGAAAACATCTGTTGTATCCAAGTGCACTAGGCTCTTAGATAAATTTCAAATGCTGGTTCCATTCTTAGTGTTTTGGGGGAATGGTCATGCTGTGTGTTAAATGGCTACATGATTTTAGTCCAGCGAAAGTGCTGATACTCCAGCCTCCACATCTCCTGGCTGATACTGGCCAGGGTTTTCACTTTCGCCCTTTTCATAACGAACACCATCCTAAAAGATGGGATGTGGCTGTGGCTTCTATTTGACTTTACTAACGCTCAATGGTTCTGAGCTCCATTTTGGATTCCTGTTGCTCTTTTGTACATGTATTCAAGTTCAGCTGTAGACTGAACATTTATATACTCCTACATCTGAAAGCCTGGTTCCTAGTGTAAATGGATGCAGAGGAAATTCTGGGGGAAGCAAATAGCTCATGGGGCAAAGAACCAGCAATTAAGATTGTCACTGTTCTTCCTATGGGTTGCAAATCCCTTCGGCTCCTTCAGTCCTTCCCTAACTCCTCCATTGGGGTCCCCGTGCTCAGTCCGATGGTTGGCTGCAAGCATCTGCATCTGTATCAGTAAGGCTCTGGCAAAGCCTCTCAGGAAACATTCATATCAGGCTCCTGTCAGCAAGCACTTCTTGGTATCAGCAATAGAGTCTGGGTTTGGTGGCTGCATATGGGATGGATCCCCAGATGGAACAGTCTCTGGATAGCCTTTCCTTCAGTCTCTGCTCCACTTTTTGACTCTGTATTTCCTTTAGACAGAACAGCAATATCAACCAACCAGACTGCCCCCCCCCCGAGCTCCCAAGGACTAAACCACCACCCAAAGAGTACAAATGGAGAGACCCATGGCTCCTGCTATATATGTAGCAGAGGATGGCCTTATCTGGCATCAATGGGAGGAGGAGGCCCTTGGTCTTATGAAGACTTGATGCCCCAGTGTAGGAGAATGCCAGGGTGGTGAGGTGGGAGTGGGTGGGTGGATGGGTGGGAGAGTACATGTATAGAAGCAGGGGGAGGGGTGGATTAGTGAAAAGGGAGATAACATTAGAAATGTAAATAAATAAAATAACCAATAAAAAAAAAAAAAAAAAAAGATTGTCACTCGTGTACACTGATGCCCCTGAGAGCTCATTGCCTCCTCTGCCTCAAGAGCTCGTGGTGAGAGGAATCATGTATAGATGAGAACCGAGTCTCACCAGACCCCAGCTGTTGTGCCTGGATCATGGGAGAAACTGACTTCTGTGGCACTTCCTAATAGCTGCTAATCTAATGAAATAAACTCTCTCTCTCTCTCTCTCTCTCTCTCTCTCTCTCTCTCTCTCTCTCTCTCTTTCTCTCTCTCTCTCAAGTTTTGGGATGTCTGGGTTTGGTTTTGCTTTTGCTTTTGCAATTGATTTGTGGGAATTTTCTTTAAAACTAGATGCCAGTTTACTTTTGAAAAGAAATATTTGCACATACGTGCAAACCTTCTTTAGTGATCCGGGTAATTAGCAAGCATAACCACCACTTCAAAGTCTCATTTCTTTGTGTTAAGACCATTCAGAATGATTTATTCTATTTTGATATATACAACAATTATTATTACTTATTGTCACCTCACTGTGCACCAGAACTCCAGAGCTTAGGCCCCTTGTTCAGTAGTGGCATTGCACCTACTGACCTACAGGTCTCCCTGGAGTTTCTTTACTGTTTACAGATATTAGCTCCTTCTGGGATGAGTGGTTTCCTGAGCATTGATCCCATTCCATGGCTCATTTGTTCACTTTGTTTTCTTGGGTCTGCAAATGATTTTCTGTTTGATATTCTTATCTACTCTGTTTTTGTTGTTTATATTTTTATATCATGTCAGAGAAATGATTGTTCATACCAATGAAACGCCCTCACCCCCCCACACACATTTTCCTTTAGGAATTTTATAGCCTCAGATCTCTTATATTTAAGTCCAGTTCATTTTGAGTTGACACTTGCACATGGCATGAAACAGCAGTCTGAAGGATGAGAAGACACCACATTCATACATCAATAAAAAAATGAAGTGAGCATGACAGCATCCTAGAATGTTGGGTTGTGACCAAGAGATCAGATCAACAGGGAGAAGACCATGAGGCATCACTCCTACACAAAGAATGTTGGGACCTGGAATCATCTGAGTTGGGGAAAGGTGGTGCTCCTAGGGAAGAGCACAGTAATTGGTTGCCCAGTGCCCTGGAAACATACATACAAGTAAGATTACATTGACAGAGCATGTTATACTTAGGAAATGTGTGTGTGTGTGTGTGTGTGTGTGTGTGTGTGTGTGTGTGTATGCATGCAATAACAAGTATTGAAATATAGGCCATGAATTTGAAGAACATCAGGGAGGAGTATATGAAAAGGATTAGAGAAAGATAGGAGAAAGAAGAAATGTTATAATCCTAATCTTAAAAAGAAAATTGAAAGAAACAACAAAACCAAAAAATTCATAAGCCAAAAGGCAGTAGGTTACAAACTAAAAGCATAGATAATCTTTTCAATGAAATTATAGTAGAAATTTCCCCAAGTCTAAAGAAATAATGGGCATCCAAGAACATGAGGGATTTACAACCAAAAATAAGCATGACCAAAACCAGAACTCCTGATACTGAAAAAAAATACTATACACAGTAGACAAAAATGACAGTATCAATCACAAAAGCAAAGGAGTAGAAGAGATTGTGTTCAGATGGATTCACTGCTAAACTCTATGTAACCTTTAAGGAAAGGCTAACACCAATACTCCTCTAACTACTGCACAAAATAGAAATGAAAAGTCTAACAACAAAGCATCCTATGAAGCCTTTATTGTCCTGATTGAAAAAAAAACTGGGTTTTATGTTTGCAAACTGAAGATTATGCCAGGAGCCATCACTAGAGGCAAACACTAACAAGTAACTTTCCTGGAAATGACATATCATTTTGCATGGGTGTGATGGATAAACTCTAAAATTGCAAGACTTTTAGAGAGTTCATCTCAGAATTGATTCCTGTTACGTCTTTCCTATAATTATCAAATAGGATAATGATGCCTCGACATTAGCCCACCCTATTGGGAAGATTTTCTGCAGATCAATGAAGATGTATTCTCTTGTAATAATGCTATACAGACAAATAGATCATTTCTTAATTCCTAATTATGATTCTATAAAAATCCCAAATTTATACAAGTAATTTTGAGTCCTCTAATTTTGAAGGCTGCAATTAGGACTCTGAAAACGTTCATGTGACCTACGTTAATTGCACTAAGATAGAAATCAGGCTTGGAAAAGATTTATGATTTATGATCAGGAAAACTTTCCTGTTAGGCTGGATATGAAACTATTATCTGATAACTAAAGTCATTAACTGAGAATGAACTGAGACTTTATCGTAGGTGCAAGGGCAAAAAATTAAAATATTTACTACATTTATCTATACAAAACTTCAATACTAGTGAGACACAAGGCAGATGATTTAGCTCTTGACAAAACCATGCTAACTTAGACATAAGGATTGTTTCAAACACTTAAGGAACCTGTGAAGCTAGTAGCAGATAATGAATGTTTAGTTAGATAACTAGTGTTAATGGAAAGACATTTAAACCTCTCTGTTGTAACTCCTTATTTAATTTTTGATTTGTATGAAAATGAACTTTGTGAAAAAGCTTGTGGTGAACTTTGGAAAAAACATACTTGGAATATACCATGTGGTCATGTACCCTAAAAAAGTACACGAACTAGGAATGATGACAAGAAGAGCAGAAGAGAAGCAGAAGAGAAGCAGAGAACAGCAGAGAAAGGAGAAGGAAGGCAGAGTGAGAGCAGCGGGTATGCTTTTCTTACCATGGGACAGGATTTTTCTTTTTTCTTTTTTTTTTTAATATTTTTTTATTATTATTTTCTTTATTTACATTTCAAATGCTATCCCAAAAGTTTCCTATNCCCCTCCCCCCCACCTCTGCTCCCCTATCCACCCACTCCCACTACTTGGCCCAGGCCTTGCCTTGTGCTGGGTCATATAAAGTTTGCAAGACCAAGGGGCC